>NW_004955419.1:16210156-16286213 GCF_000276665.1 Chinchilla lanigera | reverse complement strand
AAAAAAAAAAAAAAAAAAAAAAAAACAGAAGTAGAGTAGGGCCTGGCTCTTAAACTGTGCCCCAAGACATCTTGGGATACCAGAGTGAATTTAGAGGATCACTACCAGATATTTCAAATTTGAGGAAAACAGTGACACCTAATATCTATCAGCTACCCAATGAACCTCTAGCTTCAGATACTTCACAGTTTTAACATTAGATGACATTACACTTTCTTTGAGGATGTTATGCCTTTACAGTATTATATTAGCATTGATAAAAATGGAGAACTGTATCAAACTCAGTATGAGAATAGTGGTTTCCTACCTGAGTCCAACTTCTGAGCAGATGTACATTGCCCAAGCACATACACAGCTTAGGAACTGTTACGAATGAGACAAAAATTATGTCTTTCTTTTAATGTATATGGTTTTGTTTCAATTACAAAATGGCTACTAATTTGTTAAGGCCTTTTGTTATAATTACTAAAATGATTTAATTGCATCATGAATGGAACTGGGAGTCAGCTCTTCTAGACAAGGAGCACTGTGAAAGAATTACTGAGGCAGTGAGAACGCTGAACTGAGACTTGATGGGAACATTAAATGGAAATTAAAGTTGTCTAGGAAAGACAGAAAAGTGGAGTATCTAGGAAGTGAGCTGCATTTCTCCTTTCAGCATCTCTCAGGATCTCTGGTATGACCACACCATCCAGTCCAAGGCAGATCTGTCCCATTGAGTCCCAGCAGCAAGACTGGTCCCCACTCATCAGGACTACCCCTTCTCACAATATAAAGAAGAGTGGGGCTGGGGATTTAGCTCAGCAGCAAAGCGCCTGCCTGGCAAGTGCAAGGTCTTGAGTTTGGTTCCCGGTACCGGAAAAAAAACCCTAGGTTTTAGCTTAGTAGTAAGACCATCTGATGAAAGTTACGCACTATGCATTTTCATAGTTCTGCCTGCTGGCTTTTGGGGGGGTGGGGGCGGTGGTGGTGTAAACACTGAGCTACATCTCCAACCATTTTCTAATTTTTTATTTTGAGACAGAGTCTTGCTAAATCACTAAATTGCCCAGGATAGGATTGAAATGTCCATCCTCCTGCCTCAGCCTCCCAGAATGCTGGGATTACAGGCATGCTCCACCATGCCTGGCTATATTGGCACCATTTATACTAACCTTACTTAACCTTTCGAAGTTTTACTGCTCCTCCCTACTGCTCATTGTACAGACAAGGAAACTGAACCTTAGAGCAACTGTATATGCTACCCAAATTGACTCCACTGGTATGTAGAAGCAGCACCAGGATTAGCATCCAGGAAGTAACACTGTCAACTACAACACTCCTCAGCTGTTAGGCCTTCAGTTTTTTAAAGAAGTAAATATAGACCCTTGCATGAAGCACAGTACTTCAAAGTGGTACATATATTTAAATGTGGCCAAATGTATTTCTATTTTTATGTATACTTAGTTTCTAAATCCTGAAGAGTGACTAGCCCTTTTCTCAGGTTGGCTGTTTGCTCTCATGGATACAATAACATAAATGATAAAAGAGAGCACCATTAAGGAAAAAAAGTGCCATCTGGTATTGGTATGAATGACAAAATACTTTCACTCCCTTTTCTGAAGTGTAGAAAACAGTACAAACTTGCCAGAAGGGCATCAACCAATAAGTAATCAAAACTCATTCAAAAGCAGTAAGGAGAATAAAGATTCATATTAGATCTTTATCACAATGTTATTTGTACTAGCAAAACAAGAAAAAACATATACCCACTCACACTGTTTTATCAAATGGATGTAGTAGGCTCTGTGTAGAAAAATCACATTTTCAAAGATTACTTAATAGCCTAATAAAATGGCCAACATACTTCTTTTAAATCACACTATATCAAATTGTATGTAACTGAAATGTTTGCCAAAGCAGTAATGCATGTGAAGTTTTGGTGATGGAGAAATACAATGCTAATAGAATAATACATGATATTAAACTGTATAAAAAGTATAATGCTACCTATTATACAAAATGTGACTGATATCACTGAGTATAACAAGTGGGAGGGTTTTTGTTTATTTTGTTTTGTTTTGTTTTTGTACTTCTTGCACCATCTTCATTTTTATTTTCCAAATTTTGAATATATCCTATTTTAGTCATCACATAGAAATGTTACTAAAAATACAAAATGAAACAAGGAAAAAATTGTATATATTGTATGATATCAACGGCAATATTAATTAGTACAAAGTGCCAGAAAGAAACTGTGCATTACTTTAATATTTAACTATGAAAGGTAAAATTATAAATGATTTAAATTTTTAAAATTTTCCTTCTTCTCAACAATATGCATTCCTTTAATAATTTAAAACATATTAAGTATTCTTTTTAAAGGATTCAATATTTGAAGGGGTAAGTGAAATATCAAAGAATAGCCCATTCCCCAAACACCACTTTATTTCAACACTCAAGTCATGAATCATTTATATAAGACTTTCTTAATTTCACACTACCACTGCATTCCATCTCCTCTAAGTTCCCATACATTTCATCTGTACTTGTTTAATCCCTTTTTGTCATGTCTTGGCTTTTGCAATAATTACTTTTGTACATGTAGCCTGTCATTTTTCCTACTGGACTGCAGGCTTTAGAACGCCAGGGCCATATTTCTTTTGTAATTATATCTGTCATAGACTTACTTTCATTTTGCCTTAGTTTAGTCATATTTGTAAATTAGAAGGAATTTTACATTTCAGTATTTATTTTTTTCTCCACACATTGGCAATTTTTACATATCACTTAAACTAAATTGCTTTATACACAGTTCTACTGCTTTTTATGGAACCAAAGGATCGCAGTCCAATCTAGTCATGATACCCCCAAACATAGCCCTTTTTGACACTGTTTGTATGTATATATATGCTTATATACATAAATAATAGCACATCTATGTGAAGATACTACTTTTACATATCATAAATACATTTTATATGCACATATGTAAGTATATATACATATATGATAGTCCATCTATCTGAAGATAATCTCAGCTCTGGTGGATAAGATTGTTCCCTGCATCCAATAAGCATGCACAGAAGCTAAAAAAACATTTATCACTGCTACCATACAGACAACCAAAGCCTGGCTTTGGAAGAGAGTACGAATAGCATAATCTCAATAGTTTCACCCCTTGAATAAATGATCAAAGGATGAACTGATGAATGAGGGAGCAGATTAATAGGCTGAATTCCTTATAGAGAGAACCTTTGGTTCATAGTGAGGAAATGTCACTCATCATTATATCAGCCTATAAAAGAAACTAGATGGTTCCAAGAAATGACCATCCTGGAAAAACAGTTGCAATCACAAAATGCTGCAGGTAGTTCTTTCTGTATGTGAGACACAAGGAAGGGATAATATGGTCATGTTCATGCCAACATATTCTAGGCAGCCTGCTAAGCACTTGCACATTTCTGACTGAATTTTGATATCCTTACTATTTGGGGGAAAGTGCTCTCCTCAATTACAGATGGGGAATAGAGGCAATTTAGTGATTTAGCAAGACTGTCTGAAAATAAAAAATTAGAAAATGTTTGGGGATGTAGCTCAAAAATATGGACTATATTGCCTAACATTACACAGCTATTGTGTTGGCATAGTCAAGATTTCTAACCCAAATACATGTGAGTCCAAATTCCAAACTCTTTAGATCATGCTTTTCTGACTCAGAAAAAAATGAAGGGGGACAAGCTAATTCCTTACATAGCCTAAATAACTGATTGACTGATTTTCTACAAAGGTCTCCATGCAGATGCATCCACCAGTTCTTAAATTAATTCAAAAATAAACATACTTTTCTATCTCTTTTCTTGAGAATATGGTGTATCTCTTTAGAATGACAGGCCCATATGAAATGTCCCTAAAGGTGGCATAATTCCTGAAGGTATTTTTATATATTTAGATCAGTTGTACTTTCAGTCATTAAGTTATAAGTGATACATTTTCCTAAAGGGCTATAACTACTGAGACTGTTTCCAATATTTTGGGAAAAATTACTTAGTATAGAAATACTGATTTCATTAATAGCAAGTGCTTCAAAAGCCAAGAGTTTTATCTTAGTTGTTTTGGGTTTTCTTTCTGCTCACATTTGTTTTCTCTTTCTCTTCTCATCCTCTTCTGCAAAGTAGGTGTGCAAAGACATATGCATGGAGTAATCACAGGTATTCCCACACTGCTTGAGTGGCAAAAAGTGTGTGTCATTTTCCTTAGAAAAAAATGAAAAATAGAGTTTAAAATTGAGCAAAGACAAGAGAGTGAAAAACTGAGCAGTGCCGAGTGGCAGCAATTCAACCTTTCCAAGATTTGGAATCAAAACACTGGAAAATAACTTGAAGAAGAAGAAAAAAGAGAATCAGATCCCCATAAATCAGGAAGAAACTCACAGGAAAATTAAAAGCCACAGAAGAGTTGTAGAAATGGACCACCACACATAGGAGGGAATGAAATAATTTAGAATTTCTCCCTGACTCTGAGCTCACAGCTCAAAGGGAAGGAAACTTGACTCTGCAGAAACAAGGTGAGTGCTGGCACCTGGAAAGGGCTCCACTAAGAAAAGATAGCAGTGGACTGGGCCAGTGGTTGTTGTGATCTGCAAGAACAGCATGGGATTTTGCTCCAAAGGGAGTTCTCCCACACAGCAGGCAACAGCCAGAAAGGGATCCCAGAGCAGGTGCTTGCCATATTGCCAGAGAGTACAACACTGGTTGCCATTTTAGGAAAGGATTGAGTGTTTTTATCTGGAACTCAGAACAGCTATGTGACAGTTTCACTTCAGGTTTCCAAGGGTTACATTCCCACAGTGACTGGGTGAGAGACAGCCACTGACACAGAGCGGGCTGGAAAGAGACTCTCTGAGAGGTTTGAGTTCAGGTGGGGAAGGACACATGCCCTGCTGAGGCCAGGTCTAGCTTGAGTTTCTCTGGCTTTGAAAGTATCAGCTTGGAGTACTTGACCCATTGTGTGACAGCCTGCATCCAGCACAGAATTGGAGTCTGACTGCCTTCCTTATCTATTGGCATGCATGACAACATATCTCAGCTTGGCAACTGCCACAGCCTCAGTAAATAGAAGGGGTCTGGAATGGGGGTCACCTCACAAAACCACAGGCCATCACCAGGCATAGAAAACCATGAGTTACTAGATTCCAAAACTGTAGACCCCAGAGGGGAGAAAAACCACTTGTTCAAAAACACAAAGATTTGTTGGACTCTTCTTGTTTTCTTTGTGCTTCCTTCTTCACTAATTTATTGAGGTTTGAAGAATTTTTCTCTTTCTTCTTCCTTTATTTTTTATCCTTTTTTCTTTTTCCCTTTTTCTTTTCTTTATTCCTTTTAATTTCTCTCCCTTTTATTCTCTATACTATTTCTTCCTTTAGCTTCTATCTTTCATTTGTTTTTTTCTGTTATTCTTATGTAATTCTATAAATATACTTCTATTCCCTAATAGGATCCTCTGTGTCACTTCTCTCTCCTCTTTCTCATCTCCTATAATTTATGCTTTCAAAATTTTTTTCTTGACTCTTCTATTCCCAAGTCCCTATGTTTCTATAATAGTATAGCCATTAAGCTTTATTAACCTTTACACAGTTAACTCTATAAAATTACTGTTGAATTCTTTTTTATATTAGCAGAGATATAGCTGTCAAATATAGTATGAATATATTCAAGCATATTTGCTGTATCTCAATATATGGGTTTTCTTATTGTTTATACTAAAATTCTGGATTTCTTTTCCATGGTTAAGGGTAGTACACTATTAGTTCTTAAGATATATCAATATCCAATTTGCCTTGGACAATACTACTGTTGCTGATTTGCTTGATATTATAAGAGTCACATAATTGTTGCTATTGTTTTTTTTTCTGTATGCCAATACCAAAATTACTTTGTGACATTAACAATTCTGCAATCCACCCCCAGAAAACTAAGTGTTGGGCCAGTTGCAATGCATCCTTCCCTCCCAAATTAATAGAGGCAGTTAGGTCATTGGGCAGAAGTAAAGGAATAGAATTAGCCATACTCAAAGTGCATCACTGAAAAGCAGACTACCTTGAAGAGATCTCCATACTAGCAACATAATCATTCCACTATAATCACCCACAAACCTCCTCACAAAAAAAAGCAAACAAATAAACAAACAAAAACAAGAGAAACATGAGAAGACAAAGGAGTAAAATGCCTCCTAAAACTCCCAGCTTCCCCAAACAAAGTCCAGGGGGCATCAAGAGTAAAAAGAGTAAAAGTAACATACGTTATTAAAAAAAAAAAAATAACAGAGGTTAAAAAACAGATTAAAGAGGTGCTCTGAGGAATCACAGTAGATTTGACTAAAGAGATAGTGGAAGTAATAAACAAAATTACCAGGGAGCTTACAGAACACACTAATAAAGAAATAGCAGAAATAAACACAAAGAATTAAATGAAAAGATTTCAAACAGAAATCCAGGAAATTAAAACTTATATTGAATGTATATAGACTGCAAAACCATCCTCCAAAATTTATGAAGCAATGTTATTTCCATGACAAAGAGGACCTCAAGAATTTCAAGACCACTAAACCAGCACTAGAAAATGATTCACAAGGATATCCAAGAAAGATAGAGCAAAACTAACAACACCAATAAGTCAAGCAAAATGAATACTCTGAGCAGAGTGATCAGTTAAGTAGAAGGAAAAAATAAGGAAATTAGCAACAAGAAAATAATACAATGACAGGAATACATCAATACCTTTCAGTAATAACTCTCAGTGTGAATGGGTTCCACTCCCCAATCGAAAGATGCAGATTTGCAGAATGACTCAAGAGACAAAACACAATATACAAGAAAATATATTTAATTTTTAAAGTTCACAGGTTAAAAAATCAAAAGATGGAAAACATTTGATGCAACAAGCAGCCAGGAAAAAGCAGTAGCAATCTAAACTTCAAAGTGGATTTCAAGGCAAAACTGATCGTAAGATATCATTACCCTGATTCTAAAGCCAGAAAAGGACCCAACCAAAATAGGGAATTACGTGTTAACCTCTTTAATGAACATAGATGCAAAAGTCCTCAATAAGATACTGGCAAACAGAATAGGATTTATTCCAGGGATCCAGGGATTGTTCAACATATTCAAATCAATGAGTGTAATATACCACATAAACAAAAGCAAGGACAAATATTCCATGATCATCTCAATACATGCAGAAAAAGCCTTTTACAAAATCCTCCATTTGTGATTTTAAAAAATGTATAGAAGACCTTACCTCAATCTGATAAAAGCCACCCATGACAAACCAAAGATCAACATCATATTAAATGGGGAGAAGTTGAAAGATTCCCCTCTAAAATCAGGACCAAGGGAAGAATGTCTGCTATCATCACTCTTGTTCAATATACAGAAATACCTTGGCTTCTTATGCAAACAATTCAATTCAAGAACAGAAGCATTTTGCAAACTTTTGCTTCCATTTGTGACCTTATGGATGACTAACACTGTTAAATTTTGGATGACCAACACAACATCAGCCGTCTCCCCCACATGACACAAATGTGGCCACCTTCCCTTAATGAACACAAATGTGGCCATCATCCTCAGAACTGTAAAACAAATTAAGTTTGTGAACCAAGGTATCCATGCTTTGCTGGAGAAGATGGCCTCTTTTGTGTTCATCACCCAATACAGAGTTTTCAGAGGAAAGTAAAATTTTGCCAAAAGCTTCTGTTCACAAATGGAGCATTTGTGAGCTGATGTGTTACTATAAGCATCAGGCAGAGCAATCCAGCAAGAAAAACAAATAAAAGGGGTATGTACAGGAAAAGAAGAAGTTAAACCATCCTAATTTGTAGATGATATGATCCTTTGCATAGAAGACCCAAAAATTCCCCCCAGAGACTCTTACAATTAATGACTAAATTCAGTAGCATACCTGTGTTCAAAGTCAACACACAAAATCAACAGTGTTCCTGTACCCCAATATATACTCACCAAGAAAGAAATTAAGAAAATACCTTTCATAATAGCATCAAGAAAAATTAAATGCCTAGAAATTCATCTAACCAAGGAAGTGAAAGACCTCTACAATGAAATCTATAGTACTCTGAAAAATGAGATCAAAGAAGACATCAGAAATTGGAAAGAGGGCGGGGATATAGCGCAGCAGCACAAGTGCCTGCCTGGCTAGTGCAAGGTCCTGAGTTTGATTCCCAGTACCAAAAAAAAGAAATTAGAAAATTGGAAAGATAGCCCCTGTCCCCAGATAGGCAGAATCAATATGGTGAAAACAGCCATATTACCAGAACTGTTATACAGATTTAACGCAATCCAAATCAAAATACCAATAGCATTCCTCACAGAACTAGAGAAAACAATCCTAAGATTCATATGGAACCAGAAGAGACTGAAAATACCAAAAACAATTCTGAGCAACAAGTCAAGACAGGAAGCATCACATCCACTGATTTGAATTTATACTACAAAGCTACCATGATAAAACCAGTATTACTGGCAAAAAAAAAAAAAAACAGACCTGAAGATCAGTGTAATAAAGTAGAAGATGCAGAAGCAACTCCAAACACACTCAGCTACTATATCTTTGACAAAGGGGCCTAATACATTGACTGGAAGAAAGATAGTCTCTTTAATAAGTGGTACTGGGGAAACTGACTTTCCACATATAGAAAATTGAATCTAGACCCATATCTCTTACTATGTACTAAGCTAAAGTCAAAATGGATCAAAGTTCTAAATATTAAAACAAGAACAGTCTGCTGGAAGACAAAACAGGTAAAACTCTTGAAGACATAGGTATAGTCAAGGACTTTCTGAACAGAACACCAGTACATAGAAATAATACCAGGAATCAACAAATGACATCATATTAAATTAAAAAGCTTCTGCATAGCAAAAGGAATAACCAATGGAGTGAAGAGATAACCTCAGAATGGAAAATTTTTTTGCCAGATATTACTTGGCTAATGGACTGATGTCTAGATTATATAAAGAACTTGAAAAAATTAGACCCTTCAGAATTAAAGATCCAATCAGAATATGGGAACTGAAATCAACAGACACTTCCCAGAAGTACAAATGGCCTACAAATACATGAAAACAATTTTCAGTATCACTGGCTATTCAACAAATGCAAAGCAACACTGAGATTCCATCTCACTTCAGAAATATGGCTATGGGGAAAAAGGAATCCTTCTTCATTGTGGGTGGAAGAATAAACTAGTATATTCATTATGGAAATCAGTATGGAGATTCCTCAAAAACTGAAACGAGAATGTCCATTTGACTCAACTATTCCCCTTCTAAGTATCTCCCTCAGAAGAGTTAAACATATCATACTACAGTGATACATGCATACTCATGTTTATAGCACCACAATTCATAGTAGCTAAATCTCTAAGATGCCTCTATGTCCATAACCTGGTGAATGGATCAAGACAATGTGGTACTTATACACAATAGAGTACTGCTCTGCCATAAAGAAGGATACATTTGACTCCTTGTTAGGAAAATAAATGTACCTTGAGACCATAATGTTAAGTGAAATAAATCAGGTACACAAGCTTCAATATCACATGGTTTCTCTTATGTAAATGAAGAGCAAAATAAAAGACAATAGGAAACAGCAAGACAGATCTTTAGCATATGGGAAAGGACTCTAGAGACAGAGGTAGGAGTATGAGAGGGGAGGGAAATGGAATAAAAAAGTAAAGGAATTGTAATGTGTTGTGTAAACATATCAAGTTCCTACAATGGAACATGATCATTATGTATACAGACATATAAAGAAAAGCAAATAGGAGCAGGGGCCCAAGGGAGTTGAGGCCAAGTTCATAAAAAAAGAATTAAGATATGTCATATACATGTATTACTACCCCCGATGAATATAATCAATAGGTGCTACAAACATGTCCTGATAAAGAATAAATAAATAAAATAAAATACAACTGAGCAAGGACAAGCTGGATGTCAGGTATCTTAAATAAAACCCAGAGAATCACAGTACTCTCATGCCGGAGTGCCTGAGGTGTTAATGTTAGATGCCAACACAAAGATTCTGCTACAGCAGGTCTGGGCTGAGGCCCAACACTCGTGCCTTGTTTAACAAGCACGCCACGGGACTCAGATGCAGGTGGTCCTTGGACCACACTTGGAGACAGACACAATGACGTAGTGCAGGCCTTCATGATACAGATAAAGAAGCTGTCATAAAGGTTAAGTGGATTGCCAGAAATGACACCAACCAGTAACAAACGCAGGAGTTCGAATTCAGGCAGTGCACACTACATCACATTTCTTGGCATTCCAAACATTTTCTGCTTGTTTTTAATTTAGGTCATTGCCCTATATAAGTCGCAGCTGTAAAAGCACTCATAGCTTACATTTGTGTGGCACTTCCTATAAAAAAATTCTCACATTCATTACCACATATGACCTTTATAAGAGTATTTTCTATATTTGGCCATTGAAGGGACTGAAATTCTGAAAGATTAAGATTCTTGCTCAAAATTATAACCCATATGGACAAAGTCAGAGTCCTGATAAGAACAAGCACTTACAGGTCCACAATCATGTTTTAGAAACTCTGAAAACTAAAATTACTATATCATCCCAGGAACAGTTAAAAATGGTACAAAAATTTTTTTAAAAAAAAATTGAAAGCAACCAAACTACAAGCAAAGAAAGATTTACTGCATGTTAAAACATAAAAGAAGAATCAAATCTTTTCGATAAAGTTTAGCTGCAGAATGAGGCCAAGGAAAAGTATACATGAGATGAAAAATAAAAGGGGTTGCTGGTTTAGTTGTCACAATTTGTGCTTTAAAATTCTGATTAAACATTAAGTCTTCTGCATATAATTTCTATAGAATGATTTAACATTTATGAAAACCAAACAGATTAAGTCAGAGAAGTATAGGAAAGTAAAGATATTTTTAACTGTGATGTATATTAAGTTGTTGAAAGGAATAGGGTAGATAAATATACATTTCAACAAATATATCTGGTCTACAAAGATCAGTGTTACTCTAATTCTAATTCAAATATCTTATTTATAAACATAGAACAAAAATGTCCTCAAACTCTAATCAAAATGACTCATCAAAATACACCATGATCTCAATCAGCTACCTGGCAACCAAGCTACACATATTATTATTAAAGTTACAAATCCATTATTACTAAGGGATGACATATAACAAAAATATGATAGCAATAAATCATTTATTGTGTAGTATACTATAGACTGCTCAGTATAAAAATGGAAATGTGTTTTCTGTTCCTGTTTCTAACTTTAATATTTTTAATATTTATGAACACTTCAGTGGGAGATTTTTTGCTTCAGAAGCGGTAAAACTAATTTAGATTGAAGGAAAATATTGGAAAACTTCATTATGAAGTTATATTAATCTTATTATTTTACTATATGAATATGTTAAAATGTACTACAGTTAAGCTGACTAAACAAATTGAGTTTCTATAACATTTTCTTCCCTCTAAGTAAATTATTTTCATATATTGATAGTTTGGAATATTCTAAAATATATGCCTTAGAAAGTGTTTTTGATTAAAACATCTTCACTTCTACCCCAAAACATGAGAATTTGCCAAATTAAATAAAGCCAGCACTCTAATCTCTACAACTTCTGTTTATTTGACCATTTCATCATTACACTCACATGTGCACGCAAACACACAGGCACATATGCTTTTTAAAGGATGTCTAAATACAGATTCTCTAGTTTTGTTCAGAAACTCACTGATTGCAACTCCTCAGTTTACAGCATGGCTTTTTCTTTGGAACTGGGCCAGTACACAAAGAGCAGAGCTGTGCACCACAGGCTCAGCAAGGTTAGCAAGCAAATCCTTTAGTATAAAATGGTGAGTCATTTGCTGGCTACAAAAAAGTCTGTGGACTTTTCACTTCACCAGTCTCTTCTGCAGGTCTTTTAAGGCTAGGCTCCTACACAACCATCTTCTCTTTCCCAGGAGAAAGGAAAATAACTCCAGTGAATGAATTCACGCCTGCCACATAAAGAGAAGCTTTCTGAAGTGCAGAAATGCCCATTTAGAATGAACTCATGGAAAACCCTACTTAAAATGCAGTGTTCTTTGTGTCAATAAAAGTCTACTTGGGCAGGATAAATAGGTGAAGCCATGAATTTCCAGTCTCTCAATGCCAGATTAAATCCCACTTCTTCAAAAAGACCCTGTTATTGCTATGTCACCCTATTAGAACTTCATGTTTGCTTTGGATCATTACAACAAGTCCTCTATTGGTGGAGGAGACCTACCTGGGTTTAAGTAAAGCCCTGACCACATTCAGTCTAGACACTATCATCTTCACTAAAGTACACGAATGAAAAGTAGCTTCTCTGAGTCACAAGGCTGTAGCTTAGACCTCAAAGGGAAAAAAAATCAAAAATACAAACACAAGAAAAAAATCTTTTGCTTGCATGGAAAAAAATTTCGTTAAAGTACTTTTTACAAAGAACACATCAAGGAATATGTAAAAGAAGAAAATAATGCAGTGATGACCTACAGACACACAGCATTACCTGTTCATAGGCAAGTATCATTTCTGGGAACAAATATAAGATTCTACACATTGGCTATAAACTTTTATTGATCTACAAATAACTTAAAGATAAATCAGAGATAGCAAATAAGTGGACCCCATGACAACTTAAATCTTCAGGATAATAAGGAAGCATACACAATAAAAAATAAAATCTATATTATATAGAGCTCCTTGCCATCTAAAAAGCTTTACTGCCCAGACAATGGTGTGTGTGTGTTTGTGTGTATGCACGTGTGTGCATGCATGCATGCACATGTGCTTTCGGGTTACCAGACAGAAAACAAGATGTTAAATTTGATGTTAATTTGCTACCTTTGATCAATTCAAAAAACGAATGTATTATACTAGAGTAAAACACAGGCAAAAAGTATAAGTGAATTATTATTTGGCAATTATGAAAAAGTCTCTTCTCAGAAATTTACATGAGATTTGTATGAAGGTTATTGTCACGCATGAGTAACATAATAATTGCAATTTAAGTAAAGTGATCAAAAATTTCATTCAATCACTGCATAAAGAATAACAGAAATAATTCCTCTGTGTGGGTTCACTTGGCAAAACCCCATATATTGTGTGAGATGTAATTCGAAATCTACTTTCATCTTTAAGTCTTTTTCAGACATTGCTCCCTCACCCTACAGCATCCCCATAGCACCTTCCATAGTTTATCATGTTATGCTTATTTACTATATTTTTATTTAAATTATTAGTCCTAATCTACTAAGAATGAGACCTCTTTAAGAACAAGGTCTGTGTTTTCATTGTTTTCTTAAAGGGGATCCTCAAAGATATTTAATACATATTTGTTGACAAAATAAACTATGAACAACTACTCAGTGGAACTTGGCTTTAAAACTTTCCATGAGAGGAAGAATGTGGAACTGCTTTATTATAACATTTATTATAACAAGTATTTCTTGAATGGAACTTTCACATCACACTGAATTGCAGGTTACACAGGTATATTTCTATTACAATTAACCTATAAAACTCCCAATCCAGAAAAAGTGGTCTATTTCATTTAGTCATTCAACAAATATCTGGAGTTTGTTATGTGTCGACCGTTTGAGTGCTGAGAAATAAATCCCTACCTTCAGGAAATGTCCATAGGAATTCTCCAAAAAGAATCATGGCGTGGCAGTAGATGTTTAGAAGGTCTTAAGTGTGATTTTTCCAAGGTGAACGATGACAAAACCCAGACTGAAGAATTCATAGGTGGTCACACTGAAGTTGGATCCAGCTTGAGAACAGCAATAAGGTCTCATGATCCCACCCACTTGCCATGTTTTCCAAATATTCCAGACATGGCCCTTCCCTGCTGATCAAAAGGAAAGAGAAAGAGGCCCTTCAGGGCTCACAGCTGCACTTTAAACATTATAGATTCATTGGAAGGAGCTGATGATTTCCTAATAGATTTTGACAAGGTGGTCTATTCACTTCCAAAATTCATTTTAATTGTCAACACTATGTAATTATTGCTGGAGAGTTAAAAGATGAAACTGCCATTTCCTCTGATGCTAGTAGGAATTTTCATACTTCGAGTTGACGCTCAACAAATAAGGAAGAGGCGAGAGTATAGTAAAGATGTATGGGAGGGCATCTAGGAGTAGAGGGAGACAGGAGAGAGAAGAGGGGGAGGAATTTTCCCATGTATTGTATATTCCCACGTGAATGTATTACATATTCCCATGTAAATATATTATATATTCCCACTTGAATATATTATATATTCCTATATGAATGTATTGTGTATCACAAACATATACTAATGGAAAAAAGGAAAAAATAAAAACCTTTTAAAAATTATAAAAGCAAAGCTTATTCAGAATAAAATTGGAAAAGCAAAGCTTATTCAGAATAAAATTTACAGCACACTATTAGAGCCAGGTGCTAAAACACAACAGTACTTTTTACTATATCATAGAATGAGGCACCATCATTTTATAAATAGTGAATTTGGTGTGTCAGTAGGTACAGATGTCTGAAAAAGAGAAAAGGAAATCGGGGAAGGATGTCCATGTGGAAAGAACCCAACAGTAAGGATAACACTTGCTTCCATGTGCTGGCTTCAGCAGCACATATACATTTAGTGAGAGTTCTCTGTAAGCCAGACACTGAGCTCCATATTTCACATTGATCAGTTAATCTAATGCCTATAACTACCTGATGGAAAAAGTCCTACTGTTTCAATTTGTCAGTTTTAAAACTGAGGCTCAGAGAAACTACGCCATTTTTGCAGGGTTATAGAGCTAGAAAGTGAGGAGCCAATGTTCAAACTGGCCTATTTTATTCTAAATCTAAACTCTTGATATCTAGGCAATGGTGATTCTCAGTCATCATCACAATTAAAACATCTTTGCACCATTTATTCTCTTTAATGACAAGGGCAAATAACTTTGCAACATTTAGAATCTCAGCTAGACAAGTCTGAATCACTCTCAGCAGATCTAAAATAAGAAAGAGCTCCATGTCCTGGCTTCTCTGTCCATACCTCAAAAGGAACTCTGTTAAAGTTTGTGTGGTTTAGGGGGGGGTTGTGTCTGTTGAAAAGTTTCTTCTGAGAAAAAATATTTGAATGGAGATGGGGAACAAAAGGGTATAAAAAGCTGGTTTGAAAGCTGGTTTCTGTCTTGACCTGAGCCCGGGATCTGGGGTCTGGGCAGCGCTGTGGAACAGCTGCAGAGTGTCTCTCCTGGCACCACCCACAGCACAAACAATCAAGGCTCTCATGAAGGTTTCCTCAGGTTCTTCCTCAAAGCGTCCTTTACAGGGATGCCACTGGGACCTGAGCAGACTGGGGGTAGCTTTAATGTCTTTTCAGAGCAACAGGATGTGTAGTTTGGTCACCTGTGGCCAGGGAATAAGGGACTCTGTGTCCACACCCTTTCCCTAGCAACAAGACCAACTGGGAAGTCTACCTTTCCTGCCTCGTGGCTCTCTGCAGAAAAGTAACACCCCAAGGTTCCCTTCTTTGAGATAATTCTCCATAAATGCACCACTCCCTTCAATGGGAAATAGGGTATCTAAAACGGATTATTAAAGAAGGTGATGTATACCTTTTATATAGAGAGGAATCATTGTCTTTTGCTTTTGTCCCATTTCTAAATTTCCTACAAGAAAGCCCTACATGGTTGATCTATAGTTGGTTTTTGTCCTTATAACTTTCTTTCTAGGATAATAAAATGAACCCTAAATAATCTTACAAATCAAATTGACCAACTTCATACTACAGCTGAAGGTACAGAGAAAGTAACTTTCCCAGAATCACCCAGATAATGTCAGAGTTTTTTTGTCTTTATAATTTTATTTATAGGAAAATAAAAAGAAGCCTAAATAATCTTAGAAGTCAAACTAGCCAACTTCATACTACCGCTGAAACTACAGAGAAAGCAACTTGCCAAGAATCATCCAGATAATGCCAGAATGAAGCTAGTTACTCCCAAACACATACTGACTGCACAAATAAAAGTGAAACACACACACACACACACACACACTTATAAACACACTTAATAGAGAAAAAGCTGCATAAAAGCAATACAATCCTGCTGTTAAAACAGTGATATATTATATAATATGTGTAAAAACTACGTAATACATAAGCAATCCAGTCTAGATGTCTTTGTTGAAGCTTCATTACATAAATTACCACTTAGTTATAATGAGGCCAAATTCAAGGAGACACTGTGGGAGACAGTTACCTTTATAGCCACGATGTTTACACCTAATCTTGGCTAGCCGCATAAAGACCTGTTGATCTTCACAAGGCAGAAAACGGATGACATTGAGTAAGGTGGAGGCACTGGTGGAGCAACAACAGCACCTCAGTGGAAGGCAGGAAGCCCGGATCCTGGTTTGGCTCCTGAGATAACTCAAGACCTAAATTTTTCAGTTAACTTGGGAGCTTCAGTCTCTTCATTTGTAAGATGAAGGACCTGGATAAAGTGATTTCAAAGGACCCTTTAGAGATCTGAAATTCTGAATCTGGACAGACACTTGCCTTTTAAAAACTCTTCATTAGTGTTTTTACAGAATGGAAGAAGTCCAGTGTTGAACTCTGCATTTGAAAAGCCAGAAGAAAACCTAGAAAGAATACACATAAATTATCTAAAATAGGAATCAGAATCTAGGAGGAGGGTGATCACATCTTCTGGACTCTCCGGAACAGTCTTGGGTTTATGGTGATTGTACTAGAGTCCCAATCAGTTAGTGTTTGTTTCATTGCTGAAAGTGTCTCAGTTTGGATGATTATGTATGAATATCCTACCTATAAGGAATTGGTGTTCATTTATCTTGTAGATCCCTTTAGCATCTCCTATCACTATAGGCTGAAACTCATACTCCTTAGTATGCTAGAAAAGCTTTTGACATTCCAGTCAAAACTCCGTCTAGTGGACTCAGGAAATGTAAAATATACCTGACTACTTTCGGTTTCTCAAAGTTAATAACTATTGTTCGTGCTGTACCCCCACTTCCCCTCCACCCCATGCTACAGTATGACAAACTCCTCCATATTCATTATGAATCTGATTTAGGAAACCCTCGCTTCCTTCACCTCCACTCAGGGTCACATCCCTAATAGCACATGGACCTGAATGCTTTGTGGCACTTTCTTGATCTCCTCTCCTACAACCTAAGCTCTGTGAATAATTTCCTTTATCTTTTGCTCTTTGGGCACATAATTGGCACTGCACAACATGTTTGATGAACTAAACTGAAAAGAGGTTCAGTGTCCTGTGGTAGAAGGCCATGGTCCAAAACATTCCTAGAGTTGAATTCCAGGTCTGCCACTTACAAAAAGAATGATTTTGACAAGTGACTTACCCTATCTTAACCTGCAAGCTAAATACATAAAATGGCAGGGGGAGCAGCTTTCCTTGGTGCTGGGTATAGACAACACTCAAGAAGTAGTACCTAGTGTTGACTTAGACACAGACTACATAGGCAATAAGGCTAATGTAGCTTAAGTAGTGATCATTTCCAGCACAAACAGATAGAACTAGAAAAAATAGTGTCTCCTTCTTCTTCTCCAAAGAGAAAATTTCTATCGAGATGTAATGTAGTTTATGTCCCTCGCAGGGCTCAGATGCAAAATCATCCAAATCTTCACCATGAGTTTCTCTTCCCAAATTCTGATTTTTCTCTTCTTTAATTATCCCCAACAGAAGTATCATCACAAAGAATAGTGCCAGAAAGGAAAGGACTTACAACTAGAGACAGCCTGGGGTCAAATAAGGAAGAACATCTCCACTGCCACAGAACATTCTCCACCGCAGAACAGACTCAAAAGGAATTCTTGGTAAAATGTCAAGTAGGGAAAAGTCAAGCCTGGGGAGAGGTTACACGACTGTGCTAAGACAATGAATGCGTTAACCACACCTGGAATAAAACACTTCCTGGGTGACAAGCAGCTACCACACAATGGAAAAGGGCAAAGGAAAAGAGAGTCCTGAGCAGCATCAGAAACAAAGAAAGGAATGTTCCCTTAAAGCTTTCTCTGCCTATGGACACAAAGCACACACAGGGCTGGGTAGCATCAATGCATACTCATAGGATCTCAATGCTTCTGCTTAATAGTACACTATTGTTCCAACTTCACTACAAAGTACCACATGCAGTGATAGCTGTTTTATTCTAAAGAAGCAGTACAGCATGGAGGTGAAAAAACACAAGGATTCTAGAACTCAAATGCCAGAGTTTGAATCTTAACTCCTACAGCTATTAGCTCTGTGGATTTGGACAAGTTATCTAGTGTCTTTATACCTCAGTTTTCACTGGAAAATAAGGACAAGAAATTAAAAACAGTATTGCGCTCCCTCAGGTTGTTATTTACAAATACCAATTTCTAAAGTAGAATTTTGCTGGGCACACAATTAATGTTGCAGAAGTGTTTGACAGAAGTAATTATTAAGATCCCCTACTCACTGAAAAGCAGCTTATCTACATATTGATATCATAAATCTCAAGGAGACCTTTATTTTTAAGTGGACTCCTAGGAATTCAGTTGTTCACCAACCAACCCTCCTCCTGATCATGAATACTGAAAAGTTCAAAGACCAGAGGTTATTTCAACATAGTTAAAATGAAACTGAAGAATGTCCATAGTTAATCAGCCCCAGAATAAATGAAACCAAACAGACTCATTACTGATGACTCATATTAGCCAGTCATCTTCCAAAGTGTATATTTTGATGAGAAGACAGAGAATATAATAGAAATGCAGCTGGATACGGCTCCCATACAGCTGAATAATGAAGCATTTACCACAGTGAATTCACTACGGCTTTCTTCAGTTTTGAAGGCTCAGAAACCTGGTTGTGTTACCACATTCATTCATTCATTCATTCAGTAATTACTTATTGAACATCTCCTTTGTGCTCGATAACTGTGACAGACTATGAGGAGAAAACACACAGCACAGTAGTACAATCCCAGCCTTCCCTCAAAGACCAGACAATCTGGCAGAGAAGACAAATATTAGAGATTAAAAATCAATGTCCACAAACCAAAGTAAAAAAAAAAAAAAAGTAACAAATTGTCAGCACACCAATTTACAATGCATTGAATTGCAAGTAGACCAGAACTCTTTGTTTTTCCAGAGAGACAGTCAGAATTCAAGCAGGAGAATACATTTTTTTGAATAACATTAGCATCACTTTGATAAACACTGACTGTTTAGGGCTGTGGATTCCCTATTCTAAGCTTTCCAACCCCTTCCTCCTATATCCCTCCTATCCTTCTACTTTTGATGCTTTTCTCACAAAGGCTACAGTCCATTTATTTAGTTTCTGCTCCCTATATTACAATCACATCGCCATCTTGCCTCATCAAATTTCTTCCGCTATCACCCTGGTTGAAGTTTTTCATATTCTAAAACATTGTCCACTTTGCAGGGGTAGAAACACTGTTATCAGTTCCAGAAGAAGTTCACTACCTTCAGTCATTACAGATTCTGCTTTCTTAAATCTCAGAAGACAACAATACTTCAGTTACATTCAAGTTTGGAGTTTATGCGATTTAGGAGTTGGGACACTCCTATTTAGGAGTGTACAGATGTAGACTGGTATTTAGGTATTTAGGGCAGATGTACACTGGAATTATAGCCGTATAAACTCTTAAAATAATTATCTCAATCTGCAAAAAAACCTCCATGAGACACAAAAGTTAATTTTACATGAATCATCAAGCACATTGTACAACAGGATATGCAAGATATGACATAAAGGTCAAAATTAAACCATGAACTTGGTAGGCTTAGTCCAAATTCAGTAATCTTTTGTTGTTGAGGGTCCTATGAACTGTATAAACAGCACATAATGCAACAAAAAAGCTCATGCATATGAAAAGTATCAATCAACATTTAGACCCCTAGCAAATAAATATTTAAATCAATATAGAAGTAAAGTGTTTCATATTAACTAATGTTATACAAAATAGTGTCTGTGGTAAACTAAGATGTGTTTCATTCATATCATAGAAAATTTGTCCCTGTACCACCAAGATACTCAAAGTCTTGTTGATGATTAAACATATGGGTAAACTATTCTTATACTTCCACTAAGCTTCTTTGGATGGAATAAGGCAATCTATCATCTGATATGAAGGGGCCCCTAACGGGGATATTAGCTAAGTGCTCCAGATAGTTAGACAGGGATTTAGCTGTGCCAGCAATTCCAAGGACTATTTCTCATTCCTACAGGTCTATAGGAAGGTCATAGTCAATACAGCTAGACATGATTTCCATGATAGATTCACCCTAGTCAAATCAGAGTGGGATCAGTGCCCCAACCAGAATGCTGATTTATTTAATGATAATTAGGACTCTGTCTCCCTCGACTAAAATGAGTGGAATTCCCAATGTTTCAGAGGAATCACATAATCCCAGGTTACATTACATCAACGCTGCTTTACACAGAGCAAAGAAAATTATAGGAACTATCCACTGAACTTCTACAGTAAAAGATGAAATCATAAAAATTTTGATCAAACAATCAAAGACATGTAGCAACCACTGTTAATTCCTATCATGTTGTTTTGAGGTCATGCATCATTTTTGTTGTTTTGATTGTCTTCATTGTTGTTTTGTTAGTTCAATTTTTTAAATAAAAAAATTTTTAAAAATTTGATTGCCTTGTCCATAGGGGCTTGTGGGGGGCTTTTTGTTTGTTTTTTGTCCATATGTTTTATGGTGCCAGATCAACTCCAGGGCCTCCCATATCCTAGTCAGATACTCTACCAGTGAGCTACATCCCCAAACCTTAAAAGTTGTTTTAAAAGATCTATATTTTTGTTACAAATCATCAAACACTAACATGAAACAACACAAAACAATTGATTGTCAATAAACAAATTTACAATAAGATAAGGTTTGGATAGACCAGAACTTTTCTTTTTGTAAAATCAACTTATCTCTCATATATAACCATAGGAATTAACAAATTTTCATGGAGTATTATCACAAAATATTATTGTTTTCAATCTTTGTTTAGTAAATCTATGCAAAACTTTGATGTACTTGGCTATAATAACAATTATAGAATGCTAAGACTAATAAAATTAATTATATATGAAAACAGATTGATATTAGAAAAAGTACCTTCTCTCTGAAAATCAGGACTATAGAGGCCACAGGTAAAAGTTTCCTTAGGCTCTAAGGAAACCTTTCAGAAGTGAAATGAAATTGATTGACTGGAGATTCTAGTATATGTTTTCAGTATTAGATACCAAACTCTTCAATGACATGTTTTATATTATCATCGTTATATTATAGCACTGAGACTAACATATTTCTGATTTTTCAATTGTACGAAGACTTGCAAGCCTTGTCACAGATATTTAATATAAAGGTGCTTTATCCCCTGATAATTCCTGCATATACACCTGGAAAATATTCATATTGTTGCTTACTACTACCATAAACTAATATAACTTGTATTAAGACGTTAGATCTATAAAGTTACAGGAAGACAGAACTTACCAAGTACAATGACCACAGTCTTCAGAAGACTCATCATGGTATCCCGATTCCGCCGGGGTCCAGAACTGTGCCGAGACATTCTCATAGTCCTCTGGCGAACATACCCAAAGATGTGAGCATAAAGAACCACCATTACCACAAAGGTCACCAAGTTGAAAATGGCCCAGAAGACTAAGTAAGAGTCACTGTAGAGGGGCGCCATGTTGGAACAATTCTCAATATCGCAGATACAGTTCCAGCCCACACTGGGTATAGCACCCATGACAATGGCCATCGTCCAGATGACCACAATGACCACCACCACCCGCCGGTTGCTCATCCGCGTGTGTAGCTGCATGCGGAAAACCGTAATATGCCTCTCAATTGCAATAGCCAGTAAGTTGGCCACAGAAGCTGTCAGGCTGGTGTCAATGAGGCCCTGCCGAAGGAGCCATGTGCTAACAGTCAGTCTCCGGGTATTGGGTCCTGTGTTGAACATTAGATAGAAGTAAGCCAACCCAGCAAAAAAGTCTGCAGCAGCCAGGTTAGCCATTAAGTAATAAATAGGAAAATGGAAGCGACGGTTGACGTAGATAGCCACCATGACCAAAAGGTTGGCCAACATGATGAAGATACAGACAGTGATTCCAAGTCCCATCACCAGCTTGCTGACTGTGTTCCATTCTGTGGCAAGATACTTTCCACTCCGGTTATAAAAGAAGGCAATAGACTCATTGTAGAAGCATTGTGGTTCATTCATGGCTGTGAACTAAAAAAAGAAAGGAGGAAAATGATAAAAAAAAAAATAGAAAAAACCCACATAAATCCAAATTTAAAGACGTACAGATAATGACAAGACTTCTCTGGTACAGGGAGCCAAAATAACAAAAGTAAAAAATTTGAAAATCTAATCCTGCAAAACATTCTATGATTACACTAAAACCCTAAGGCTTCTCACAGTCCTCAAGATTAAAGACAGTTGGAGTTAAATAAATGACAAGGTCTCTGGCTGGTGGTTGCATGTCATTGAAGTCTACTAGAAAAGCCACATGGCCCAGAAATCTTGCTTAAAATAAACGAGACAGACAAAATTTTGGAGACCATTGCAACTGGAGTATTTACCATAGTGAAATGTATTTTGTCCTGTTATTTGGGAAATCGGTAAACACAGATGGTTTATAGATAGGGTATCATTCTCCTATTATTCTGCATTTCTATTCTCACATAGGATGTTCCATCAGTGACAGATATTTTGTGATGCAGGTTCCCACAAGGACCATCGTCTGAACATTTCAAAGAAGTCACTATCCATCAAAGGTTCTTTGGCCAAAGCAGCATCTGATGTTCAACATTCCTGTGGTCAGCAGAGGCTACCCCCACAGCTCCTCATCCCCAGAATAGCCTTCATCAACACTAGAGGAGATTTTTTTTCTTTTGGAAGAACCTAATGTAACCTCCAAACAGTAGTTGATACTTGTCACTGCTCTACAAGAAGTGAAATATATTTAGGTTACATGAAATATATCTTTCAAATTTGAAGTGAAAATGCTTTATAATATGCTTACTTATTTTTAACATCAATAATTAGAATATGTTTGGTTCTTATTCATACTCACTTTAAGCCAAGAGGGATTGAGGAAGTTTAAAATAGAATAATATAGTCAATAAGGCTACTACAGCAAAATTAAGATAGACGCAGTAGCACACACCTGTAATCCAAGATCCCAGCATTTAGGGGAATTGAAGCAGGATGTTCTCAAATTTGAGTACCACCACAGCAATTTAGTGAGACCCTGTCTAAACATAATGGGGGGAGGGAGGCTGAGGGTGCAGCTCAGTGGTAGAACACCTCTGAGTTTGATACCCAGAAGTGAAAAAAAAGCAGCAAAATTAGAAAAAAAAAAAGCAACAGAGGAAAAACTAGAAAATTACATATCATATAAAATATACCACTCTTCCTGAAGCCTTATGTTTGAGACTTCTAGAATTAGAACATATTCCTTGACTCTTTCACATTCTACCTTTTTTTGAATCATGGTTTCTAATAACTTAGCAAAATGACAGTTTTTAACCACTATTTGTGATCATATAATCTACTGAATATCTATGGTTGCACAGAAATGTTCACCAATCCCTAAAAATTACAAAAACAGTATAAAGTACAAGATTAGTTTTTTACTTGTCTAAACATCTAAAAGTCTCTTCTCTCACTTTGACTTTAGTAACTTCTAAATCACAGTTTTAATATTACATATAACATGCTAGATAAAATTACTCATTATTTTATCTTTCTGTTTATTAAAGAGATTCTACCGCAGGGGAAGAGTAAAGCCCTTGTTCAGTACCTCTGGGTATCTTACACACTTTTCACTGGGCTTTACTCATTAGAAATCAGAGAATTTGGCTTGCAAAGTTCCAGTGCACCTTGAATCTTGCCATTACTCTGGGTAATTTATCCAATTATCTTGCCTTTTATTTTCTTGACCTCATTTTCAATGACTTTCTATTTCATTACAATCCAGCTGCCCACAGCTCCAGGCCCACCCTGGAATTTGCTAGCATCCAGAACTGTCTCCCTTCGGAAAAACTTGAAACATTTTAGCTGCTTGTTATAATTTCCCATGCTTCAATTTTTCTCATTTGACTCCCAGTCCTTTGAAGTTCTCTATATCCTTGACTCTTGTAACTTTTCCCAATAGAATACCCTCCCCCATCTTACCCTTTTCTCTTTTCCAGTTAGATGTCATAATTCATTTTAGCCTCTTTATTGCTTATACAGCCTCTTCCTGATGATATTAGGGTCAGGCATTCTTTAGAATTCAAAATTTTTCTGGTTTTAAGAATAGTTATAAAGTGTGTATTCCATATATAACATCTCCGGGAGAGAAAAACATAGTACTCCATAATCATACACATTCATTTGTGAAGCAAAACATGTGAATGAATATACATAATGTGATGAATGAAAGCTACCAATAGCCTCACATCAATTCATTCAGAGTTTTGGCAGCAAATGAATTATGATAAGTCTTCAGCCTTCAGAGTTGCTTAAGTTTTAGAATTCTTAAATAAAGGAACAGAGGGATTTTCTTTTCATTTCTTTGCCTCACTGTGTTGCCATAGCAGTGGGTCTTGGTGGAATCCAATCTGTTGCTAAATTCCCCATGTCCTAAGGCTTTCTAGAATGTTTAGAGAAAATTCACCTATCTCCAGATTGGTCCCACTATAAATTCATGATGTCACTCCTCAAGTAGGAACTTGATGCCAATTAATCTATACATTCTGCACAATGATTATTTTAAACTTATCAACCATTCTCAACCATTTAGGCCCCCAGCTGTAAAACAGAGGAAAATAAGAAATCACCAGATTGGAATTCCCTCTCTTTTCTCCCACTGAAAAGAAAAATTACCCTTTCTCTTCTTCCTCTAGAATATGAAAGTGTGCTCTCTGCCACCCAGCTACTTTGAATTTCTTCCCTTCCCACAACTACAGGAACTTTTTTCTATTATTTGCTTCCTTTCTCTTCCATCTTCAGGTTCTTCCCGTCTTTCATCCTTCTCTTTTCCTTCCCTTCCTCCCCCTACCTTTTGCCCTCACCCTCCAAGGTCACACTTTCCCATCAGTGTTAAAGATCAAGTTTCTGCCACCTTTAAAAAAAAGGATAAGTTCTCCAAGTCTCTTGCTCTCTTTCTGGCCTGCCAGGTTTGATTCTTTTTCTCCTTCTTAGCCAAATCCTCTCTAATGTCTGTCTCCCACTAATTTCTCACAGTGTTGCTTCTATTCCCACCCACCTATCAAATCCACTCCTAATTAACTTCTTGAGATCTGTTACAGCTTGTACCTAGATGTTGCCCCAAAGTCTCATACGCTCAGAGGTGCAGTTTTTCAGAGCTGGCTGGCTCTAGGGCATGTGACACTGGGATTAAGGGTGTGTGGTATTAAATGAGTGCACTGACTGGAATTAGCACAGTTCTGTGTGGGGATAATGGAAACCCCACCATGGGTGTGGGTGACACCAATCAATAGATTTATAGTCTGGGTGGAATACAAAGGGAGAGAGGGAAGGCAGGCTATTTCTGCTGCTTGCTGCTTTTGCTGCCTTCTGCCTGCAAGGTCATGAACTGTTTCTCTTCTATGATGACCCTGTGCTATGTCACCCTGGCTTGGAGCCTGTTGACTATGGACTGCAAACTCTACAAATTGTGAACCAAAATAAACCTCTCTCCTTAACTTGTGGATGTCCGGTATTTTGTCCCAGCAACAAGAAAAGTATCTATGACAAGGTCTCTATAGCACTCTAAAATCACCGGCATCTTTGAGTGGCCATTCTAAGGAACATCTCGGTTATTCCCTTTGGCTTCCCCAGAGTGTGAGACACATAAAGGGAAAGCTCTTCTGGGAAAACTTTCTTCCCTTGGCTTTCATGACATCATGGTCTCTTGGTCTTTAACTGTTCTCTGTGGCTGCCCCTTCTTGGCAATTTTTAGAGCTCCTCTTCCTTGCCCAGTAGGAATGTGTTCTGCACTACTTATCTTCTCATTTACTCAACAAAATTCCATGGAGTCATCCAGTTTATCCCCTAATATTTCAATTATCCTATATAGCCCAAATATTCCCAGTTCTAAATATTTAACCATAATTCCTTCCTGAGCCCCATGCAAATATAGAATTGTCTGCTGATACCTTTACTGACTATCCCATCAGTACTTCAGTTGCAATATTCAAAAACCAACCTCATACTTAATCTTCCTCATGATCCCCATTTGCTCCTCCTATATTCTCTTCCCAAGCATCTGTCTATTGGCTTGAGTGCTAAACATGGGATTTCTTCCCTTCCTGCCTCTATAATTTATGTCCATAACCAAATCTTCCAAATTCTGTTTTCTAAACATCTAATTGACCCATTTAACTTATTCTGTCCTCATAATCACTGCTATTACTACTCCACTGGCTTCCTAAGTACCTTTTTTCTACTCAGCTCTAATCTCTTCTCTAGTCATCTTTCTAAAAGACAGAGTTAAGAAATCTATTCCATACTAAAAACACTTCAGTGGTTTACAAATGTGCTAAGCTCTTCAGCTATCTTATCAGGACTTACCTGCCTCAACTCAAGCTACTGATGACTTCAAACTCTGCTTCAACTCTGTTTTAATGTGCTGTGCTCTCTCATGTCCAGTTCTCAGCATCAGTGACAACAGTGGTTTCCTGCATCAGAATCACCTAGGGGGTTTATAAAACACAGATTGCTGTCCATACCCCAAGAATCTCTGATACAGTAGATCTGAAGTGGGGCTTCAGATAATGCCAGTCCTGTTGGATCAAGGGCCACAGTTTGAGTGCTTCAATGCTTCCCCAATTTCTATCAGTAAAATGTTGTTTCTCTGAGTTATTCCCTTCAGTCATTCTTAAATCTAAGCAAAATGTCTCCTACAAAATCTATACAGCATCGCTACAACAACACCTAATACACTATAATGATTGCTTAATTATCTATTGATCCCTCTCAGCTGGGCTAAAAACTGACCAAGGCTGAAATTCTAGCTTTTTTATTCATTGCTGTATAGCAGCAACTGTTACACGGATTCAATGCTACATGAATGTCAGTTGCATTAATAAGTTAAATATAATTCCAAAAATGTTTACAATTTATAAGTTGCCTTTCTTGAAATGATATACAAAGATTGTAAATATAAATAAATATAAAACTATTTTCCATTAGCCTGTGTAGTCATTTGTTTTCTCTGGACACAGAATTGTTAAAATCAAGCGTAAAGCATGTATTTCATAGCATCCCCATTTCAAACCACCAACTATCAATAAAGTTAAACAGGAATATGTGCAAAGTCTTATAATTTTCTAAATAAACAAGTCATAGTTTTCCTATCTATTTAAACTTACATGGTTGGGCTGGGGATATAGCTCAGCAGCACAATGCCTGTCTGGCAAGCGCAAAGTCCTGAGTTTGATCCTCAGTACAAAAAATAAAATAAAATAAAATAAAATAAAATTAACTTACATGACTAAGGATGGCAAAATAAAAAGTAAAAGTACAATTTATCTTCTTTAAACCAGAATATTCTAATATAAGTAAAACTGACAGTTTTTCTCTAATGGAGTCCCAAGAAGCATTGAGCTGGCGAATGGCATATGACTCACTTTTATTCCATTCCTTATCTCTCAGAAATTGAGTGGTGCTACAATAAAAACTATATTAGTTTTAATGATAAAATATGAACCTTTTGAAATGCAGTATGACTATCTAAAAAATTAGGAAAATACACTTAATTATACAGAAGCTGTACTTCCAATTGAAAATTCTAGACAAAGAGAATTCTGGGTAAGAATTCTGCATTTCATGAAAATTACCAGCTAAATATTAAAGGAGTAGAAAATGTACCAGGAGTTAAAAACAGTAAGGGTACAACATACCTTAGAAAAGGAGGAGTTTCAGTTAGATGTAGTACTACACAACTGAATCAAAAGAAATAAGTCTCTCAAATCATCTGCGAAAAGTAGCAAATCTGGAGAATAAGGAGCAGAGAGCCTGAGAAAAACTCCAGTAGCTTCAAGAGGACTACAGTAACAGACTTTGCTGCTTCTTCAGGACTCGATGAACTTAGGAAATTTATATCCAGCTCACAGAGAACGTTTCAACTGAGGCTTGTCTATCCAATAAGATAGCCATGGCTGTGATAATATAGCAAGTAGGGAAAAAAATCTAGCACAACTGGGGAAAATACAGTCCCAAAGGAGATGACACCCCCAAAAAGAAAACTCCCCTGATGAAGCAGATTTATTACAGAAAAAAAGGAGGCGATTAAATTATAGGATATTTATAATTTGTCTTCTCAAAGTACTTTATTAGGATATTAGTATTGAAAATAGAACAGATCATTTGAAGACAAAAATAGCAAACACTATATGGAGATTGTTAGTTTCTTATTGCTACTGCAACAAAATGTTATAACAGTAACTTAAATATGCAAAAGTCAGAGATGGGTCTCACTAGAATAAAATCAAGCTGCTGGTAAGGCTGCATTACTCTCCAGAGGCTCTGGGAAAGGACTCATTTCTCCTGTCTTTCCAAATGCTTATAGGTTGCCCACTTTCCTCGGCTCATGGTTCCTTCCACCCTCAAAAACCAGTAATGACCAGCCAGGTCTTTACTTTCTCACTTGGCTCTTCTGCTTCTCTCTTTTACACTTAAGGACCCTTGTAATTACACTAAAACATCTACAGTAATCTAGAATAACCTCCCTATCTCAACATCCTTAACAGAATTACCTCTCAAAAGCCCCTTTTGTGGTACACAAGATTGTTCTGATCCGTAGTCAGACCCATTATCAATTGCACACTGGCCCGCAGTCATACTCAGAGATTCTGAGAATAAAGATTCTGAGGACAAAGTGGATATCTTTGGACATCACTATTGTAACCACCAGAAGAAAGTGAATAACAATTCCTAAAAATAGCAACACAGGGAACAAAATAAGGTGTAAACATTCCAGAAAAAGGAAAAGGCAAGTAAAAGACTTAAGAAATTCACCCAGGACTCAGAAAACCTGAGATGAAAAGAACAAAAGGAAAAGAAAAACACACAAGAAAAGTTCTAGTTACACTAAGAATCCAAGGAAGACTATAAAGAAGCTGAAGAAACATTCTAAACAAAGAAAAAGTATTGATTAAAAGAAAGACCTCAGGTTAATTGTTTATATATTACAAAAATAATATAAAATGTAATCATAGCTTGATGAGATTTTAGAATCACAAGAATAAAGAAAAATCCTAGTCTATAGAGAAAAAAATACAAACGAATCAAATTCCTAAAACAGACAGCACAGGATATGCCAAGCTTCTGGTGTAGATAGAATTCCTAAGGATAGGACCCAAGCAATCAGAATCCCTAACATAGAGAGAAAATGCCTGAGATTCATAAATTCCACAGCCAGCTATTCTGATGTTCTCACACAAAGGCAATAAACAACAGCATCAGAAGTGTGTAGTACAAAAAGTACACTATCTACGTTTCTATCCTAAGTAAGTACTTGTAAAAGTAATGAGAGAAGCTGACTCTCTCCATCTGGACATCTCACAGAAGTAGAATCTACTCGTATGTCATCTCTGTACAACCCAGCATGTCCATCAGAGGTAAACCTGTGCCATTGGGCCATGAGGCTGGAATATTCCCTGGGTGTTCTCCTCCAT
The DNA here is from genome assembly GCF_000276665.1 of Chinchilla lanigera. NCBI lineage: Eukaryota > Metazoa > Chordata > Mammalia > Rodentia > Chinchillidae > Chinchilla > Chinchilla lanigera. The sequence goes on along the minus strand of NW_004955419.1, from coordinate 16,256,447 downwards.
TGTTTTTGCCGGGTCACTTTGCAACCTGATCAACCACAGCTCTGCAATGCTAAGCAGAATTCTAGAGTACTCAAAGCCCTGAGACTGGGGACACACCTGAATCCAGATGAAGCATTCTCCCTTCCAGACCTGAACTCAGACTCTAACACCTCTCTATAAGCCTGGTAGAGGTTTATTTAAGTGCAAATGCTTTGAAATCAGCTGCTGGACAGTCTAATGCTGAAATTAGGCAGCCACTTCCACACCCTATTCTTCCTCCTGCAGGATTCAATCTTTTGCTACTAAATGCTGTCTGAATCTTTGTACGTTGTTTTATTGCCAAACTTGGACTTTAGAATCTAATCTGCTCCAGGGCCATTTCTGAGATTAAAGAACAGGTATCAACACACTTTCACTTCTCTCCTAGCCTGAGCCTGCCTAGTGAAATGGGAGAAGTTTAACGCAAGAGCAATGCTTAAGTGATGCTATGTCATTACCAAGCACTATATCATTACACAGAAAGTGCAGACTGATTTTTTTAAATGACAGTCTTATTACAGCAAGGTACAGAGCTCAAGAGACAGGTAGCCTTTGGACTCTATGATTATAATAAAAAAAAATCAGGTCATTATCCTACCTTGACATTTACTCACGGCAAATGTGCAACAAGCACTCAGAGAAAAGAAGCTGGGGTATTTAGGATTGTCAAAAGGAGAGCAGACAAAGCATGCCTCGAAGGGCAGTAAAAGGAGAAAGTCACACACCTTTGAAGGTTAAAAGAATAGCTTCATAAGTCATTAAAAACTCCAATTAAAAGGATGTATTAGAAAATAAACAAACATGAAAGGTGTCACTTGTGGTTTATCCTTGGTGCTCCAATGCAATTTTATCATATGAAAAGAAAATTCAAAATGTGCTCTCAGATTCCAAAATAAGATATCCTCTCAAGCTTTCTCTGAGTTTATAAACACAAAATGAGGCATAAATGAATTTAAATGGCAATCCGAGAACAAATTTAATGTCTAATGGAAACACGGTTCAAGACAGAGTAAGCCAGAAATCTCAGTGTTTATCTGCACATGCATTTATTCCTGGCAATACACTGCAGTTCTCCCTAGAGTGTTTATCTAAGTTGGCGTTCCTTTGATGGACCTTCTGGCATAATACATATGCACATAATATATACATCCATATGTAGAAGTAACACTTTCTCCCTGTAAAGATCTCCTAGAATAATCATGGGGAAAATGGAAGTATTAACACATGCACAGTGTCTGTTAAAGGCCTGATGGTACACAAAGCCTTTGGTAAGTATTTTGCCATGTAATTTGTCACTTTTTATCAGAATGCTGGAGAAGAATTTGAGGGACAAATTGCTAAGACATTGAAAATCTACCTACATGTACCCTTTTCATGAAACTTCATGAAATTCACCCCAGAGATCACTTGGAAGGATCTGAATATCTTTGTGTCCTTGGCTTACATTTAAAATAGTCACTTAGCACATGAGATGCAGAAGGAAATCCTTGTAAAACACTGATGGAAAAGATTTCTTCCTTACTGGAATCCCAGGTATGGGAGCAAAACACTTTAGAAGTTCTCAGATACCCTCTACTACCAGTTTGAAAGAAGCCAACTTATGCACCTAGGTATTAATCTATTGAAGCTTCAGTTAAAAAATGAAAACAAAAATTTTAATTCTAAATTCTACCCATTCTACTTGCAGGAATTTTATCAACCAGAATAAAGGGAAGGCTTAACAGAATTCTAAAAAGAGAAAGAGGCTACTGAAAGTGGCAAGTCAGGTTTCTTGGTTTCCTACCCCCTGCCCTCCCCCCCCGCCCGGGGTCCACAGGACATGAACAAATTAACTTCACCTCATGATGAACAGGTTCCTGTCTGCAAATACATCCTTTTAGCTTCCTCTGGAGAAGGAAGCTCTTTATCAGTGTCTGGAACAGCAGGAGCATAAATCAACTACAAACACAGAGACATCCTGCAGCTGCTAGTCCAGCTTCGCCTTGGAATTCACCTAGCTTTGTAAGAACTAGGTGCATTCTCAGCAGGGGAAAACAAAAATCTGTCTCAGTCCAGGCAGGAGTAAAACAGGGGAGGTAAACTTGGTCCACTTCAAAGCACAAGGCATAGCTTTCACTGACTAAATAGCAATCCCAGCAGGAGTGACAATGAAAGCTTTCTTCTCTATTATTATCTGAAACAACCATAGGTTATTTGTTCATATTAATTAGTTTATAGCTCGAATTAGGCAGCCTTAACTAGAAAATGCTCTTTGTTACCAAATGAATAGAGAAACAAACAAAACCAAAAGCTTCTTATTTAATTGTTGGTTTTGCCCTGGAGAAGGGTTTTCAGGTCTTGCAAACTTGAAAGTGAGTTTATCTGTACACCTAGGCCCCTGACTTCACTTCCAGAGCATGGAAATCAATCCTAGGCTAACTTGATTGAGTGAGCAATTCATTGTGCTCAGGAGATGCTGCATTTACATACTTTTAACCTGCTGTGAACTTGGAGGAAAGTGCTAATAAGAGAAAAGAGGCTTGGCAACAAGAGCAAGCCAGTCTTGGACTAAAATTTGACTGTACAAACTACATGGAAGAGTTAACATATAATTAGGAGACCCATCATCCACCAGAGGATGCTGAAACCAAATGCAATGGTCTCTGCTACGGTTTATATCTAGATGTCCCCCCCACCCAAAGCCTCATGTGCTCACATACAGGGCTTTAGGGAAGTGACTGGAGCATCACAGGGGCAGCCCACAGGGATGGCTTTATGGCTGGTTGTGATGTTGGGAGGTGAAGCCTGGGAGAAAGAAGTGGGTCACTGAGGGTGAGGCCTGGAGATTATATATCCTTCCTAATCCCTTGATCCCTCTCTGCTTCCAGGCTGTCATGCTATGAGCTGCGTGCCTCTGTCATGCCCCTCTGCCATAAACCTGCCTTGGAAACAACTAACTTTGCACTCTACAAACTGTGAGCCAAAGTAACCTTCTCCTGCTTTAAGTTGTGGCTGCTGGGTACTGTGTCTTAGTGATGAGGAAGTATCTAAGACAGTCTTCATCTCTCCTGAAGAGTAAGGCACCTCTCCTTATGACCTAATACCCCAGCTCATAGCTGACTTCTTCCAGAAGGGTGTATTTCCCCAACTACTAGAGGCTACCGTTACTCCCAGGGTGAGAAAAGACTCAACCACCCAGTTGACATTTTAACACAGGACTTGCTCAACAGAATCCTCAGGAGCCTGGTGTCTACTGAAGGGTTGATACTACACAAAATGCTTGCACCCAGAGCTAAGACTCCAAAGCCTGGATAACAATTAAACTACACAGGCATCTGTAAGATCTATATGACATTCCTTAGGATGCTTTACAAGTCCTGCAAAACCTTCAGCTTTATAACCTAGCTCATCTGTGCTGATGCTTAGCATTTGCCTATTTTTGAAGCACAAATATTCCACCACAATGGATCTCAAGCTACCAGCATGAAGTCAACTACTCACAAAATGCTTGAAAATTTAACAATTGGCCCTTATGAACTGCTGGAGGTGGCTCAAAGGACATGGATGTTTACAAGCACATGTCCCACTATACCATGACCATCCTGAACTATATTCTAACTGCTGCACTCTCTTTCACCACAGGACATTTGCACCTCACACACCCCTTTCTTCTCCCTTGCCAAAATAACTCATACTCTTTCATTAGTCACCAGTCGGTGGTCTTCCTTCAAAAAACCTTTCCTGGTCCTCCCACTATTTTCTGGGGGTTCCAATTTGCTCCTAGGACAGTCCCATTTTCTGTGTCATACTTCTGTGATATACCACTATAATTTTTGTGCCCTTATGTGTATATCTTCCATAAACTCAGGGAGGGCAAAAGCCTTCTTTATCTTACTTATCACAACACTTGCTGATATAAGTGGGCAATATACACCAGACACTATCCTAAGTTTTGCACATGCTTTTTCATGTCATCTTTCAAACAACCTGAGACTGTCCTCATTGTTGTCTTGTTCATTTTGCAGGTGAGGAAAGTAAGGCACTGAGAGCGTGATCCTAAGGCGTGGCCAGGATTTAACTCAGGCAGTGTGACTAGCGGGGCCACATGCATGCTTCAGGAAACAACTGTTTGTTGACCTTTCTTTTTTCCATTAGTGGCCCTCGAGGAGAAAAAAGTAATTAAATTTAAATTCTCCATAATAGAGAAATTAAATGCTAATATTTTGTTAGGTAAACCTAAGCTTTGGGAGGGATTTTTTTCACCTCTCAAGATCCCGTTCTAGACCCCTGAGGGCAATGTCATTCTATTGAAAATGTGCTGGGCCGTCACTATGCATTTCCACTTGTCTATCCCTAAAGACACACAGGCATGGTTTATACTTTTAATGACATCTTCCTATAAGGATTATCTTGCATTTTGCTCTTATTTCCCTCTATAAGATAACTTCAGGTAGTACAGCTGTGTTGTTAGGCTCATTTTAGCTGTTATATGGTATTTCAATCATATCCACATGCCTGAATTTTTTACTATGCCCTTGCGCTATTAGATATTCAGCAAGTTTTGTACCTCTTGGTCTTTAAGCAGTGCTTCAATGAATATTTTTACACACTCTTCTTTGGCCTCCTATGTGAGTGCTTTTCAAACACAGATACCAAGATTGGAACAGAGTATGTGCTAAGGTGCACGACTTCAATAGATACTATCAAATTATCACTTTACCCCCAGGCGGCTGTACCACAGAAATGTATGAGGGTACACATTTTCCCAAGTATTTACATGACTAGGATGGTATTTTAACTAAACAAGTCATTTGAAAGTATTATATTATATTCTTCGTAGATTACATAATAGGGAAGATGTGCACAAAAAAATGATGCTTCTGGAATGCTGGCAAATGACAGTGTTGCTGGATATTGAAATGCCTTGTCCAGAAAACCTATGCTGCAGTCTAACTCACTTTGCACAAGCCTAGGAAGAAATGCCTGCGAACAGCTGCACCTGACTTTCAGATGGTGACCTCAAGTAACAGGCACTGAATTCTCTTTACCTGTTCTCCAAGTCTTTCAGGAACCAAAACACACACATACACAACCCCCCCCCCACACACACACACACCTATTGAAGGTAAAGGAAAGCAAACACCCAAAGTAAAGTGAGGGTAATGATCCATTTACCAGAAAGAGGAAAAAATGCATCTTGGGGTGATGAGGGTAACACTGAGCATTCTGGAAAATAATGGTAAAAAACACTGCAGCACAGGAAGGACTTCACCCATAAAATGAAATCTGTAATTCTTTTAGAGGGGAGGAGGGGAATTCACAGTAAATTAAGTATAAATGCCCCTTTCCCTCTTCCCTCTCTTTTCTCACTCTTTCTTTTAAAAACACAGACACCCTCAATTGAAATGCAAAAAAATATATAATGGCCTGCAAAAATGATCCAGAAAAAAAGGCATTCTATATCATCAAGATTCCAATTTAAATTAATACAGCTCTTTCTCTTTTCTTTAACTTTAGCTTAAAATGACTGCCACAAATGAGATACCATGCTCCAAAAAGAAGAGGAGAGGTGGAGAAAGAGCACATGGGAAACTGTACCTTTTGAGTCATTTACTCCGTATAACCATCATGTGAAGTACAAGCACATGGGGAGAAATTAACCCCGACAACAACCAGCATGAGTCAGGCTTTTTACCCAGCATTCCAAGGTGCAGGGCCTAGTGATTCCAAAGCCTGTTTCCTCCATTGCACCATATGCCTGCTGACTCTAAAGGGACCACTGAACACCCAGCGGGTGGTACAATAATCTGAACAAATGCAACATCCCTGCAGTATTACTGTTCTTAAGTAGACAGAAAACATTCATCCTAGGACTAGCATTCAGAAGTTTACAGAATTGCATTTTGTCTTCAAAGTTCTTAGAAAAGATCAAGGCAAAATAATAATTATAGGAGGAAGATAACAGGGCAAGGAATGGAAAGTTTGTTATAAGATTAGATCCTTTCTGAGATATTTCTTTAAAAAATCTAAGAAAGGAAAAGCAGCAGAATTTGCCACCGATTTATCTTAATTTGGAGTCTGATGTATCCTAAAGGCTCAAAACTGAGGTCCCCTGGGAACAGAGGCTAGGTCACTGAAATCACTTGTTCGCTGTCTCAGCTGCTTCCTGATAATGGTGCCCGGAAAAGCACCATTATCTAAATGCACACCAAATGCTAATAAGAGAGATCTACATGATCCCTAGAGTAAAACGTGTTTTCTAAAATCCAACTTAAATATTTGACAAAATTATGATTCTCCTAAACCTATGCTGGTTGAGTCATTTACCTGGGGCTGTGAAATGACAGGGGTCGCAGTAGACGCAGTAGCCATGACAGCCGTATAGTTGTGAGCAGTGATCAGACCCCAGAATTACAGTGCCAGACACAGGAGCCAATTCTTGTGGCTGCTCATCAAATCACAGTCATGCTAGAAGAAGCTGTGTACCTGGAAGAGGAAAGGAATACCCACAGTTAGTATAAAAGGACCAGAATATAAGAGTAAAAGAGCATTGGCCAGAGTAAATGAAAAGATTTTATACCAAGTACAAAATATTAGCTTAATGACAATAGGAACCCACAGGGAAGATCTAACACCTAAAAGCTATGACTTCTGTATCATTTTCCCAAATGATGGCAAGTGGGTATATTTTCTAAGTGTAAACTCAACTCTGGGTGCCAGCTAGATGTTCTGGAGAGGCAGTTTCAAGTCAAGGAGCAAGGGAAGGTGAACAAGAGGAAAAGCCATCTTGTCATTAAATAATAAGAAAAGAAAAAAATGAGTGATCTACATATGACAGAGTTTGAGGCAGACTTTATTAACTCATTTCACAAGAGTTAAAAAGATTAGACAACATATCACAGCCAAGAAGAGACAAAACTGAGACCCAAACCAAGACTGATCCCAAGGATCAGTCTCCTTCTCTCCAAGAAAAGAGATATAAACAGCATGAAGTGTTTTTAAGCCAAAAATTCAAGCAGTCCTAAAGACAGCAGGATAGAATTCAGGTGGCCTGTGACACAGAACCCTGGGTTTCCCTCACCAATATAAAACTTGAATGATGTGCCTCTTATTTTGATATATGTTTCATATCTTTGAGATACCTAATCAAGACAGATTTTCAATTTTATATTTTGAGGGAAAGATAAGAGAGAAAACTGTTTCACCATAGGGCATTTGGGATATATTTAGTTTTGAGACTTTTATTGAACCTCTTTACATATTACAAGTACCCTTCATAAAATAGTGCACAGTTACTTAATTTTGCAAAAACAAGGAGGAAAACACATTAATCTAAAGGTAGAAATCAGAATACTTGGGAGTGATGTCTCAATATTACATCTAAGAAGCCTGTTTAGCCAGGCATGGTGGTGCACGCCTGCAACCCCAGAGCTTCAAAGGCTGAGGTGGGAGGATCATTGTGAGTTCGAGACCAGCCTGGGCTACAGAGTGAGTTCAAGGCCAGCCTGAACCCTGTCTCAAAAAGACCAAAAAAAAAAAAAGCCCATTTACTTCTCAACTTATTTAAAAAATTGCATAAATCATGGGAGAATTAGACAAGATGACAAAAAGACAATGCCCTAAGTCATAAAGCCCATTCGCTTTCTAGCAGTGTTGGTACACTTTGACATGCTAGTCCTCTGCTTTCCCAGAGTCCCAGAGGGTCAACCACAGTGTTGCCCAAGAACTTTGAAAGAAAGACACATTTTTATGAACTCTTCCCAGTACTTGATATCTTTCCTGTAATTCTTCCAAACTGCCATCAGCCTAACTCTACATTTCCTTTGCCAGAACTCCAAAATTATCCCAGCCATAGAAAACCAAACTAGTGTGGGTATACCTCACTGACATCAGGTTCTCCAGCTGCCTTTGGGTCATGATTATTGCCCCTTCCCTTTCATTCTCCTCAGCATCTCCTGTTATCTACAGCATCTTCCCAAACCATAAAAGTACCTCTAGCACTTCTCATATGCGTGAGTTTTTCACCTATTTATTCACTGAACCATTCATGCATTCACCTATAGTCACTAGGCTGAATTACCTCATCATCTTTCCCCTATAATTCAAGTCATATATACAAAAGACAGACATAAAAATTCATAAAACTAGAAAGTAGAAAAGGGGCTACTGGGGGCTGGGAGGAGGAAGTAATGGGTTGTTACTGTTTCCAAGTGGTAGAGGTTGAGTTTGGGCTGATGGAAAAGTTCTGGAGATGGATACTTGTGACAGCAGCACAACACTGTGGGTGTAGTTAGTGCTGCTGAAATGCATACTTAAAAATCGATAAAGCAGTACCTCTCCGTATGTACATTTTATCACAAGAAGTGGTAAAAGAAAAGGTCATGAAAATAAGGAATGATGAAAACTAATATAAAAAGCATAGTCTAAAATTATATGTAGACTATCATTAAAAGATCAGAAAAATGTATAAAATGGGAGAGCCAAGATTCACAGGCAACTAAAAGTACACTTTGAGAGGGATTGGGGATGTAGTTCAGAGGTAGACCATTTGCCCCACTTGTGGAAGCTCTCAGTTCAAATCTCATCACCACAGGAGGAAAAAAGTACAATTTTAGAAAAAACACAATTCCCAAAAAAGAAAGCTATATAGGTTCATTCCTCTTTCCAAGATTACTGGAGAAATGATCGGTTGGGTTTCAACAAAGGAAATATCCCAAATTGGTTCTAGAAATTACAAATTGATCCCACTGCTGCTAAAATTTCCAGAAACTGTACTGGAAAAACATCAAGATGGGAGGTTAAAAAAGAGACTAAAGCACACCACTCTCTTCATGAGACACTGCAACTGAATGTACAGAAAATAAGCAAATGGGGAGCCAACAGGCTTGGAGTGATGCCCTCATTTCAAAGGGATGAGGGCTGGAGGGAACTAAGCCAGGGGAGAGCTGGGTACCTTTAAAATACACTAACTCTTTTAAGGGGTTTCTGGCTCCAGAAGCAAACCAAGTAAGTCATCTCTGGCTTCATTTACTCCTGACTTACATATGGCCATGAAGAAGGCTTCAGCAAACATAAAAAAATGCTACTCGCTGGCTTCTGAGGAGGGCAGCCATGCCAAGTGACAGTAACTTTGCTAATTACTGAGAGCCACACCAAATACCTAAAGGCAAGTCAGGTTTGAAGCAAATTTCCATGTGATTACTTCTGGAGTAGATGTTGGCTCCCTCCCCAGGCCTCACAGAAAGATGAATTTCTAATCGGTAAGTGAATCTACTACAAACGTAGCCTTTTTCCTTCTTCACTCTTCTGGACTTCAGTCAAGCAGTGACTCATACAAATTTCCTGAAAAAACATAGGGCAATACCTGATACTGAACATGCAAAAGATTCCATCTCCAAGAATAAACAAGAGAGAAACATCCAAATCTACCAGGCCAATAAAACATATTATTATATTTCAAAATAAGGGAAGACTTGAGAATCAGAGCAAATATTTATTTAAGAAATAAGTGCACGCCTTAAAAGAGAAAACTTCAGAAAATTTCTAGTTCATGTTCTTAAAATTTCCTGGGACACGGCAGCATCTTTGAATGGAGGATGGGTGGGCATGAAAAGAATTATGTGAGATCAGAAAAGAATTTTCATTAACCAGTGTTGATGGTGTTTCTGTCCTCCTTTAATAATTTTTGTTCATCTATTCTGTTTGTGGGTTGGAGGCTTTAAAATCTATACCCATGTAACTTTTTCCATCTATAATCTCTTACTTTGTCTCTGGCTTCATTAATTTTATTTTCTGCTTTATTGATGGCCTTCATTCAAGTTTGAAATGTGATGCCAACAAAGATTAAATTTATACTGTAAGTTTTAGAAAACTGCTATACAGCTTCACAACATAAGTCAAATAGGGAAATTTTCAGCTTAAAATTTGTGTCATTCTCCATATATCTAGACGGTATGGCAGGAACCACGTCGAAATAACCCTAGAGCCCAAATCTGGAAGATCAAGATGAGATACAGGCAAGCCAGAATCATAGCTTGTTTTTCTTAGTACCTGTCATCCTACCAAAACAAAATAACGTCTAACAAAAGTCTTATATCATGTAAGGTGGGAGGAAGATTTTCTCCCTGGAATTTGAACAAGTGAAGACTTAACAACAGGAATATCAACAAAAAGATTCATTGTTCATTGAAACAAAACCAGGATACTTAAAAACCAGAAAAATTTAGCAGTACTAGAATATAACTTAAGAAAACTGTCCAAAATATAAAGCAAAAATAAAGTAAAGGAAAATAGAAGAGGTCTGGGAAGCGTAAGAGACAAATAATTCCAGAAGGAAGAAATAAAGGAAACAGAGGGGAGAAAAATATCAAATACTTCAAAACATTTCCTAAAGTAGAAGTGTTTATAGAGTGTAGGGCCCCTGTGAGTACCTACTGGGCCATCTCAATGGATATTAATATGACTACTTAAGGATATATTCCATCCCTGTGAGTTTTTGTTTTTCACTCAGGGGATTAAAACAAAATCTGTAAGATAGCAAAAAGGGGATAGAATGGGTCATCAGCAAAGGACTGGAAATCAAAGTCTTTGGACTTATCAAGGGCAACTCTAAAAGCTAGAGGACAACGGACCAACAATGAAGAAAATAATTTATAACCAAGACTTCTACTGGAGGATGTTCTTCTGCAAAACAGGGAGAAAGATAAGAAAAAGGAAGGCATGTGATACAGGAAACAGGATTACAGCACTGAAGAAAAACAAAAGGAATTCCTGGCGTAACTGCAAAGGGAGAGCCCCGCAGGACGGGCAAGAAGACTTCGCAGGTCACACTGACAGAAGAACTGTCCCTCTGGATGTACTGAGAACAGGTTTCTGGATTGAGTTTGGGACTGAATAAGTAACAAACACACAGAAAACTAAACAAATATTAAAGGAATGGTTAATTTAACAGCAAACAAAACATTGTCAGAAGAGCAAAAGGATTCAAAAAACTCTTCAAAACATAGCTCAGGTATAATCGGTATGGACAAACTCATCGTTAGAGTAATAAGGAATACTGGATGAAGTGATGTCATGACCTAACTCCGTCAGGACAGTGAGGCCCAGCACAGGGGGAGAGACGATGTCGCATTCTTCCCCATAGGAAATGTATACATATTTGCAACTCATAAATCAAAAATTAGAAATAAAAGTCTTGGAATTTCACAGTGTATACGTATTTCAGAACAACATGTTGTGTGTAAATTTTTTAATTAAAAATCTGAGAGACAATGCACACATCAAGGGTGGCCACTGAAACGAGTGACAATGGGAAGCTAGTGAAGGCAAAATACGAAAGAAATAGGGACTCTTTTCTTAACAAGCTTCATGGGGCTACTTGATGGATTAAATTATAAATGTTTATAACTTGGGTGAAAAAATTACAAAGAGTATCACTGCTGAAGCTAAAACTTTAAAACTACAAAAGGCAGATGTACAACTGTGAACACCAAAGTTGACACCCTGGAAGGCTGGATTGAGTGAAAGCAAAGTGTGTGTTTACCATAATGAAATATATTGCACTGAATAGAAATTAGAGGTATAGGAAATAAAGGCTCAACATAACACTTGGCATACTTGAGAAGAACAAATGGAGCCAAAATTCATAAACAATAAAAATAAGCTTTTCTAATTCCTACCTCAGAAATAAACAAACAAAATATCTGATTTAAAAACCAGCAAAAGACTTGAGTAGACATTTCCCCAAATAAGATATAAGATTGGCAAAAATAGGAACTGATGTTCCATATCACTGATCATGCAGGAAATGCAAAATAAAACTGCAATGAGATAGCTCACATTGACTAGGATGGCCATCATAAAAATTAAAAATAAACTGATAAGCAGAAAATTAATGCTGTCAAAGACATGGAAAAACTGGAACCCTTGTACACTATTGGTGAGATGATAAAATGTGTGTTTACACTAGAAAACAATATGGCTTTTCCTCAAAAAAGTAAATATAGGGCCCCGGATATAGCTCAGTGGCACAGTACCTGCCTGCAAGTGTGAGGTCCTAAGTTCAATTCCTGTAACAAAAAAAAAAAAGTAAGTATAGAACTACCATATGATCCAGCAATTTCACTTTGGAGTATAAGCCCAAAAGAATTAAAAATAGGATCTCAAAAAGCTACTTATATACCCATGTTTCTAAGGCATTATTTATTCAGCCAAGAAGCAGAAGAATCCAAGGTGTCCAGTAATGGATGAAAGCATATGAAGAAAATGTAGCATATATTTACAAAAGAATATTATTTGGCCTTAAAAAGGACATTATGACATATGCTAAAACATGGGTGAATCTTGAGAACATTATGCTAAGTGAAATGAGCCAGTCACAAAAACACAAATACTGTATGAGTCTAGCTAGGGGATACCTAGAGTAGTCAAATCTATAGAGACAGAAAGTACAACAGTGATAGCCAGGCACTAAAGAAAGGAAGAGTGGGGATTGCTTAATGGGCAGAGTTTTAGACAGAACTCTGAAGAAAAGAATCTGGAGACTGGTTTCATTCTATGGTTTGAATGTTTCCTTCAAAAGTCCATATGTCAGACCTTTGTGCACAGTTATAATCCTAGTTACTTGGGTGGTGGCGACAGGAGGATCACAAGTTCAATTCCAATCTGAGGAGATCAAACTAGCACATCTGTTCTTTCTCCTCATGTGATACTTTTTGTTATGTTGTGAAGCTGCCAGAAGGCTTTCATCAGATACTGGACTCAGAGCTATGAGGCACACAAACCTCTATTCTTTATAAATCGCTTAGACTCCAGTATTTTGTTATAGCAACAGAAGATAGACTAAGACATTGCACAACAATGTGGCTGTGCTGAACATTCCTGACTATACACTTAAATGGTTAAGTGAATAAATTTTATATCATGCATATTTTACCACAGATTTGTTAGAAAAAAGCTTAGTTCTTCCAGGAAAGACATGAAACAAATGATCTACAACTGAAACATTAACTTGAAATTACTTAGACTTTATGGAGAAAAAAAAAATGGGTAGAAAAAAATATCAAATCAAAATGTGAAAAATATTGGGCTGAATTTAGCCATCATCCTGGTCACAATAGACAATAAGACAGAGAAACAATTTTCAAGACCTTGTCAGAAATATGGAAATGACTCAAAAGTTCTACACTCAGCCAAGCTGTCACTTACTTGCAATTTGCAAGAACAAGGCACTTTTAAGTATAAAACAACTCACTCTGAAAAGTCTAATCAATGTCATACTACAACTACTCATGTAGTAAATCTCAGTAATGGCCTCAGGAGAGCTCCAGCAGGAGCAGCCTATCAATCCATACAAACACAGAGCACCAGTGATAAGAATGGGGACAAAAATGCAGCAATAAGTACTTTTAAAACTACATAATTAAAATAGATATAACTAATAAGCTAAAGTGAAAACCAGAAAAAGGTTTTATTTTTCACCTGTGGAGAAAAGAGCCAATTGGCACTGTTTTATTTCTAAAGTTAACAAAAATTACACTATGGTTAAAGACCGAAAAAGAAAGGGGATGGTAAACAGGGTGAGGAAGGGACAGCTATGCTAACCCATTCCTATCCCTGCCTCTTGGAACAGTGCTGAAGCCAATAGCCCAGCTGGGATGGGTGAGGAATGGATCAGAGTCCCTTAGCTTCACGTTCAGGGTTAAAACAAAGAAATTAGAGGACCACCTGAGAAACCAAATATTTCTTATGCTTCATTTTAAAATCCCAACTCCACCTCTGGCAAAAGAAATTGTCCTCTTTCTCTCAGAATATCAGACCTAAGATTCTGATTCAATGTATTCATAGGAGACAATAGATTTCGTGTTCTTAACTCTTTCCTTTCCCACTGACAGGATCAGTTTTCCTATGTGCCTCTCCAATTTTTCTATCCAACCCTTTATTATACATTTGGCCTAAGAGTTGCTGTTCTTTTTCCATATGGTACAAAGCTGATACACTCAAAGGAAGGAACACGGCCAGCCCACCCTGCTGACTGCAGAAAGAAAAACACAGCTTCCACATTTGCACTCCTTCACTTATATTTTATCAATTCAGACTCCAGTACTTGACACATTGGAAAAATGGGCCAAAAGTCATATAAACTCACTGAAATGACTTGGAGGCTAGATGGACAAGTATACAGTTTCCACTTCAGAAGTTCATAATGGGAGGAAATGTGTCCTATGACTCCTCAACATAGCTAGGAATTGTAAAGCATGATTTATATAATAATCTCAGAGCTGTAGTTACTGCGATGCCAACAGATATTTTGGCCAAACCTGCTTGTCAGGGTCAAGCCAATTTGTGTCATTATGCTCATACAATGGGAAGAATCTCTACTGTAGGCATACTATATCAAGAATGATCTAGAGCTACAGATTTCTGACTTAGAGAAAATGAAATTTAAACGAGTGTAACCAGTCATGAAAGGAGAGATCAAGAAAAGAAGGGATGAGATCTACATTTTAGAAGAGAATGATGAAAAAGAAGCCAATAAGGAGGACTGAAGAAATATTCTTGAAAAGTAAGACAGAACAGTTCCTCTTTGGGTAAGAGACAGACACTGCCCTGTTTCTCTCCCTAGCCCGAGACCACAATGTCTACATGCTTGATCTTAGCGTCTACATGCTGCATTTGCAAAGGGATACAGAAAAATACAGAATGGATGGGAATGAGGATTTCCATGTGTGAGGGGGAGGACCAGATCTAAAGGATACAGTAGGCGTAGTTCTACTGTGAAATGTTTAAGAAGAGAGCCATTGAGCCAAGATGGAATGATTTCAATCCATAGTTTTCAAGACAAGGAAAATTACAACCTCAACAATCAAGCTTCACACAAGCCTGACTCTTCTAACCACAGTGGATGCAGGAGACTTGGAAGACGTTTCCCTCTAAGAATGCTGCACGCATCTCACATCAGAAGTAATTCTTGAGTGGCCTACAATAAAAGGCGTGTGTATGTTCATACGGGTGGAGGTGAGGGGAAGGGCAAGAGGGAAGAGGAAAGACTGAATGTGGTGGGGACAAAGTGTCAAAATAGCTGGTCAGAATATAGAAGTCTGTGGCTGTGGTGAGAGCAGCAATTTAGCCTAGAATAAGACTTTTCAACAGCAGAGTGTTCTCTTGAGAGGCATCGTCCACCATTTGCGATTTCAAGTGGCTTCAAACTCAAGGGCTTTTCAGAAAACAAAAACCCTCACAAGCATTTTAGAGTGCTTGAATCAAAAAAAAAAAAAAACAATGATTTTAAAAGTGTACTTCAGTGTAGCAAAGTTATATTTGAAAAACAATTTTCTGATGTATTGGTTTGTACAACAACTAGGAAAATAAACACTCAGAAATACTTCTTACATAAATACAATTGTTACAACACCTCTGGGATGTATTCTGGATGTATATTTGTTTGCATGATGTGCATCAAAATCCTAAAGTAGCCAGATGGTGGCACACACCTGTAATCCCAGGACTGTGGGAGGCTGAGGCAGGAAGATTGTAAGTTCGAGCCTAGTTTGGGCAGCTTAGAAAGACCCTGTCTCTAAATAAACAAATGAACACCAAATAAATAAATAAGGAGTTGTAGATGTATATGTGATAAGAGCTGTATCCAGAACATACAAAGAACTCTTAAAACCCAAAAGTAAAAGAGACAGATAAGTTCATTTTAGAATGACAAAATATCTGAATAGACATTTTCCTAAAAAATTTACAACTGACCAATAAGTATATGAAAAGACATTCAATAACACTGGCTATTAGGGAAATTCAAATCCACAATAAGATAACTCTTTATAATCACTAGGACAATTACAAGTAAAAGGATAGGTAATAACAAATGTTGGTGAGTATGCAGAGAAATTAAAACCTTTATATATTGCTGGTTGAAAATGTAAAATGGTGCAGCCACTGTGAAAAATAATCTGACAGTTCCTCAAAATATAAAACAGAATTTCCATATGACCCAGGAATTCATTCCTATACCCAAAAACTGAAAATATATTTCTACACAAAAACTTCTCCAAGAATGTTCATAAAAACTTTTTCAAAATCATCAAAGCATGGAAACAATCCAATCACCTATCTATAGCTAAGTGGATAAAAATTATATATGATAGTTCTAAAAAAACACAGTATTATTGAGCAATGAAAAGAAATGTTGCAAGGATAAATTCTACAGCATCTCTGCACCTTGAAAACACTGTTAAGTGAAAGAAGCTAGTTACAAAAGGCCACACAAGCAATGTATATAAAAATATTCAGCACATATGAAATTTCCTGTAAGACAGAATATAGATTCATGTTTTCTGGGAGTTTAGAGAAGAAGGAATAGAGAATAACTGATAATACAGAATTTCCTTTTGAATGAAAAAATTTTCTACACCTGTTTATGGTAATGGTTGTTAACTCTAAATATATGAAAACTTACTGAACTTTACACTTTAAATGATTGAATTATATATGAATTATATCTCAAAGCTATTGAGAAACACAATCAACAAAAATAATTATAGGGCTTATTACAACGGTAACATTTTTTAAAAGTTGAGAAAGAAAAATGTAGTATACTGTTTTGAGGTTCTTATGCCATAGATAAAGTACACCTAAAAGTTGCCTAGAATGAATTAAAGCCTACTATGAATACTGAATCAACCACTAACAACAAAATAAGAATCAGCTAATTTGTTGTTTTGATTTTGTCTTCATTGTTGTTAGTTTTTTTAATTTTTAAAAGAAAAAAAGAATCAGCTAATATGTCAACAAGATAAAATAAAATCATAAAATATACCAAATTCCAAAGAAGAAAACTGAAACAGATGGAACAAACAGCAAAATTAGAGAATTAAACATAACCATATCAAAACACATATACACACATTAAATATAAGTGGTCTAAGCAACCTAATTAAAAGGTAGAGGTTTTCAGAGTGATAAAACAGCAAGACCTAACTACAGGCTCACTAAAAGAACCATACTTTAAATATTAAGACAGAAATAGTTCAAAAATAAAAGAGTGGTAAAACATATATCACACTCACACTAAACAAAATACAGTTGAAGTGCCCATATTATATTGAAATGGCTATAATATCTGACAGAGTACACTTTAGAGCAGAACAGTGTCAAGGATAAAGAAAGCCATTTCACAATGACAAAGAGTCTATTCATCAAGATGATGCAACAATCCTAAAAGCGTCTGCATCTAATAACAGACTTTCAAAATATACAAAGTAAAAACTGATGACAAGAAAAATGAACAAATCCACAATTATAGCCAGAGTTCAATACCCCTGTCATTAGTTGACAAAACAGAAAATCAACAAGGGTATGAAGGACTTGTACAACACAACCAACTTGATTTAAATGACGTATGGAACACTCACCACAGCACCAGCAAAATACACATTCTTCTCAAGTGCAAAAGAAATTTGTACCAAAACGGGTCATAGTCTGGGATATGAAGCACATCTCAATAAATTTGAAAGGATTTATGTCACACAAAGTATGTTCCTTAACCACACTTGAACTAAATTAGAAGTCAGTAATACAAAGATTTCTGCAAGATTACCACACGTTACTAGTTTGGAAAACTAAGTAACATATCTCTAAAATACTTTACTAATCAATGAAGAAATTAAAAAGTATTTTGAACTGAATGAAAATGAAAACAAAATATATTAAAATTGTGGTCATGCAATACTTAAGAGGAAAATTATGGCATTAAATATCAATAATAGGAAAAAAGAAAAGTCTCAAATAAATAACTTCATCTTTTACCATCAGAAATTAGAAAAAAATAATCCTTTCCCACTAGCCTGATCAGGAAAAAGAGAGATAAGCACAAATTAATACCAGGAATGAAAGATAGGAAATCACTGCTGATTCCACAAATATTAAAACTTAGAATAAGAAATGATAAAGACAGTGCAGTATGGACATAAACATAGGTTAATGGAACATAACAGATAATTCAGCCATGAACCTAAATTTATACAACTGATTTTTGACACAGGCAAAATGGGCTACTGAGTGGAGAAAGGCTATCCAAGAGTTGTACTAAAATTATTTGATATAATATAATACTAAAAGTATTTGATAGCCAAATTCCCCCCAAAAAAATTTTTATTCATATCTCACAGCATATACAAAACTTCACTCAAAGGATCACAGATCAAAATGTTAAACTGAAAGCTTTGAAACTTCTAGAAGAAAACATAAGAGAAGCTCTGTAACATGAGGCAAACAGCTTTCTTTGCTGTGCCCCTGCCATAAGGTCTGAAAGCAACAGAGAGAGCTTACCAACTACGGCTAAGCCCTCCAAAACTGTGCACCAAAGTCAGCGTCTCCTTTTTATAAGCTAAAAAAAAAAACAAAATCAGAGAAAATTTTTATACGTAAGGTAGGCACAGTTTTCTTAGATAAGATACCAAAACCATGACCTCTGAAGCACAAATTTAAAAACCGGGCATCATAAAAATTAAAAACTTATGTTCTTCAGAAGACACAGTTAAGTAAAAGTAAAGGCAAGCCATAAACTGAGAAAATACTTTTGAGGTATGTGTCTGTTAAAGGACTCATATCCAAAGTATGAAAAAAATTTCAAAATTCTGCAAGAAACCAGATCCATGTTTAAAATGGGCAATGATTTCCACACTTTAAAGACAATATGCAGATGGGAGATAAACTCAGAAGAGCAAATAGGAAAATATAAATTAAAATCACAATAAAATACCAATACATATTTATTAAAATGAATAAAATTAAAAAGAATATAAAATTAAAAGAATAGTGGTAAGGATATAAAGATTCTGCAACTCTCACAGATTAATATGGGAATGTAAGATGGGATCAGTTTGGAATAAAGTTCTTTAAATATTAAACACATATTTAACATCCACTTAGCTATTTCATACCTAGGTATCTACTGAAGAGAAAAAGTATATGTCTATACAAAGACTTGAGCACAAATATTTATAGTAGCTTTATCTGTAACAGCCCCAAGCTGGAAAGAGCTAACATGCCAACTTATCAATGAATGAATAAACAAATTATTGTATAATCATACAATGAAACCAGCAGGAGAAATAACTATTAAGATACAGAATAACATATATCAATCTCAAAGCAAGTGAAAAGAAGCCAGACAAAACACAGGACTTTATGCATATGATCCCATTATGATTATAGAAAATTCAAACTAATTTCTAGTGACCAAAAAGTAGAACAGTGATTGCCCAGAAATACAAAGGAAGAACTAATACTAGGAAATGATTTCAAAGGGACTGCAGAAAATTTGGAAGGTAATGGATCTGTTCCCTGTCTTGACTGTGATGAGATCAAAGGTACATCCATATGTCAAACATATTAAACTGTATACATTAAATGTTTATAAGGTCAATAAAATTTTACTAAAAGAAAACATCATAATTTTAAAATGCTCTTTTATAGATTGTTAAAGAAAAAATTTTAATAACATTCTCCTTAAAAGGAAAACTGGCATATAAGAAAATCTGATCACTGATAATGAACTAATAACTTTTTAAAAGCATATGTTTGTAACAAAGCAGGGGAAACCCAGTGCAGGGTGTCTGGAACTGAGGTAAGGCGGATGTCCCCCTGAGAGGAGCACATGTCAGCAAGGAAGAATCTTAGAGTGAAGGATAAACAAGTGTAGTCTCATGTATTTCAGTAGTAATAGTAACAGTGATAATTGTAAATATGTGTTGCACAGCAAGAAGCCTGTGAATAGTAATATCTCAAAAACAGTGAACACATTTAGCACTTACACCTTAATTTCTAAATACCATTCTAAGCTCTCTGAAGAAATGTCTGGCTTAAGTTTCTTTGGGCTCATAGTTTGCAGAGGTATTAGTCTATAATCAGCTGTCTCCAAGGTAGGGCAGCATGGCAGATGGGCACGGCAGAGGAGAAAAAGTTCATAGCATGGCACTGGGAAGCAGAGAAAAAGATCAAAAGGAGGAGCAGGGAAGAAATAGATCCCTCCAGGTCCCACACCTACTCCAACCAGGCTTCCCCTCTAAACACATTTAGCTGTAAACTCATAGTGGAGTAATCTACTGAGGAGTATCATGTCCCATGATCCATTCACCTCCAAAAGCCCCAGCTACGAGCACATGAGGTCTTGGGGGGAGATCTAAATATAATTCATAACATCCCATTCAGAGTCTTCAAAAGACTCATGTCCATCCCTTTATGTAAAATGTAGTTTTAGTTCATCTCTAAGAGTTGCTATAACAGTTTTAGCATTTTTGCTGAAAAGTCCAAGTCCAAAGCCTCCTCTGAGATTTAAGGCAAACTCTTTTTTGTGAGCCCCTGTAGAAATCAAGAAGAAAGTTAAACACTGCCAACATACAAAGGCACAGAGTAAATGTTCCCAGTATAAAAGAGGGAAATGAAGGGACAGAAAGGAATGGCACTAAAGTAAGATGCATGAAATACAGCAGGGCAAACATTAAGTCTTGTAGTTTCATATCCAGCACCTGGTACAATCTAGGGCAAGATGTGAACTCTAAAGGGCTTGGGCACCCTTGCCCCTATGGCACTGATAGCAGTTGTAGCCCTCATGGCCTCTCTCTTAGCCTGCTTTGCTTCTGCCCTGTAGCTTTCTTCAGACATTCCATTTTCCTGGCTTTCCTAATACTCCGAGGTATCCACTGCACTTTCATCATCACTCTGAAAGCTTCATATATGGCCCTTTCAGAGGCACACTGCCTCACAGGACTTCTTCTGAAATCTGGGTGGAAGCTTTTCTGACCCTATAACTTTTGTATCCTGCATGGATGTAAAACCAACACCACATGGATGATGCCAAGATCTGCCACCAGCTGGAGCAGTAGCCAGGCTTCTTCCTTCTACCTTGGCTGCAGCAGTCTATGAATACCTGGGTGGCTGAGCACCATGAACTGAATCCTAAGGAACAAACTCCTTAAGTAGCCACCATTTTGGAATACGTTGGAAGAAAGAAAGAAAAGAAGAAGCCTAGGGCTTTCTTCTCAAAACAGTCCTTTACCTTTGCAATTTTGAGCCTGCAAAGGGTGGAGTCTTGCTGGATTTTCACATTCCCTCAGGCATTTTTCCTTTTGTCCTGTTCTAAGGTACAGTACTTGGTTTGTTTTTGTTTTTTAATGCAACCAAGCTCTACTCTGCTCTATCTTTGCAGGGCCCAACTCTACCTGAGCTTCCTTTCTGGCCAAATTCAAAACTTTTAAAACATTCTGCTGAGCTGTTTGCCCTTCATTGGCAATGTAGAGCTAGCTAAAATAGTACTCACTCCGCAGCCTAAACATTTGGCTGCCTTGAATTTCCTCAGCCAGATTAATTAGTGCACCACCCTTAATATCAGTCACCAGCAAAGTCTCTGGATATAAGCAAAGTGCAAACAAATTTTGTGCCAGAGCATAACACATATGGCCTGAGTCCAACTGCTAACCTTCTTCCCAACTAGATCTTCTTGGGCCTGGTCTTTTACACTTGCATTACCATCAACGTTCTGGTCTTCAGAGCTCTGACCAGAGTCTCCCATCAAACTCCACTCACATCACTTTAGGATTGCTTCTCAAAGATGTCAGAGGCTGGGTCTGGGGAGCCCGGAGGCTGAAATAAGGAATTTAACCCAACCTTTTTAACATAAGTATGCAGGTTCCCTGACTCCCATCATGGAAAAAGAATTTTCAGAATGTGTCAGTAAAAGAGGCATGAAAAGGATTTTTTATAGGTAGATATAGGAGGCACTCAAGGGCAGAGTGTGTGTGAGTGCTCAAAGAAATGAGGCAGAATACATTTGGGAACCAGGGAGGTGTGTTTGGGGAGGTGAAAATCTATGGAATTCAATAATCTACAGTCTTGGTCTCAGTCTTTTGGTCTTAGTCTTCATCTTAGTCTTAGTCTTAGTCCTAGTCTTAGTCCTAGTTTTAGTTCTAGTCTTAGTGGGAGGCAGAGCATGGCTCACCCCTAGTGAGACAATGTTCTCTTTCTATGGGAAATGCCAGAAGGATGATCCTTTCATGGGTGGAAAAGGATTATTTGCAAGTAAATGGGAATAAGCAAACCCATTTGCCGCTGAAAGAGAGTTCCCCAGGGTTCTGTTTTTGGAGAAGGAAAAAAAGTAAATAAACCAGGCTTATGTTCTGAAGCTGTAGTTTTTCTTTAAAGTGCAATTTTAAAAATCTCAGTTTCCTTTCTACCTAGCTTTATTTCTTTTATTCAACCTCAAACCAGCGTCTCCAAGCTTTTCCAAACTCCTCCCATAAGCCAGTTCAAAAGGCTTTTGGACCACATGGTCAGGTATCAAAGCAATAATTATTGCATCAAAGCAATAATCCTACTTCTGGTACCAAAGTTTGTTTTAGTTACTTTTTAGCTGTTGAGCACTATCCTCGCAAATCTGAGGAGAAAAGGTTTATTTTGTGTCACAGTTTGTAGAGGTTTCAGTCCACAGTCAGCTGGCTCCAAGACAGGACAACATGGTGGAAGGGCATGGCAGCAGAGAAACAGCTCATGGCAGGGCAGCCAGAAGCAGAAAGAAAGATCAAGGGGAAGAAAAGGGAAGAGAGAGATCCCTCTGGGACATGCACCCAGTGACCTACCTCCTCCAACCCAGCTTCACCTTGAAACACCACCTTTAGCCATAAACTCATCAGTGAGATAAGCCACTGATGAGTATCACACTCCCATGATCCAGTCACTTCCTAAAACTCCCACATGTGAGTACATAGAACTGTGAGGGTACATCTAGATATAAACCATAATACCAGGCAAGCATATGATGCCTTAGAACATCATGTGCAGAGTGCAAGTTAAGGCAGCACACAAACAATTATAAGAAGTTGTTAAAAGGACAGGAAAACTCACTGTAAGGTACCCACTAATGAATTATTTAACACTTTA
Organism: Chinchilla lanigera; assembly: GCF_000276665.1. NCBI lineage: Eukaryota > Metazoa > Chordata > Mammalia > Rodentia > Chinchillidae > Chinchilla > Chinchilla lanigera. The sequence goes on along the minus strand of NW_004955419.1, from coordinate 16,233,509 downwards.
AAGACACAGGAATTCATGAGTTCATTTTAGTATAAATTAAAAGTTTAATTTTTAAAAATGGATAGTCTCAAACACTTCTCCACAAAATATCTATTAATTACCAAGGGAAAAACAGTGACTTTTTAGTAGTGAAGTGTGGAAGACAACACCTTAATCAAGTAATCAAAATAAGCATCCCCAGTAACAGAATAAATTGTTACCATGTGTCACAAGATGCAACAAGACAATCACTTCTGTGATACTCCTGCCAAAGGTTCAAAATCTAAACTTAATCCAGAGAAAACATGTGACAAGCTCAAACTGAAAAATACTCTATAAAATAACTGGAATATAATTTTGAACAGACAAAAGTTATAAAAGCGAAACAACAAAAACCTTAGAGAAACTTTCCATATTAAAGGAAGCTGAGAAGAGACAGAACAACTGACCATAACTCAAGATTGGGAACCGAATATTTTGCTATCAAGGATACTATGACAACCTGAGAAAACTTGAATGACAGTAAAATAAGTTCACTTACTGATTTTGATAGTTGTGATTTGATCGTTTGTGACTGTGCACAGGATTGTCCTTATTTGTGAGAAATATAAAATAGGTGAGGATGGGAGTTAGAGTATAAATATGAACAACTCACTCTAAATTGACTTGATGAGAGAAAAGGTCCTTCACACTCCTGCACTGTCCTTGCAACTCTACTGCAAATTTGAGAGATGCAAGAGAAAAGAAGAAAGAAGGGGAGGAGAAAAAACTAAAATAAAATTTTTTAAATGAAAGAAAGTTCATGTGTCACTACTAACTGTAGAGCAAACATACCTAAGAATATATTTAATTTTTCTTTTTTTAAATCTGGGCATGTTACTGATACAAATCACACTGCTATCCCAGACACACAATGTGCCTGGTTTTGGAGAAGACAGAAAAAGATGTCTCAGATAAATCACAAAGTTTGAAAGGCAAGCTGCCAAAAGTCAAATAAGTCTTTGGAAAAAGGAGAAGTCTGAACCACAGTAAACAGTTCAGGCAGCAACACATCACCAAGTTTTATTATATTTTCAAGTGATGCGGAAATACTATAGCATTAGATATATTTACATTCAATATAAAACCAAAAAAAAGGGCAGACGTTTCAGCCATGTCATCCTAAGTACTACTTTTGTTTCCAGGAGATAGGAGAAATGTGACAAGGTGCTGTGCTCTTTGAAGATGGCAGATTATGAATTTTCTTCTGCCTACCAGTGACAATAATCTCTTCCAGATGTTGTTCAGCCCACAATGTGCTATGCAAAAATATGAACTTTCAGCTTATTTCAGGAGCCAAATAAGAAACTGAATTTTCCTCATTAACCTCTAATTAAACTAGAGATAAAAGCTTTAAAAAAAAACTCAGTATGCAACTTATAAAACTGATCCAAAGTTTTAAGGGGGAAAAAAAAAAAAAACAACGTACCTGTTGAATACAACCCTGGTATCTACTTCAGTATGGGAAAAATAATAAGACATTTAATTTCATTTCCTTTTCCTCCTCCCACTATGCACCATTCTTCTTCAGTAAAATCCCTCTTGGCAATACTGCTTTGACACAGTAAATATAGAAAGGAACTTAAAGAAAACTGGTATTGTGCTAGAGGATGAATTATTCCCAGCTGGGCTATGTAGTTTCCTGAGAATTCATATATATGATTTTACCAATTTGAAGAGTCAGTAATGCTGGCCTCATTCTTTAACATAACAGTACTGTGTGCTACACTTCAAACGTGACCACTCTGCTGAAGAAACAGGAAAGCCAAGCAAAGAAAATTAAATGACTCTCTATTCACAATGATTTAGTAACTGTGAAATTATGAGGAGGGGACTCTCTAACTTATATGAATAGTATTCTAACTCCTATTTTCCTGTTGCAAAAAGGTTCTCAATATGGTAGCAGGCACCTTTTAAAATAATTGCTGGGGCTGTTTATCAAGGAAGCATCAGAAAAGGGAATTTTTTGATAAACTATGAGAAAAACAGTAAAACCACAAAGAAGCCGCAAATCCCCCACACCCCACAAGACCTAAAAACCAACAAGAGAGAGACCTAAAAACAGCTGTGAGGCCCCATGTTAGAAACTTCTAAACATCAGCCTGAAAGATGCCATTCTACATGTCCAGAAAAACACAAGAGGATATTCCAAATATGCAGAGAATGGAGTCTGTCATACAGATAACTTCTAGCTAGTGTATAAAGGGAATTGCTGACCACCCCAAAGAGATGCAGCATTACACATTTAGAAGTGAAATTCTAGTAAAAAGTATCTGCTAAGAGAAAAATGCTTTACTAAACTGATATTCCCTTTAAGAATTAGGAGAAGAAGACACAACCCAACAGGCTCAGTAGTTAAAGAGATTCTACCTGACCAAGGATTTCCCCAAGGCTTTGAAAGGCAAGCAGCGTGCCTACTGTAGAGCCAGGGTGAATATGATTGCTCCTTTAAGTCAAGTCACAGAGATAAAATAAGCAGGTGGTAAACCTAAAAATCCTTTATATTCCAAGATGTCCCCATTTTACAGTATTTTAGTTTAGGGCTGCAAGAGACAAAATGTGTGGGTACTCAATCCATTGCAGAAAAGTTATTGCCAGAGAGTAGGGGATTTAAAAAAAAAAAAAAAAAAAAGCTACCTCTTCGAAGAACCACTCCAGCTTCTCTAGGTAGTGGCGGTGGAAGTGACCAGGGTGATATGCAAAGACTCTCTTCCTGCTGGGGTCTGAGAGTTTTGGGATGGAGCCCGCTCTTAGATTCATGTTACATGAACTCCTCTCGGCTGGAGTTCATAGCATCACACTGATTTCTTTTGGCTCCAAGCCCACACTGCAGCTGTTTGTACTTATTTGAGGTATGGTGTATTTTGAAACAAAATGAACCAGATTTCCCCTACTGCCTATGTCAGTGCCTGGTATTGAGAAACATTAACTCTTTCACAGTCAGGCTAAGAAGACAAACAGGGACACTGGCACAGAGATGGGGTAGGTTCTCCAAAGAAGAAACATATTTCTAAACGAAGGGAAGATATTTTATCATTTACTTAAGTTTTTGGGCCCTCCCTATTTTGAAACGAATTTCAGCCACATTAACATGAAGTTATACAAAAAGGGGGAAAAAGGAAGAAACAGCATCATGAATTAAAGTGGGCAAGGGAAATGGGTGTATCAAAATTGAATGCGACGGTTTACTCTGAGTTCCCTGGTAACTAAAGCAGAAGGATTGTGTATTTACCAGAGAGAGAGAGAGACAGAGACAGAGACAGAGACAGAGACAGAGAGATTCCATCTACTAATAAATCTTGGTAAGAGTTATCACGTACTACAAAATATACAAAGCTATTACTGTGATTATTTCTCCTATCAATACTCAGTGAAAGTTGGAGACAAATAGACAGTATCCTTGGATGGTCTATCCCCCATGAATCTTCACACAAAACAGAACCAGATTTATCCATAACTTAACCAGAGGTTTTGATTTAGTAGACTCTAGATACCTCTATTTTTAGTCTCCTTAAGTAATTCTGAAGCAAACCTCTGATTCTATGCCATTATCTTAAATCAGAATTCTTTAAAGATACCTATATGGGAACAAACGATTATTATATTCTACATTTATAGTTAATGAGTAATTAAATAGAATACAAAGTGAGAGTAGAGTAAGCTTTACTGGAAAATATAAAAGCACTGATTCCTTGGGCTATGCCCAAGCTAGACTGAATCAGCCAGTGAGAACCATGAAGCTGTATTTTAAGAAAGGTCCACAGTAGATCTAGTTTGGAAGTCAGGTATGCTAACTACTGTTTCAGACTAGTGATTCTCAAACCATTAGATGCCAGAATTCACTGGAGGATTTCAAACAGGTTTCTGGGCACTGTCCCATGAGTTTCTGACAGTACATCTGCGGTGAGCTCAGGAATCTACATTTCCTAACAAGTCCCAAGTGATGCTGGTCCTGGAGCCAAAACTTGAAAACCATTACTAGACTATCTGCTTAATACATCACTGACCTCAACTAGCCTTTGATAGAATAATAAAGTAGATAATTCAGGACTGAACTCTCTGGTGAGTGTCTGAAGTATACTCATTATTATCAATTTAAAACAGTTTCATGTGTTTTTTTATACCCATCATAAAAGGTAAGGATGACATTTTCTTTATAAATCCAAAACAAATTATACTTTAATCCAAACTGAAAGCTATTTCACCTGTTCAATTAGAAGGACTGCCAGTAATTTTCTTAGGAGAGAACCTTTTAATTATTTAACAAAGGCTAACTAAAACTCTACAAACTAGTAAAGAACAGATGTGAGAGCACCATTACCATTCAAAAATCTTGGACATTGAAAAATCACACACACATACTTAATGAAGCTCCTAAGAACATGTTGTTTTTTGAATAGTATTTCATCATAATGTGTTTCCATAAGAATAAGACAGCTGCAAAATGTTCCTATCATATCATTATGTGAATTGACCTATAGGATGAAGCTATTCAGTGCTGTCCATCTGAATGATAGAGGGTACTGCCGAAAGCAACAGCTTTAGTTTGGACAAAGGCAATAGCAAGCTCTCTTTAAGAAAAGAACTGGCCAACAAGTATGAGGCTTTCTAAATTCATTTCCTGTTCATGAGTATAAGATCATACTGTAGCTCAAGTAGAAAGGCACTATCTAACTTATGCAGAAATTTTAAGTTATTAAAGTATAATTTTAACAGAAGGCAGAAAGATGGAGACACAAATGGGTTTTATATCATTTCCAAAGAGAATATGATCTGTCAAAAGATAATTACTATGTGCTACATTATTCTCTGGATGGCTGTATCAATCCTCTTAAGAAACATTAAAGTCTAAAATCTTTCAGATCAGTTCAACCCAGAAGTATTTCATCAGGATGAAAAGCTATGATTAAATTAACAAATCATGCAAATGGACATAAACTGACTTCTCAAGATGGATGACATCAGCCCAAATTCCCCATATGTCCCCACCCAATTTCCAGTTAAAGTAAAGGTACAGCAAGTAAAAAGACAAAAATTCCAAACAACTTTGAAACCAAAAATAATACTCAGCCATGTATATGAATCTTGGAAAAATATCCACGGGGGACATGAACCTGAATCAAAAGCAACCAGTGTTCACTGAGTGCTTTGCTTACTGAAAAAGAACCGCTAGAAGTTGGAAGAGTCAAACCTGCCCCACTCTATCTCATTTAACAGAATACAGGGCCAAAGAGAGCAGCCAGGAGGGCCACCTTATGCAGCTCTGCTTTTTCAAAAAACTGATGACTACCTAATTGTTTCAGTCACTTTGAGCTGCTATGCCATATTACCATTGATTATGTGGCTTAAACATATATTTCTCACAGTTCTGAAGAATGGAAGCATGAAATTAGGATACCATCAGAATTGAGTTCTAAGGAGGGCCCTTTTTCAGGCAGCACTGCCATCTTCTTATTGTGTCCTCACAAGGAGAAGAGAGTGGAGAGCCCTCGGACTCTTTTATAAAGGCACTAACCCCATTCATGGGAGCTCTGTCCTCCTGACCTAATCAGCTCACCAAATCCCCACCTCCTAATACCTTTATGTTGAGGATTAGGATTTCAACATATGAATGGGGAGCCCACAACTGTTAGTCTATCATACCACTATTCCTCCTTTCTCCCTTCACTTTCAGAAGTTCTGTACAACAAAGTTCTCTCACACATCTAGAAACACAATAAATAACCCACTGGTTGGTTCATGGCATCCTGAATATGGGAGAACAGAAGCATGGTTGCAGAAGATTTGGGTACAAAAAGAATCCTAACATGAAGGATTTCCTTGTCACTAGCCAGGTCTCTGAGTACTGGCTAACTCAGCAACCAATGGGCCCCACTTTGGTTAAGGGGTTTTGCGGGGAGTGGAGCCAGGATTTTCTCCTGTTTCAGCAGTCAGGATAGAGGGCCTCCAGAGGTGGCCATGGACATCATCTTTGTTCCTGGTGCTGGTCACTCACAGTACCAGGGCACCAAACTAAGTGGGAGACCCAGGGCTGCAACCCTTGATGGGTGCTTCACTGCCAGTCCACTGTATACCTGAATGTAGAGGACAGCTGGCCCAAAAGAAAAAGGCTTCTGAAACCAGGTAAGAGCTCCAGAGGCAGAAAACACTATACACAGTTTTAACTCCAAAGTCCAGGCCTCCACTGTCTGATAAGATAGTAAGTCACCCAGGTGGACAGTACAAAAATAGAACATTTCCACCATCACAAACACTTCTATTAAACAGCACTAGAACTTTGTCTATAAAAAATGTGAAGCGGAACAAGGCTTTTCTATTTTAGTATTTCAATTAACATGGAGGTACTATTATCCACAAAATATAGTCTCCAGAGTTCTGTCGTTTTGGAGCCAGAATTAAATCTAACAAAATGCATCTCAAACAATGTAAATATTAAGACAATTATTATAAATGCATAAATAACTCTACTTGTGTGTTTGCTATTTTTTAACAGGTTACAACCATGCATTGTATGCAGTTGCCACATACACAAAACACAGCTTAATTCCTTTTTCTCTCCCCTCCCTCCCTTCTCCTTCCATCTCTTGCTCCCCTTGCCTTTTTTTCTAGCGCAATCTCCCTACTATTATCTACCTTTTATTTATAGTTTGGGTTTCTCATATAAGAGAAGCCGTGTGATATTTAAGCATGTGTGTCTGATTTATGTTAGTTGACATTATGGCCTCAAGGTGTATCTATTTTCCTACAAATGACTCAGATTTATCTTTTTCTTAATGGCAGAGTAGTACTCTATTGTGTGTAAAGAACACATTTTATTTACTCACTCATCTAGTTATGGACATGTAGGCCAGCTATACAATTTAGCTACCATAAACTATGCTGCTATAAACTTGGATGTAAATGTGTCCTGTATATGCTATCTTTAACTCTCTGAGGAAGAGACCTGGAAGGAGAATATCTTGGTCAAATGGAATTTCTAGTTTCAGTTTTTGGGGAACTCCAACCTGATTTCCAACATGGTTGTACTAGTTTATATTCCCACTAACAGTGTAGAAGGGTTCCTTTTTCCCCATAGCCTTGACAGTGTTTGTTATTATTTAATATCTTTATAATTGCAAAGGGGGGACAAGAGATGGATGGAGGGGGAAGGAAAGAAGGGAAAGGGGATAAATTAAGGAATTAAAATGCATTATGTGCATGTACCAATTCCCGACATAGAATGTTATCATTATGTACTATATATGTACTAATAAAAATGTGAAAAATAAATATAAAAAACATTTAAAATACGTTAAAACCAAATGCATGGAAGTTATGAGTTATTTTAAATAATACTCCTTAAAAAGAAATCTATTTCTTAACAAAAATATTTTTACTCATGTTAATAATAACAAGAATCCTACTATCAGCCCTGCTATTCAACACAGTCCAGGACAGACTAGGCCATTCATTCATTAAGATAACAACATGAAAGGAATAGAAAGGGAAAGTCAAATCTGTCCTTTTTGCAATCAAAATAATTACCTGTATTCAAAATCCAAAAGAGTCTACAGACAAACTTGGTCCTAAATTTCAAATGAAAATGCTAAGGTCCAAAATAGCTAAGACAAATGAAAAGAACAGAAGGAGAGGACATGACCTGCTGGGGGGCAAGGCTTGTGTAAGAGGCCTTGTAATGAAGATGATGTGGTATTTGGTTAGAATGAGATATACAGAAATGCACAGAGTCTCAACAAAGGCCCTTACAAATATGACAGAAATATTACATTGGAGACATAGTGGGAGTGCACTAAAATGGCTCTCAGGCAAAAGTAAAAATGTATATAACCTGACACCCACATTACATCATACACAGAAACAACATCCAAGTGGTTTATGAATCTAAACATGATTGGCTGTCCCAGGACAGCCTGTCTCTTTGCTCCTTCTAGATTCATTTCTGACCCCTTCCATCACCATTCTATGTTAAACATCCCATTCAGCAAAATTGCATATTATTTCCTGAAATGATACAGAAACAAGAAGTAAAACGTTGATCACACTTGAAGATCTCTTTGACAACCTAAAGCTAACCACTGGCTTCCTTCCACTCCAAAGACAGGCATGGAAAGTTCCTGATTTAGCAGATAGATTAAAAACTATATTCAGAATTGTTTTAAAAATAAGATATGTAACTACTTAAAGAATATATGAACAGATAGCTAAAATACTTTGGATAGAAATATATATAAAAACTCATGAATGCAACCATCAACTTTTAATATATGCTGAGCTTATTTAGAAATTACATACTTTAAATGGGAATATTAATATTTTTTAAAAATTCTATCTTAAATTTATTCTAAGTTTGTAGCTTATAATAACACTGATATTTCAGCTGATAACAATTAAAACAACTACAGATATATTTAATTCCAGAGGCAATTTAAATATGGCCATTGATAAAATACAAACTATCATAGTAAGTTTAATTTTTATTTAAAAATTAATTATTATAATTATCTATTATACTTTTTTATGAAACCAATTCTCTTAAGAAAATGATTTTTAAATTCACTTCTAAACCCTTAAGATGCACACTAACTAATACATCACAGTAATATATGTATGTTGGAAATCTCAGGGCAAAATAACTAATCTTATGAGACAATATTCATGTAGTGCCAAAGCTCATCACATACACACAAAGCGGAAGTATGACCCAATGTGAAAACAAATTTCTGAGAAAACTTCTCTTTAAAAAAAACTGGGAAAATTGTCACACAATGTAAACTAATAGTGGTGATGAACATGCTACAAGGTCCATCACTTTTTGAAGGCTAGATATATTACCTTAATCTTAAACGGAAGTAAGATAAAGCCAGGGATTTAGAACCATAAGTGATGCAGGGATTTTTCCCCATTAGGTTAATCGAATAGAGCAATTATAACTGTCCATAAAAATGGGTCAGACTTCAAAAAGATGAGTTCACCCAAAGCCTAAAGTACTATGGATGAGTGACTTGTTTCCAAAATAAGAAGTGTTGCTTCCGGGAAGCCTAATTTGCATACCCAGAGGAGGAACTCCGGGAATGCAGGCAGGTCATCAGGAGTCCATTTAGAATAGGAATCCCTTGGTCCTGAGGACTCAATAGCAAAGTGTTTAAACCACAGAGATTCAGTCTCAAGCAGAGAAGGAAGGATTATTGTTTCCCAAATCCCTGGAACTTAGTGGGCAAGACAGAATGCTCCAAGGTAAGACAGAGTCTGCAGTTGCATATTCACATCATAAGTAAAAGATGGCATGAGTCAAACCATCAGAATAACACTGAATCATCCTGGAATGCATCCTCTGAGTATTTCTTAGGTAAATGCCTTAATAGAAAAAACCACAAACCAAAAGAGAAGCCCATCACTAGCACTAAAAAGAGGTTTCCTACTTGGCAGGAAAGCCTCCTTCTTTTTGGAGGGAGGAGGATGGGTAAGATGAACTACTCTTTGAGATTCAGAAACTAAACATGGTGGCAGCAATTACAAAATGAGTACATTCACCCAGTGCCAGTACAGTGTAGTGGAGTGAGAAGATTCCTCTTTCTCAGAAACACCATCTGTAGTGGTTGATTGATTGTGTCAACTTGAGAAGTTTAGAAGCCTAACCAAGTTCGCTCAGCAGTTCTATACCCTAGAGTGTAGAGGACCTGCCCTAAGGCACCTGTCTGCACCCTCGGATGTAGAGAACCCACCCTAGGGTGGCTCATCGCCTGGACAGTGTAAAAAGGAAATGAGAGAGGACAGACTGGCTTCTGTTCTTCAGAGGAGCTCCAGTCTTTGCCTTCAGCTTGGACATCATCTCCTGGCTTCTAGCACAGACTCTTTGGCTTCTGCCTGGGATCCTTCAGCTTTCCATTTCAGATTCATTGGCCTCTTGATATGGACTTACATGGGACACTGCAGTGAGCTCCAGACCTTAAACTGAACACTTCAGCCTCCAGCGTGCAGACACCCTCTGCATACTTCCTTATCCAACTCTGTGGCTGACCATCATAAGCCAATCTTGTCATTTCTCATACATTTGTATATCTTGTGTTATATCTGTTTTTCTAGTATAACCTTGACTGATACACCATACCACAGAGCTGCAGCCTGAAAGCCAGACCAGCCCTCATGGAAGTGAACATGAGATACTGGATCCCATACCTTAGGAATTGTCTCCCAAACTTTTGACTGTATCTCATGTTTGTGTGGCTTACACAGACAGGAGCGTAATGGAAAGAAGAATTAGGCTAAAGAGCAATAACTCCAAGTAACTTTATTTATATCACCTTTGACCATTGTTTCAACAAACATATAATTTTCATATACTCTTAGTAGTATCAGAGACATGTTTACTATCTTAGTTAAGTTTATGCCAATAATTGAGACTTAAGGGAAAACATCCAATTAGTTATTGAGAATATAATCACCTCTATCATGCAATAGGGAGCTGTCGTAATTCTTTGGGGCCATAAATATCTGTAAAATTCTTGTGTCAAAAAACTGGACCTTCCTATGGTAGTCACAGTCACCAATTCGGGCCAACATTGACTTTGCAAGACATTTCTCCCATACATCCTAGTCCTCAATGATAATTGTCTAGCTTTGAGCTATAGTTTACTTCATTTAATTATTCCCTTGGTCTGAGGATACAGCTCAGTGGCACAAGTGCCTGCCTGGCAAGCGCAAGGTCCTGAATTTGATTCCTGGCACTCAAAAAAAAAAAAAATTATTCTCTCTTCCATGACTTCAGCTCTGTCCCCACCTTATTCTCATCTTTTAGAACACACACATGCTTAAATGCCATAAAAAATGGCAAGCTACTACCTTGACCTCGATTTTTTCTTCCTCCCCTCCCTAACCACTCCCCTTATCCTCTATCTAAAAGCTAAGAATATTGGAGAAATTGTGCTTGTGTTTTCATCCTTACAAAATACACCATAGCTTCTGTACCCACCCCCAAAAGTTTTGAGAAAAAGATCACTTTCCTTTATAAGAGGGACATTTCTCTGTTCTTATCTTATTCAGCCTTTTAGGGGCATTGTACATCATTAATCACTCTCTTTTTATACCTATCCTACTCGTGACACCATATGCTTTTGATTTTTATCCAACTCTCTGATAGCTCCTTCTCAAGCATCTTTGCAGGATTCTCTTTCGTCAGTGATTGAGAAAGGTTGGTCCAGCCCTGAGTTCTTTGCTTAATCTTTTCTATTCTACTGATCACTGTCACTAGGCCAATCTGAACCTCTTAACTGAATTCTACAGGCACTTATAGGTTGATGAGTCTTAAATATGCATCTCCATTTCCAAACATACTCCAATACTCCAACTGACCTGTATAGCACTTAAAGACCTCACATTTAAAGATATCTCAAATCCAACTTGTTACTTTTCTAAATTGAGTGTATCATTAAATACTGCTGATTACACTTCTCAATAGATCCTGATCTATTCTCTCTCCTCCAACCCCTATTGTCTCTTACTTAGTTCAGGTCACCTCCCCTGGACAATTGCAAAAGTGCCGTCTCTAATCTTATTTAACTTTTCTGTCCGTCTCTAGCTTAATCCCGCATGACCATCTACAAAGCTGTAGAAATACTTTCCATTGTTAAGAATTAGGATAGAAGAGGCCAACTTCAGATTCCTTTGCATAATCTTTAAGATCTCCCCAGATTGGGCCTCTGCTTCATCCACTAGCAAATTCTTCCATTATTTACCAATAAAACTAATTGGAGTTTCTAGAAAACATAATGCATTTCATGTCTGATATTCTATTTTCACTGATTGAAATGCAACCTTAAAATGAATCTCTTCCAATACACAAAATAAATTCTTCTAAGACACAGCTGAAGTCTTAGAAATCTTCTTCATGAATGCCACACTCATGATCAGCAAGTGTTGGGTTTTGTATTCTTGCATGCTGTTACCTCTGCACCTCTGCACTTTGTACAGAAGCTATGGTGGATTTTGCAAGGATGCGAAAACAAGCGCAATGTACATAGCGATAATAGTCATCAAATTAAACTCTATTCATTTGTAAAGTCACTACGGGACTTTGAGCTTCTTGAGGATAAATTCAGCATCATAATTATTTTTTATCTTACTGCTCAGTGAACCTAGAATACCAATAGCATGCAGTCAAGGTTTGTTGAATAACAAAAGTAGGAATTATGACATAGGACCTATGAGAATGAGAAATGAAAAGATATCTCAAGCTCACTCTCTTAGTACATCCTTAATTCATTTTTTTCTTCCTTCTCACTCATGTTTTCATCATGGAGCTCACTGTTGTCTACATAAACATCTACATTACCCATTCCACGTTAATGCAATTCCATTTTCAAAAGCAGTCAAACTCAGCAGGCACACAAAACTCCCCAAATCATCTGGCTTTATTCAAATCACACCTCCAAGTAGGTGCACAGGCAAGCAACTCAAATTGGCTTACCCCAAAGGATGAGTATTTGAACACATTTTAACTATTTCCTGGTCAGTGAATATCCATTCATTCATGCATGCTAAAGGTTACACCACACAAGACACAAAGTGCAGGTGACAGCATCCCTCAGTTTCTCAAATTACAGCAAATCCTGACAGTGCAAGAGCTTTCTTAGTGAATACTACACGTTCCTTTCCCAGAGGCCATTAAGAAGAAAAAGAAACACGTACTAACTGGTAGGAAACACAACTCCAAAAAGGATCAACATATCATCGGTATATATACCAATTTCCCATGATAAATGTACTTACTATGTATCACAAACAGATAATAATTTTTTAAAAAAGGTTAAGCATTATAGATAATCCACTCCCTTAGCAGATCCCTTAATTCATTTCTTTTCCCTTCCTTCACACTCACTTACATTTTCATCATGGAGCTCACTGTTGTCTGCATAAACATCTATGTTACCCATTCCATATTATGGTAATTGCATTTTCAAAAGCAAACAGACTCAACAGACACATAAAACTCCCCAAATAACCTGGCTTTATTCAGGTCACACCTCCAAATAGGTACACAGGCAAGCAACTCAAATAAACTCACAGTGCTACATGGTGAGATAAAATCCTTATATCACATAAACAAGTTTTTTATGCATTATAATTTGGTATGAAAAGTAAAGTCTTAAGATATCTGAAAAAAATATTAAGGAATATTTATATAGTGTTTGAATGAAAGGGGGTTATTTTAGCATAAGGTCAAAGCAAAAATCATAAAAAACTGATATAGGTAACTACCTAAACATTTAACGCTTCACATTTCAAGAAAATACACAAATGGAAAAATATTGTATATCACAAAACTCTTCCAATCTTAAGTATTAAAAACAAGAACTGTATTATTTAATAGCTTACACCAGAAGAAACCTAAAAATGAGCCTCCCTTAGAAAAATAATAAACATGCACAGAAAATTTATAGGAGAAATAAAAATGGTCAGTGAACGTAAGAAAAAATTTTACTTAACTCTTTGATCAGAGAAACACAACTTTTAACAATAAAATGTCATTTCCCTCAACATGTTCATCTCTTTCTAAATATTCTTATAGTAGCTGTTACAGAAATTGCTCTACTTTTGAGTATTGTGATTGAGCATCACAATGACATAATCATCCTATTTCTTCAGGATGACTATGGCAATACCTATCCAAAAAACACTCAAGGTATGATAGTGTACATCTATAATCCCTGCACTGCACTCTGGGGAGAAGAGGCAGGAGGATCACCAAGTTATAGCCTAGCCTGGACAACTCACCAATTTACAAGACCCTTTCTCAAAATAAAATATCTGAAAAGGGATGGGATATTGCTTAGTGTGCAGGCCCTGGTTCAACCCCCAGCACTATTTTAAAAAACAAACAACACCAAAAAAAAAAAAAAAAAAAAAAAAAAAAAAAAAAAACAGATAAGCATACCCTTTGACCTAGTAACTCTGATTGAAGATATTTACTGTAGGGAGATAAACAGCAATTCCTAAGAAGACATCACTATAAGGGCATCTACTGAAAGTCTGTTTATAATTGTGAAACTGAAAGAAAATTTTAAATTCCAAAGAAGGGCATTACTTGATAATATAATATATTGAAATATAAAATATGTCCTGCTATTTAAAAAGTCATACTGTAGACTTCTTTTCCAGGAATACTAAGGACAAAACACCCTGAAAACCCTTCCAGCATGAAAGCATCTAAAACTGCTGGTTGTGTGTATCCATACACACACACACACACACACACACACACTTTCTATTTTTGCAGATGTTTGGCCAACTTGGCAAAAGTAATGAATATCCCAAGAAAAATATGGAAGAATATGTCAAGAAATCAATGCAGGTAAGAGTATCAAATTGGCCCTTGTTAATATCCCAACTCCAGGTAACTGAGTTTTAATGTTTACAGGCAGAAATCAGAAGGAAAGTGGAAGTCAGATCAAAGATCCCTGCAACAAGATGGGAGGTCAACAGTAACCTAGGGGGAAAACACTGATCCATGTCACATAAGGAGATGGTAAGGAAAGTGGTAAGAAAAAGACTCCCCCAAGAATTTACACCCAGACACCTTCCATCAATAAATCAGGGTCCTGAATTCACAGCATATATATGGACACCCAAATCTCTCAAACTGAGTATTTAAACTGATGTGGCTAAGGACACTATATTTTTAAATATCAAGCAATATTGTAAAAACTGAAGAAATGAAAAACACAGTATTTCAAATCAGCAACTCAACTGGTGAATAATACAGCAGATGAAACTATACACAGCGTTAGTAAGACAGACCACTGTTACAAAGAAATTACACTGGGTGTAGTAGTGCACATCTGTAATCCCAGCACTCTGGTGGCTGAGGCAGGAGGATCACTGTGAGTTAGAAGCCAGCTTGGGCTACATAGTGAGACCCTGTCTCAAAAAATCAAAGAAAAAAAAAATTACATAGGATAGAGAATGGGGACACAGAGAAGAAATTCAAAAGTGAGAGTCAGAGGCAGGCAGAATAGTGGGAAAGTCTTCTGAACATCTAAATGAAGATCCATAGCTAGATTACCAAGAGTAAAGAAATAACATATTAAAATGTCCCAGAATTAGCGGTAGACATAAAGCCTCAGATTCCAAAATTAGAAAGATCACGCTTTTAAAAATTCACACCAAATTTTATATTGACATAAAATGACTATTGCTAAGTATACATGTACGTACATACACAGACCAACATATGCTCGTGTCATTTTTTTTTTCATTTTTAAAAAGTACGGGTTTACAGCAGTAAACTTACTTATCCCTGTAAGTATACACTACAGGATTAACAAAAATGGTTTGATTTGAGTGGAAATATTTTAGTCCTTTTTTTATTCAAGCTTTTTATATTTTACAATAGTTCTGAATTATAAAATATAAATTTCTTTTTTTTTTTTTAAGTTCTAGGGCTAAAACTCAGTCTCATATATGTTAGGCAAGAGCTCTACCACTGAGCCACACCCCAGGCACATGAATCACTTATCACTTTTATAGTAGGAAAGGTTGTCTGATAATTAATAGATTAGTATACTAACACACACACATACACACACACACATATATATATTTAAAGAGACATACCAAAAATATCAACAGCTAACATTTCTAGTTTGTACTTGGATGTTTTCCTGTACTTAAAAATAATAAGACAAGTTTATTATGGAAGTTAAGTTACTATATGATTTGAAATTATTATGTTTTAGAAATTTTCATTTATTCTCTTGTTTATGTAGTTTCTATTTTGTACATTTTCATTTGTCATTTCGTAATTAAGCAAAGAGATATATAAGTATGTGGGTACAAACATAGGTACATAGTAAATTACAGGGAACACTGTGCACAAAAAACTCCATTTTAAAAGTCAAAATTGAAAGCAAATGTGCAGTGTGTCCACACACTTATTTGAAATGCATTCAAAGACTTACAAAGTTAGGAGAAGGCAAGGCATTTAAATGTCAGAATTTAACAACACAGAATAAGAATACATGTAGATCTCATTCAAAAATCTACAGGAGGACAACAGGCAAAAATTATAAAAGAAGTTAACGGTGCCCGGTGTCCCAGTTTTCTTCTTGCATTAATATCTGGGAAGCAGAGAACCAGAGGGCCAGTCAGGTTTTCTGGACGTTGACACACATCTGGCCTCAATTTTGATTCTTGGGAACCAAGCAGTTGAAGCAAGAGGACCAGGAAAATAAAGCAGGAACCAAAACCATCTATCTTAAAGGACATTAAAATTTACAACCGCTGACAATCACAGGGGAAAAGTTAAAATTTACTATATCTTTCGAGATAATGGAATAGAACCAAGAGACCAAGAAAAAGCAGACAAAGCTGATAACAGTCTGTTAGTACCACTTCTCTTCTTAATGACATCAAAACCCACATCAGATATATGTGTTTTGTTCTTTGGTTTTGGGTTTTTTGTTTTTTTTTAGTGCAATATCCTTGAGCTGGAAACCACAGATTTTAATCTCTAATTTATTCATAAATAAAAATTCAGATCATAGGGAACACACTTTCAAACCTCACACTGCCCTGTTTAATTTTTGCAAACTGTCATGACTTTCCCCCTCCTTTGAGAAGCAGACTTCTGAAGGCAGATCCCAGACAAAGGACAAGAACACAAAATATCGGGAGAAAACTTAATTTACTGTATCCAGTGTCCCTCTGATCTTTAAAGGAGTGATTTTGCAGTGCTTTCCAAATTCACAGCAGACACAATATAAAAACATCAGATCATCAAAGACAGTTTGAGACAGAGCTTCACTTCTAGAAACATTACAAACCAAAACTTAAGAGCTTCTACACCTGCAAATAATAAACTTCAAAGGCAATCCAAAACTGTCCCGGCATTTATCATTGGTGTGTGTAAGTGTGTTGGTTGGTGTGTATCTGTGTTTGGTTTTAATAATCAATCAAACAGCTATAGTTTAGTCTTATTTCAGCCTTGGACATTTGGAGAGTGTCCTAGAAGTAGTTTACACATGATATTCATAAAGTTTATAGCAGCACATGATTAGAAGGAAATGTCCCAGGTTATCTAGTTCCACTCCTTATCCAATACTTTAATCGTTGCAGAATCTCTGTTCTGTAGTATCTGGCAGATCACTTCAATAACAGGAAGCGCATTAGCTTCCAAGGCCAGCCAGGAAGTCCTTGGGCAAGTCATGTGCTACAAATTCTCTTTTCAATGCAGTTTCAATCATCCTGACTAAAAATCCCATCAAGGGGGCCCAGCAGCTTTTCTGTAACCAGACTGAATCTATCAAACACAGTAAGATTTATCAAGCCAGTGAAGACAGAGATGTGATCAGCTGCTTCTTTTCTTCTTCTATCTCTCAATTCTTATTTCAAAGACCCTTCACAACTCCTTTCCACAAGTCACAGAGAACACTACAGTTTAGTCATTCTATCACCAAAGGAATACAGAATACAGTGAAAGCAACATCTCCCTTACTCGTATTTTAGCTTTCGGACATAGAGAACACATTGTAATGAAATAAAATCTACAATTTGATATAATGACCATTTCAAATAGAATCTGATTTCCAAAGTATTGTTACAATGAAATGGAAAATCATAAATTGAAGCCCTCAGATCCACTATTTTCTGAAGAAAATGTGACCCACCAGCAGTTTGCTAAAAATGCGTTGGCCAAGAGCTTTCCCAGAGTGAACCAGATCCATAGGAGCAGACCTCGCTCAGCATTTTAAATACATGCCTCTCAGGTGATTCTGAGGCACAGTAAACACTGAGAGCTGACGCCTTACCCAAAGCTTGCTAAACTCCTACTGCATTAAACACAAATAGACATTTGCCCGTGTGCATAAACACACGCTCCATCTCCTGGTTGCCCAAAAAGGCAGAAGCAAAAGGACAAGAGCAACCCAATGGTTACAATCAATAACACAGCTGCTGAGATTAGAACAGGGTAATCACATCTTTTCATTCCAGTCCAAACTTGTCCTTTGAAGAAGAGGATGCTATCTTGATTGTGGTAAGATGAGAAGTGAGACAGTATTTCAGATAGGGAGGAATCTGGGGAAATAAGTCACCTAAAGTGATTAATCACTCACATTTGATTCTCTGAGGTCGGTGGTCAGAAAAATGGAGAAACTATTTAACCTGGAAGAGACTGCCAATAGAGAAGAGAGGAAAGAGAGAGGAAGGGAAGAGGAAGGAAACTTCAAGCAACAGAAAGGGGAATCCCTGAGACTGTACAAGTCAGACCAGTGGACACAGCCGGGAGCTTTAGGAGAGTTCTAACATGTCCCTGTGAGAAGTTCAATTTTCACATAGCTTAAAGTACTGAGCTTCCCATGATTTCAAAAACATTCTTCCCAAAGAAGCAAATTCAAAACCAGGATGACTGATATCTGTATTTGCTGCATCAGGAACACCAAAAAGAAAAAAAAAAAAAAAAATTAAGTGTCATGTTTTTCATATTCCAGGTGAGGACTGAATTTATTTCCTCATAAAATAAGAAAACATTCAACTATGAATGTGAAATATGCTCCTATAATCCTTTCTGGGGTTTTGGGGGGGATGATCCTAGTATTCAAAACTATACTGCATTCCACTTCCAAATACAGATACAAACTGCAGACAAAACATCCTACCACAAAACTAAATCTGAAAATGCCCAGGACCAACCAATCCACAATAAAGAGGTTAAATGCCAAACCCCAAATGGCAAATGTAATAACCATGACCCTTACTATGTGGTAAAAGATGAATCCAATTCATGTTACCTTAAAAAGAACTTAAGCAACTCCTCTCCTTCCTGTCCTAATTGCCGATTATGGGCCTCACATCCAGCTGTGTGGTGGAGTTAGCGACAGAAAAGTATTTTCTGACCAAGGTACTCACTCCTTGACCCCGGGTGAACTCTATGAAGTATGCATTAATGGATTCCCAAGGCATTTAGAGAGGCCATAATCTGTCAAACATTTACAATTACAAGAGGATCAATAAAAATGGGTTTGTTCAGGGGTGATTTTCCAGATTGCTCTGTTCTTCTGATTAAAAGCAAGTGTATTATTAGTGGGGAGGAAAGAGCACTGACCCAAAAAGTGACACCATGTTAAATCATGAGCTCGAAGAGACATTCAAAGTGGTTTAGTAAATTCTCCTCACCCTCTACCTTTTGCCACCAAGCAACACAGTCAACAAGCAAGTTGCTGTCAAGGGCAATTTCAGTATATCTAACAGTCCAACCTCTTAGTTATTTCCTCAACTGACGATTGCACTTGGCCCCTCATCACCCAGCACTGGCCCGTGACACCTCAACCTCCCCCATTTCCTAACTGGGACGGTACATCCGCACAGCTGCTTGTACTCGCATACACTAAATTTGCCCTGGGACATCAAATGACCCAGCTTCCTGCGCCTCCCCATGCCTCCCTTTTCCTCAGCTGTACCCAACCCCACTTCTCCAAGTGCCCAACCTAAGCACCACAGTCAGCCCCGAGCGCCCCTCCCACCAGCCAGCATCCTCCCACATCCCTTTCTGCCAATCTGCCCTTTGACACCTCCACGTCCTAGTGGGCCTCCGAACTGCCTGCCCCGCCCCACTCACAAAGAAAATTTAAAAACAAGGTAACACTGTCACGGTTAATCAGCACGTTCTAACCTTCCTTGAGCTCACAATCGCAGCCAATAATGCTGTCATTTGTCTCCGCCCTTTTCCATTCCTCCTGTCACCGCCTCCCTCAAAGAAAACCCAGAGTTTGAGCATCCATCATGGAGAAGACGGTTCATGTCAGGCAAGAAGCTCCTCCTCTACCTTTTCCCTCCCTCCCATTCTCTTTACTTTTTTTTTTCTTTTTGGGAGCACAGGGGACTGAACTCAGGGCCTTTGCACTGAGATACATTCCCTGCCCTTTTTTTCATTTTTTATTATGAGAAGGGTCTTGCTAAGTCAGTAAGTTGCTCAGGATGGGCTCAAACTTGTGATCCTCCTGCCTCAGTCTCCCAGAGTGCTGGAATTACAGGCATGCATCACAAACTCACTTCCTTGCTACTGTCCTTTACCTCCCACCACTTGAATGATCTGGGCCATTCTTCTAGATGTCTTTAGTTTACATACCACACTCACTCTAAAACAGGCTGCTGAAACCTGGACACGCACCGGAATCACCAGATGGCTGTGCTGGCCTCTCAAATGCGGAGTCAAACTGTCTAACTGAGGCCCCTGAACACGTTACATTTCAAAAGCTCCCCAACCCCAAGTAATTCATAAAGTAAGCTGAGGTTAGCTGTTACTGGCCAAGACAACCTTTCCACTCCTGTGATTTTAAATTCCAAATCTGAAGCTCTTTTCTCTGCTGTGTTCTCACACTTCTACATTTTAGAGCCACCTCTTTGTGTATCCCTTAGGCACTTTGAACTCAACATCTATCAGACGCCTCATCCTTCCTGTTATGAGCTGAACTGTGTGCCCCAGAAATTCATACAATGAAGTCCTAACTCCTGGTGTTTCAGAATGTGACAATCTTTGGACATCGGTCCTTTGAGAAGATAAATTAAGGTCATGAGTGTTAGCCCCAATCCAATACAAATGATGTAATACAAGCACAGAAAATCTGGACCCAGACTCTCACAGAGAGAAGACCATGTGGAGAGACAGAGAGAGGATCACCTACCAGGCAAAGAGACAGCCTTCAGAAAACAATGCGTCTTGCTAATGAAATACAGTCTAATCTGATCGCAGACTTCTGACCTCCAGAACTGTCATTCAAGCCACCCACCTCTAGCACTTTGTGGTGGCTCTAGCAAGCTAGTTTACTTCTCATGGCCCCACCACATCATTTATCTACCATTATTTCTCCTTCCCCCTTACCAACTACATCTATTACATCACTCAGTTGTACCAATTCTTCCTCCTAATGATCTTTCATAGCTGCCTTATTCTAAATCTACTGACATTGCCTTAATCCTAAGGCAATGCTTAATTATATGCCAATAATTGCCTAATTATCTCCGGTAAAGTGTTCCAGTACGTACTCATGATTTCACTTACATGAGGAATCTGGAAACGTGGAACTCATGGAAGTAGAAAGTAAAGTGATGGTTACTGGGGTGCTCAGAGATCGGGGAGGTAGGGAATGGGGAGTTGTTGACTGAAACATACAAAGCTTCAGATAGACAGGAGGAAAAGATGAGATCTATCGCACAGCAGGGTGACTACAGTGACTACAACAATAATGTAGTATATATTTCAAACTACAACAGTACATTTCAAACACCTCACCATGGAAAAAAGATAGGTAAAGGAGGTGATGGATATGTTAACTTCCTTGATTCAACCATTTTGTATAGTTTATACACATATACACACATATATATCATATTGTACCCCACATTTGTCTATAAGTATAATTTGCTAATCAAAAATAATACAAAGAAAAGACAATCATCCGAATAAATGCAAAAACAGGCTGTAAAAATTCAACCTCCCCTCCCACTGCCCTCCCTGAATCAGGGAATAAGAGACCACATGGAATTTCACATGGTAACCAGGGGCCCTGGGGGAGATCGGCAGAGCCCTTGCTCAGTTCTTAACCCCCAGCACTCTGAAAGATGACAATACATTGTTGTTTTAAATTATTTGATTTTGGAATTTAAAGCATCAATAGTTAACTGGAATCATGTGGTATGGATAGCACTCAGTAATACAATCATGGGTCTTTATTTTCAATTGGCTGAATTTTTCTATGATGCTGATGATCAGAAGCATTTATTATTTTTACAAAAATAATGTCAGAGAACTGACATTTCACCTTTCTCTTCATTTCTGTATGTTCCTTTTAACCTTACAACTGTCTTTATTTGGGGGAATAAGAATTAATTGTTATACATGGAAATCATTTATTCTAAAAATGTTTTAAAAATATCCTTCAAAGAAAGTTATTTCAGACCCTCACCTACAACCTTGTCTCTTGGCTGCACGCAGATGAATATTCCTGAAACACAACGTTAGTGTGGCACTGACCTGGTTTAAACTCTTCCATACCAGTAACTCCTTGTGGCCTCAATTCCCACCTCCTCAAGCACAGGAGACTGAGTCCTCCCATTATTTCCTGCTTCGGCTGTAGCCATATCACTTGTTAAACTGTAATGCTTTGAGTCTGATCAGACTTCCCTAACACATAACACCAATCCACAAAATTACCTTTGTGCATGCACTTCTCTCTTCCTACCCTCCCTTGTCCAAATTCCATAGCTGGGAGGGACCTACACATCCTGCCAGTTCCAGCCTCAGAATCACTGCCCGGGGAAGACTTTTACCGTGCAGGCTAATCACTGGCTGTTTGGTGTTGCCTGAGAAACTTCTACGTTGTATGATGTGACCATACACTGGCAGGTGTCACAAACGCAAATACCCACAAGAACCAGGCAGATGTCACAAATACACAATGTACCTAATGAAAACAAATTTGAAATGTATGTTTTAAGTTTAAACTATCCTTGTACTAGGACCAATGATAATACCTGTCACCTTTTAAAACCTTGACCCAAATAAAATGCACGTAAAGCCAAATTCACTTAGTACTGGACTACTCAATTTGCAAATGCTGGGTGAAGGCATAAAATGTCAGGACCTTCATTTCTCATCTATGCTCTGAAGTGAAAAGACTCCCAAACATATGCAGATCCTCCTTCATGGAACACGCAGTGGAGCTGACACTTAAAGCACACAAATTCACACTAACTACAAGCAAAGGATGTTGCGTTTAGTTTTATAGCCTTGAACTTCCTGCTACTTAGTAATTATCAAAAATATTCTTTTGTATAAAGCAGTACTGCTAGGTAATATTCTCAAAGATATCTCACTCTACATGGAATGTGGAATGCCTATCCTTGGACAGAGCCAACAGAAAGCTACTTGTCTGAACTACCTTGCTTTGGCTCTTACACAGTTACTTTTTCCAAGAACTACTTTTTCTAAGTCCATGGCATTGTGCGATGGTCTTACACTAAATAACACTATTTAGCTGGGCATGATGACATATACCTGTAATCCTAGCACTCAGGATGCTGAGGCAGGAGGATCCCCATGAGTTTGAGGCTAGTTTCGGCTGCACCGTGAGTTCAAGGCCAGCCTGAATTACACCACAAGACTCTGTCTCAAAAAAAAACAAATAAAATGAAATAACTTTTAAAATAATATTATTTTTAAAAATCCACTGTTATATTCATTGCAATGGTTGTTTGGAGACACTGCTCATTACGTTAAAATACACAATAATTATGTACTGCAAACACGTACTAATAAAAATTTTAAAAATTTAAAAATAAAAAT
>NW_004955419.1:16191243-16210056 GCF_000276665.1 Chinchilla lanigera | reverse complement strand
TTTAAAAATCCACTGTTATATTCATTGCAATGGTTGTTTGAAGACACTGCTCATTACTTTAAAATACACAATAATTATGTACTGCAAACATGTACTAATAAAAATTTTAAAAATTTAAAAATAAAAATTCTTTAAATACTTAGTTTTTAAAAAATTAAAGAACCATAGATAAAATCCTCTCTCCTCCCAGCACTGTGAAGAGCCATCCCCTTCTCCCTGTTCCCCAATAGGAAACAGGTGGGCTCTCTGGGTCACACAACTGGTCGTGTCCCTTCACCATGTCAGCTGCTTGAAAGGGCAGTAAAATGTGTGGCCCTTTGCTACTCCATGACCAAGACCCTGAGATGGACCCTCAGTCTCTGCTTAAACTTATATTCTCAGTTCCTCTTTCCACCTTTCCTTCCTGTGCTTAATAAATTTCTTCATACTCTGAAGAAAAGCACACATGCAACAAACTTCTAACACCATGTATACTGCACAGTATTTTCATTCATTTCTCCCTGCTACTGTTTTTGAGTTTTCTGAAGACAGGCCTCCATCTTACTCATCTTATATCTCCAGGGTCTAAAAAGCAATCATTAGTGAGATGGCAAATTATCTGTATTTTATGTGACTACTTCTAGTAATGGGTGAAATAATAAATTAACTACCTCTGAAGGAAGCTCCTTCTATTTCCCCCTAAACACTAAAGTAGCTAAGATACAATGGCAGCTGGAGAAAATAAAGTTTATAGGGATTAATGTGATGAATATAAACTACACAAGTGGAAATTGAAATACTCTTTAGTTATGATTTATCTACTGTCCCTTTTGAGGATACCTGTGTCATTTTCTGGTAATTAACCATCATTTCACAGGAGCATACTCTCCAGGAATATTCTCCCATCAGCTAATAAATGAATGCAGGCAGAAAGCAAACTTTTCTTGGTACCGTAAAGTCAGTGCAGGGCCAGGGATATAGCTCAGCAGCACAGTGCCTGCCTGGCAAGTGCAAGGTCCTGAGTTTGACTCTCAGTACAAAAAAAAAAAAAATTAAAGTCAGTGCATTCAAAGGATATAGGACCAAGGGAAGCCTAGGAGGAGATGTTCTGTCAGTGTGGTTGAGAGAATGGTATTACCACAGCAGAAATAAGGTCAACCACCTCCAATCAGGGTCATCCAGGACCAATTAATTAGTAAACCTTGCTCCAGTCATTTCTGCATTATACAAATTCACATTTCACTCATACTGATTCCTATCTTGAAATTTTTCTCAGATTCTGCTATACGAAGTGTGAAGTGGTATCACTGTTTGGGAAATAAATTTCATCAGGCCTATCACTAGCCATAAGAATTATCCCTGCAATTTGAGGTAACAAATTCTGCTACTGGGAACCCACTCTGAAGAAATCACCAGAGATGCAGAAAAGGCCATACACATGAAAGTGTTCACTACAGCTACAAAATGGAAAGGTCACTCTAGTTGTGATACACAATTAGGAGAAAGGACAAGATACTATACCTAGAGGGATTTTTAACTAGATAAATTGCACAGAGAAAATATTAAAAGAAAGCATCCAACAAACTTCATAGTGGTGATCTTTAGATGGATTATAGCTACTCTCTATGTTTTTGTTTTCTACAATAAATATGTATTATTTTTGTAATTTGAAAAGTTAAGAACCTTTTTTAAGTTTAGTTGAAAATCAAATGATTGCTGGGCATGGTGTTGTATACCTAAATCCCAGCTACCTGAGAGTCTAACGTAGGAGGAGTATAAGTTCAAAGCCAGCCTACGCAAGTCAACCAGACACTGTCTCAGAGACAGAGACAGAGACAGACAGCCATATAGAGACAGAGAGACAGACAAAGAAATAGAGAGAGACAGAGAAAAAGAGAAAGAAAAACAATCAAATGATATCACTCTCAAATTAGTGATCCCATTCGTAGATAGCCTAGAAAAATTATACAGAAAGCTATTGGTGCTATGTTTTTTAAGATAAGTTTTCTTAGTCTAATGGAATAAGAAATAAAACTCAATATCCAAAAACACAGCAACAGTTAAATGAACAGTTTAACAACTTAATGGATTATTACCAGGCTACTAAAAATATGATTCCAAATATGCTGCCATAAAAAATGATCTGCAGAAACAAAAACATACATTTGTTGCCTCTAGGAATAAGTAGGCCATAAAACAGACCATAATGGAAACAGGCCGTAAAACCAACATGATTAAATAAAAAAATTATTCATTAGGTAACTGCAAATAGGAACAGGTTTTTTTTATTTAAACACTATTATAACATGGTCTCAAAATAATTTTTAAAATATTTTTAAGAATACATTAAGCCATATTTCACATCAAAATAGTTTTAAATGAGTTAAATAGTTTTATATATTTTAAGTATGTTCAGTAAAATGTGTATGTGTGTGTGTGTGTGTGTGAGTGTATCTACCCACTGAGCTGTTCATTAAAACAGACTGAAGAAAGGAAAAGGAAGAAATAGGCAGCTAAATGATCCTGCACATTTTCTATGTGTCAAAATATGCCCAAGCAGGTCCCAAGCATCTGCCATTGATGGCTACTGGCCAGAGTTAATACTTTTCTTCCTAATCAAAATTAATGAAATATTGTATTAGTCAGCTAAAGTTACCATAACAAACTACCAGAGATGAGGCAGTTTAAACAGTAGAAACTTATTTTTTCACAATTCTAGTAGCTAGAAATCTGAGAACAGAGTGTCATTGTGGTTGGTTTCCAGCAAGGCCTCTCCCTGGCTTGCATACAGGAAGACTTTCTCACTGAGCTCTCACATAGCCTTTCCTTGCAGTATGGGTACAAGAAAAGCTCCATCTTCTAAAACTATCAGTCGTACTGAATTAGGGTCCCACTCTTACACTGTCACTTAATATGAATTATCTCCTAAAGCCCTGTCTCTAAACATAAACATATTGTAGGCTGGGGCTTCAATAGAGGGATACCAGGGAGGAGGGACAGAGTTCAATCCACAGCAAAGGTTGAATATGTTTTACAATACATTACTTGCAGGAATAGCATATTTAAACCTGGGCTGATTCTTGCTTCTAGAGAAATGGTATCCAATAAGATTCCTCACCCTAATCGATTGAGGATTTATGTTTCTCCACTCTGAGACGGCCAAATGCCTGAAGAGGAGGCAGGACTGTCGCCCAAGTTCACAGTGACAAAGCTCCAATTGAGGGTTGAAATTCCCTTGAACAAGTAGAAAAATTCAACTGATGCCTCAAACACTGAAAATAAAATTCCTTCAGGTAGCTTTAGACTTTTGTCTACCTCATTTCTCTCTTAACCCTTTCCTCAAAGTCAGAGTGCCCTGTGCTTCTTCCTGGTTCTATCTGCCTAAAACCTAATCTAACCCCACGACTCCATCCACTTCTAACCATACCTATATTTAGCACTACCCTCAAACAGCACTCATACCTATTATCTGCTGAAACCTAAACCTTGTATGATCCCAAACCCTGCCTGTGCCTGGGTGACCAGCCCCTGCCTTGTCCCAGATCAGGAGCCTGGAGTCCTGGCCAGTTTCCATGCAGTAATCAACCTAAGGAGCAGATATCCAATACCAAGTAAAGGAACGTATGTTGATGAATCAGTACTAAAGCATATCAAGTAAAATACCCACAGTCACCCAGACTTGCTGAGTAAATATTTATTATGAATGAGGAACTAGGTAAAATTTCAAACTGAAAAGGCATACATCTTATTTTCCTCTCTAATTTCTAAACAAAAATAAGTATAATCAACTATTCATTTTATAATAAGTAAACGTGAAAGACTACATATTTCAAATGACAAAAATAATGTATACATTTGTTTAAAAGCTTAAGGTTCCAAAAGAAAAAAATAAATCAATTACTTTAACACAATGGTGAGGAAAGCTAACTCCGTAGGGAAACAGGGTTATGTCTGTCGGGGTACAAACTTTCAGTTATGAAATGAATAAGTTTTGCAAATCTTACAAACAGCATGGTGACCATAGTTAATAATACTGTACTGTATGTGAGGGTTTTTACCACCAAAAAAATGGTAGTCATGCAGGGTGATAGATGTGTTAACTGGCTTGCTGGTTGTAACAATCATCCCATAATATATATGTGCATCAAATTATCATGTAAATTTTTTAAAACTACAATTATACTTCAACACAACTGTCAATTATGACTCAATGGGTTAGAGAAAAAGAAAAGCTGATTTATTCTATTCTACATAAAGCCTATTTTTTTAATAAAACATTAAACTTGGACTAGCTATTAAAACTGAATTTGTCCTCTGTATGATTCCTTAGCTCTTTAAATCTCTTTGAAGTTATATCACCCACTGTTCAGTGAGGTTTTATAAATATGGATTATACGTAACTCAGATACCTCACATTTTTTTTTTCAAAACAAGCATCCAGCAGATCAATCTCATATAATGATTTTTTTTCCATCTTCACTGAACCTGGATATTTTTTAAAAATTTAAAGTCAAATACAGCCAAGCTACAAACTGTGATTTAAGGTCTTAAAATTGGCTCAAGCAATTCTAATCTTCATCCTTTCTTTCATGCTTTGAGTACAGCCCAATGGAAAGGTGTTAATGCCTTTTCAGAAGGAAGAACACAGAAAGATGCAAACACCTGGAGTTCTCCCAACATTAGTTTGAGCTTCTTGGATGAGATTAGCTAATGGACTCAAATCCTTAATACTAAACAGCCAGAGCAAAGTTGAATATCAAAAGTATACAGCCACTAAACAATAAAACTGGGGAAGGATTTGGGCAAACTGATTGCAAATCCTCTATTTTTAAGACAAGAATCCCAAGATCTAGAAAGGTTTGGTATTCTCAAAGGCTCCATGGGCAGAAGCAGGAAAACCCACATTGATTCACAGTTTCCTGTCTCATTTCATCTTAAACTTACTTTATGAATTTCCAACTTAAAAAAGTTTAGAACCCTTTACACAGCTTTTTAAAATTGGGGGAAATGAACCCTAAAGTTAGATTGTAGTAAAAATATAAATTAAAGAGTAAAAATATTAGCACAGCCATAATTCTTAGCATTACTAAAAATCACCCACAAACTATGAAATAATCATTTGGGCCTCACTTATCAAAAGCTTCACTTCAGTGTTCCAATCTCTTATCAGTTATACCCAGTCAAATAAATTGGTAACTATAATGGTTTTTTTAACCCAATGAAATCTACCTGTCCTAGGTAACTAGACACAGTTTTATACAGAAGCTAATACAGAACAAGCTTTCAATAAATGCTAGTAATTATCAGTAATGTACTAACTGGCTATCATACAAGCTGTTCCAACAAATGCCTTCACTCATCTCCCCCTAAAATCCTTTCTTGTTTGACTTTGACCAAGTGAAGAGGGGGGAAAAAAAAAACACCACAAACAGGAAGCTCCACAGTATAAACCCCCCAAAATGCCAACTCACCAAACAAGAAAGATGACCTTCTACTAGTCATTCACTTCCAGGGCTGATTTCTTTCCCTCGCTCACTTCTTCCATGACTGTAAAATCCCACGCCCACACCCCTATGCACCCCTTCAGAGCATCATCTCATCTCTGCAGACCTAGCCAAATGTCACTTCCCCAAGGAAAACCTAAATCACTCCAAGTCAGATGAGGTTCCACACTGCGTTTTTCCCCTTAGAGCATTTAAGATCATCAAAGCAAGAAGCCCAAAAGGCCTCAAGTGCTAATGAGAATCAACACAAGTTATCGTAACAAGGGGCTGGGGATTTAGCTCAGCGGCAAAAGCGCCTGCCTGGCAAGCGCAAGGTCGTGAGTTCGGTTCCCTGTACCGGAGAAAAAAACAAAAAAACAAAAAACAAACAAACAAACAAAAATTATAGTAACATGCAAAGCACTAAGGCAGAGTTTATTACAAAATAGAATACAAAGGTCTACACTTTCATATAATGGAAATCGAGAAGGAACAAAAGCAAAGGTATACTCAATTCCTTGATGTACACAGGAATGGGATTCAAAGTTCTGATTGAGTCTTAGCTTTGGAAATCAAAGAAACATAGCTTTATGAACATATTTGGAAAATATAAGCAATCACCAATAAAACTAACAACTAAATTTGGACATTTTACAAGATACATGAAACCAAAAAATAAGCAAATAAATAAGAAAAAGTCCAAAAAGTGTCATATTAGATGGAACCACATGAAACTGCCATTTTTATATGTTAACAGCAGTCAGATACCAGGAATTTTACATGACTTAAACTATTAATAATTATAATAATAATAATGGCAGGTAATAAGGCCAGGGATATAACTCAGTGGCATGGTACCTGCCTCGTAAGTGCAAGGTCCTGAGTTCAATTCCCGGTTCAAAAAAAAAAAAAAAGTAATAATGGAAGATAATACATTCAGTGTACCAGGCATCTGAAAAGTATTAATTAAAAGTGCATGTGTGTGTGTTGCTTCTGCACAAATAAAGGCCTAGAGACATTGTATACTTTACAGCCATGCAGCTAAGTATTAGTGGAAGAGGCCTTAAAATATGGTGCTGTTTCAAAGCCAGTCTTCTTTATAGAAGCTGTAGTACCTTTGGCATCAAAAAGAAAATTTAAGAGTAAGAATTAATATCATATGTATCACTCATAACAATAAATCTAAAAGCAATGTTCCCCTATTGAAAGGTATGTCAAAACAAAATCTAATTAGATGTTGCTTACCAGCAGACATATGAAATAACATGTTACCAAAAGCTTAAAATCAGATACACCAATGAAGTCATTTCAGACAATATAAAAAAGAAGAAACAAAAGAGAATTGGCAACATTGATATCAGCCAAAAACAACGCAGTTCCAAATGCACAGAGGGTTCTTTTATATTAATAAAACATAACAAAAGCCTAATTGGAACCCTTATGTATTTCATATTATGTTATTTAACACATAGAAATTGTTATAAATAAATTGACAGAAGCCCATTTGTAGAGACGTACCAAAGGACTATTATTGGCCTATAACAGCTTAAGTAGAAAACAGGACAAAGATTATGTGAATAGTAATATTGTAATGGCTAAACTAATGAACATACATTGTACTTTTTTCACTTATAGAAAACCAGGCCTTTTTGAAGCATATAGGGAACAGAAACCCTGAATCCACAAGAAGTAGGTTTCTGGTTCCTGAATGCTTGGAAAGAGCATAGTTTTCAACAGGTGACAAGTACAATAGTGCATGTTCACTTACCAGAATAAGCAAAACCAATAATTAATGCAAAAGTTTACATGTATAAAGCAGTCTCAGGCAACTCAAACTGAACCGCTAGCAGCATTCCCAACGAAGTTAGGCATTAAAAGCTCCTACTTTCCCTGTACTCTTTTAAAATCTACAGTGATTAGTATTAGCATAAAAAAGAATTAAAAACTAGTTCCATTTTTAGAAAGTAAAATTCCTCCCTCCTCACTGACTGACTCAAAATTAAAACCAAAAACTATTTCAAAATGTATTGAAAATGAAACAATGACCATCAAAAGTGCCCACAACGTTGATACATTTCTATCCTTACATAATTTGATTCAAACAAATGACCTAAGTTCAGTTCAAGAGATGAGAACCAAAGCTGTGTCTATTTCCTTGATTTTCAATCTGTCATAAAGCAGTCTCCCTCCTCTTCCATCCCCACCTCCCATTTTTGTTGAACTAATTGGACTCACCCTTCTAGTGTCAGAAACGCTTTCCTCACTCTCCTACACAAGGTCAGCCGCTGACCTTGGACTCTTCTGGGCCATTCTGCTCTTCTTCCTAATTCCAATCACATGGGGGCAGCTGCTCCACAGGTGTCTCCTTCACTGGATCACAAGTCTCATGAAGTCAAGACTTTATCTGATTCATTACAATATGCTTAGCAGATGGTAAACTTTCATTTCACTCATTCAAATATTTATCAGGAATAAGTTCGTTCAGGCTTTTTACTTAAAACTGGGTTTTTACCATGTACAAGTTGCTGTACTAAGCAATGGGAAAACAGCAGAACACGGAACAGAAATTTAAAAAGAAATCTTTGCCCTCATCTAAGAAGTGAGAAGATAAGTACAATGACAAAGGCAGTATGGATAAAGCTGGATAAAAGCTGGATGAACTGGAAAGATCATGCAGTTTTAAATATAGGAGTCAGAAGGCCTCACCAAGAAGGTGGAATCCTTTAAGATATAAAAATGATAGTGGATACCTCAGAAAACAGCACTAGACAGGGCAGACCGTTGATGGCGAGAGACCACACAGTCACTTGCAGATAAGCTCACACGTGAAGACTGTAAGACTAGAACTCTGAGAACGCCAGCACCTAAAGATGGGCAGAAAGGCAAAGCCCTCAAAAAGAGACAGACAAGAAGCAGGGAGAGATAGGGAGTGAGCCATTCAATACGATACATGGTATGTGTTGTGAGAATTACGCGATTATTAGAAACTCAAAATGAAAGATTTTAAAGGTGTGTGTACAAAGCGAAATGCTATCAAATATCGAGAAAAAAACATTTTTTAAATGAAAGAAATTATACAGAATGCAGAAGTTATTACTGAGTGAACTACAGAACTACAGATGGTCTCCTATACACTCCAAAAGTTCCAAATGAGCGCGTATCTACTGTCTTTGCTACTAAATGGAAATCAGCATGATCTTGAATTATAAAGGTTTGAAGGAAAGAATAAATTTACTGTGCTGTCTCACTTGCAAGAATCCATGCCAATACTGTTATCTAAAATGAAATTAATTCTTAACTAGAAGCAGGGGAATAACGAAGTTGTACTGTATCCTACTTTTTACCTTAACTGGGCAATTAAAGCTTAAAATGACTTACTAAACTTTTAAAACCTCCATTCTGGGTTTTTTTGTTTTTTGTTTTGGTACTGGGAATTGAATTTAAGACCTTGCACTTGCCAGGCAGGCGCTTATGCCACTGAGCTATATCCCCGGCCCAAAATGGTCTTTAGGCTGTTGGAATTTCCAAAGCTTTCCTAAAAAGTCTATTTGTCTTACAGTAATGACAGCAATATGACACTCACTGCTCTCAGTCCTACAGTAAGTTAAAACTCTATTTGCAATTCTCTTTAGCCCCCAAATCACTGCCAACCTCCCAAAGACTTTAAGGATATTATTCAGATAAGAGCAGCTGCAGTGGATTGTCCCGGGGATTTTTGTTCACCCCAAAGGAACGTTATGGTGAAATCCATACCAATTCCTTTATATCACCCCAGAACCAGCTCAGCAAGAGAAGCCACAGTAGATGCTCACTGAATGCTTGATAATCCACAAAATATTTTAACCGTCAGCTGAAGAAAAATAACGTGAAGAACTGAACCCAGTCATTCCCTTGTTAAAATACTGAATATGTCATTTTTCTCACTCTAAGCATTCTCTCCAGCAAATCACATAAATTCCACTGACATTTACATGTAAAAACTGTTCAATGTATAATTATTACTGAATACTGGAAAATGTCATTTCTAAGCTCAACTTCAGCCTCGAATTTCTAGATACCAGCTGAACATCCCTGCCTGTAGGGTTTTAGACATGTGTAAAAGTAACCTCCCTGCAATAGTCTTCATACTGTCATGTCCAGCACCTTCTACAACCTTGAAGACTATCTCCACGTGCACCACAACTCTCTGCCAGGAAATACAGACTCCAGGCCCCCTGTGCAAGCCAGTCACTCCTTTGTGCACCCTGGGTCTTCCTTATTACTCCTCTAAACAGAATGAGCTTCTGCACAGATCTGAAGCCAGCATCCCACCGCAATGTGCATCATTCTCTACTACAAGGCTGACTTACCCTCTCCATCCAGCCTCATCTACATGCAGACAGCTTTGTTTAAAACTTGACTTACAGTATTTACCACTGTGTGCCTCATCTTAGTCATTTGTATCCATGTCTCTTGGTGTTTATAAGCTGCTCAAGAGCAGAAACCATGCTTCTTTGGCTGTTGGTTTCTGCTTTTTTTGTTTTGTTTTGTTTTGTTTTGTTTTGGTCCTTTTAGTGTTCTCAGCCAAGCATGTATGCCAAGATATCAGTTGCATGAAACTGAACTGACAGCGTCTCATAAATGACCAAAGAACCAATCCTACTGAATTTAGAAAAATCAGTCATCTTGCCCTGGTCTTTAAGCCTTTCCATCTCTGTGTCTTCTCAGAAAGCAATGCAAGCAGTTCTCTGTGGAGCTACAATAAATAGTGGGGACACAATGAATGCCTCATTTTCTTGACATGACAATAATCCTTCTCCCAACAAATCACAGTCCATGAAGGCAAAGCAGCCCCTTAACAAAAGGCAATTCTGTTTCAGCTGTGTTATTCCCTCAGTAAGAATGCGTCATCCTTATCATCTTCTGATTACAGACCTCTGGGGGAGGGGGAACCTTCCCTTAATGCTCCCACAATGAAACCTGCCTAGAATGACTGACTCCGCCTATCTGCTCTGCAAGTGGTGGATAGACCTTCTACTCACGCCTTGTTTTCTACTTAACAAAAGGCTCACAGATGCTGAGCCGTGTTTCAAAACTCCCATCCTCCCCTTGCCCGAGACCCACATGCAGCAGTCCCTGTGGAAATCACAGTCTGTGCAAAGATATTTGTCATCTTGATTGTCACGCAGCTGGAAATAGTTTTCTTATTTCCTGTTCATAACAACCAGACTTTCGTATCACTCTGACAAGAAGTCTTAATTGAGCGATATCATGCTGCACCAATTCAAGAAGAGCCCGTACCAGCCTTTCTGGCCTCAAACTTCCCACCCTCGATGATAGCGTCAGGTTCAGCCTCTCTAAAACAAGGTAGAAAGAGCCAAATGCAGACACACACCCTCAAACGTATATACGAGTTTATGAAAACATAAACACATACAGTTTTCTAGGTTTGCATAAGCAAAGGGCAAGAATGGAAGTCTACACAACAAACTGATGACAAAGGGGTCACGTTAGATGAGTAAGAAGATTATTCATCTACTTTAGACACACCTGTGCCTATAGTGTTTGACCCATTACAGAAACTTCAAACTTTTACCAAAGAATATAGCTACCTTCTTCTGGCTGGAATGCTGCCCACTGTGTCCATATTTTTCAGTGACAAGAACATAAGTAAAATGCATGAACAAAAGCACAGCATAGCCATAGCATGACCTCAAAATAAATCTGACTTCCCATAAACACCAGATTAGGATTTTTTTTTCCCCTAGGAAGTAGGCCATAAACTGAAGATAGACACTGAAATGCACAGAGTCAAAAGCAGGAATAGCCCAAGTGAGATGGAAGTCAGCCAAACTTACAGATAAAACACAGCTGTGTTGGTCTCTGGATTCTTACAGCGAACAGGTAAACCCTGGCAAAAGAGCACAAGTTTGTAAAATAAAACTGAGAATACCAGGTTCTCTCTCCTAAAGGGAAAAAGCTGTGTGACCTGAAAACACTGAGACTACTTTAAAGAAAAAGTCCTTCAAGTTGAAGATTAACTCGAGAAACACACCGCCATCAGAAACACTAAATCTATTGGAAGAGAAAGTAGGTAAAAACCTTGAAGACATAGGGGTAGGCAGAGAGTTCATGAACAAAAACCAAACTGCATGGAAATACTTCAAAGAATCAACAACTGGGATCTCATCCTACTGAAAAGTTTCTGCACATCTAAAGAAATCACCAGCAGAGTAAAAATTGGGAAAAATTTTAGCTGACTGTCCCTCCAACAAAGGGCTTGTATCTACAACATACAAAGAATTAAAAAATATCAGCCCCCCCCCCAAATTCAAAGACCCAATCCAAAAATGGGCAGCTAAGATGAATACACACTTCTCAGATAAGGAGATACAAATGACAAATAAATACATGAGAAAATGTTCAACATCATTAATCATTCGAGAAATGCAAATTAAAACACTGAGATTCCACCTTACCCCAGTAAGAATGGCTAGCATTAAGAAATCAACCAATAACAAATGCTGGCGAGGCTGTGGAGAAATAGGAACCCTTCTCCCCTGCTGGTGGGAATGCAGACTGGTGAAACCACTGTGGAAATCAGTTTGGAGATTCCTCAGAAAACTAGGTCTAGAGGTCCCATTCAACCCAGCTATCCCCCTGCTGGGTATTTTCCCAGATCTAAAAATATCATATCACAGTGATATATGTGCACCTATGTTCATAGCAGCACCATTTGTAATTGCTAAATTGTGGAAGCAACCCAGATGTCCATCCCCCAAGGACTGGATAAGAAAATTGTGGTAGTTTTATATAATGGAATATTATACAGCTATAAAGAAAGATAAACTTGAGGCTTTTATAGGTAAATGGTCACAACTACAGACCATACTCATAAATGAAATAAATCAGACATACACGTGCAAGCACCACATTGTTTCATTAGTGTAAAACCTGAAAGAGTTAATTTAAACTAGGAGATATGATAGACATTGTGAAATGATAGGAAAACACTCAAGGGTAAAGGGCAATTAGGATGTGGGAAAAGAGACTGCAAAGAAGGAGAAATTTTGTATGTATGTATATGCAGGATAGTTAACATGGCTGTTCTACTGTCTTCTATTTCTTTGCTGAACGAAACTGTCAGTGAGTCCTTGATTGATCAATATTGCATGTCTCTATCTGTTTTCATGAGAAATCACTTTGAGATATCAATATGTAATACAAGAAGCATTGTTAATTTCCTACCACTTTGTTTATAACTCTGTATTGTCTGTACTGTTCTTTTGCTATTTTGTAAAAGGTTGTCTGTCTGTCAATGTTTTCCTCCTTTTATTTAAAAAAAAAAAAAAACAGACACACTGCCATGTTGGAAAGCCTTTCAAGAGAGCTTCAGTTGTTAACATAATAGGATAGGGTGCAAGCTCCATGACAGAAGAGGCCTTACATGTCTCACTTTCCACTCCTCTCCCATACATGGTGGGTGCTCAGTGAACACCTACTGAACGTGGATTGAAGAAATGAAGGAATAATATAAAAAATTCAAGAACATGTAAATGAAAACCAGTATTGGCAAACAGATTGCATCCGTCCTTATTCCTGTTTTGGAGATGCAGAAAGAAAGGTGCTTTGAGTGATTTTGCCATAGCAAAACTGGAACCAGAAAACTTCCTGAGCATCTCTATTTACAGTTCCTTTTTTCTCTTCTGGGCTGCATTTGTCTCCTAGGGTCCTTCCAGGTCCTCACGGTCTAGTTCTCTCCCTGACCTCCAGGGTCAGGCGTTCTGCCTACCCGACCCATGCTCCCATAGTGCCAGGAGTTTACCTCTTTCATAATCTTGTTGCACTGAGTTGTGATTGTCTGTTAATAAGTCTGCGGGCCCTTCCTGGAGGGTAGGAACCCTGCCTTCTCTGTCCCAGTACCTAGCACAATGCCTGTAGGTAGCAGGCAGTTCATTTAAGTACTCTCAACAGAACATGTTTCCTCTGCCTCTAATTCAGTTCTCCCACCAAAGAGCCTGGAATATCCTTCTCTGAGGGCAGGATTTCGGAACGTGTGCGGTTAGCGATTGGTCAAGGAGAACCACTTGGACAGAGGGAAAGAAAACTGAGAGTAGCAGATGCCCTCAAAGCCTAATCTAGTGCACGGTTTCAACATTTAAGATGCAACCACTGCGGCCTTGGAAATCCACCCTAAACAAGGACACACGGCCAGGTATTATTAGCCAAACTTTCTGTTTTTCATTTAGAGAAGGAGGTTGACTTTGAAATCATTTTTCATTATTTCCACAATACAACAAGCGCCTCATTCAGATTTATACATGTTTGTTTTAGCTCTGAGCTAAAGAGTCTGCCCTGTCATTAGATTACTTTTTTAAAACGGTACCACAAAAAGAAAATAAATTATAAAATCAGTGGATGTGGTAAAATAATCTCCTTTCATTTCTGGGGGAAAAATTGAATTTTGTGTGAACTTCAGGATTAAAGTTTCTATAGCACTGATCAGATGACAGAGGCTAACATCCAAGTATTACTACAATTTCCTTTGGCTTCTCCTAGCAAGTCAATAATACATGAAATCATACTAACTTGCTAAGGAATTTAAATACAATCCCTATCTACAACCACCCATCCCCCACACACATATACCCCTTGCTAAACTGTATCCTCCTAAGAAACAAAGCATACAGTATTAACATTGGAGTCCTTCATCTAACTAATTTAATTTTAAAGATGCCAAACCTGAGTTCTTTTCCAGAAGGATAAAAAAAAAAAAAAAACTGCTGAGGGAATCACTCATTCAAATTATATCCAGAAGAAAGTAAAAAGAAGTTAATATAATCTTTTTAAATTACCTGCCTCCTTAATATCTTAGCATCTTCAGAGTCAAGGCCTTCACCTAAGTCAGCCCCACCTTTGCATGGCGCTGAAAACCTACTCATTCCCACCTACAACACTGTCTTTGGGGTTGCAGATGGAACCTAAAGAGCTTCCCAAATGGATCCCATAGAGCAATGATGGCGAACCTTTAAGAGACAAGTGCCCAAACTGCAACCCAAAACCCACTTATTTATCACAAAGTGCCAATGCTGCAGTTAAACCTGAATACTGAGATTTTTAGTTTAGAGAAAATAACTCACACATTAACATCTTTTGTCTTAAAAGAAAAACTTATGAGTGCCATAGGTTCACCAGCCCTTGCCACAGAGATTCTTCTTGAACATAATGAGCAAAATACTTCAGCTCCAGGATTTTTAAAAAGAAGGGAGAAACTCTTGCAAAACTATTATTCGACAGGATTAAGTAAGCTACTTTTATTGGAGGCTAAACCTCATACAAGATTCTCAGGATTCTGCCTGCCTCATCCTTTAGAAGGGCATTAACCTTATTTTCAAGTTAATAGTACTATAATTCTTTCTCTGTTCACTGCTGCAAATATTCAACCACTGTGGTTAAATACTGTGTATAACATAAACAAGGTCAAGATTGCCAGTTGCCAGAAGAATCATGTTTAAATTAGCATTAACCGATAAGCTCTTCCCTAAACAAAAACAAAAAAAAGAAAGAAAAAAATTTTGCATGGTCAGCCCCGTGGCCGCAGAATGAGTTCAACACACGTGCTCAAAAGGCCCCAGAAAGCCCAGCTATGACACAGTAGCATCAACAATTGTTCCACTAAATTAAATTTCTTGAAAGTTCAAGGAGAACAACCAATTTGGAGGGAGTAAGAGGGGGAAAAAATCATATACTAGTTCATTCTAAAATCTTTATATAATAAAACTGAACAAATAGGCAACCAAGTCCAAAAGTCCATTCATCTCTCAATCATTTTT
Organism: Chinchilla lanigera; assembly: GCF_000276665.1. Taxonomy (NCBI): domain Eukaryota; kingdom Metazoa; phylum Chordata; class Mammalia; order Rodentia; family Chinchillidae; genus Chinchilla; species Chinchilla lanigera. The sequence goes on along the minus strand of NW_004955419.1, from coordinate 16,194,782 downwards.
CCCCTCACCTGACCCAAAATGTGTTACCCAGTTTTCTCTTGTATCTTGGGGTCAGATAATGCTTCCCCATCCCCATGTAGCACACCTCCTTGAAAGAGCATCCAGCTGTCCCGATAAGTGACTGCTTTACAACTTTCAACGTTCATCACTGGGGCTTCTGACTACCTCCATCTCCGGAGAACAGGTCTCCACTCTCCCACCGTTCCTCTCTTAAAAGATGCACCATCCTTCAAGCTGTTTGCGAAGTCTTTGCCAAAGTCAGAAATTGATTTTCCATTCCTTGGCACGCCAGGGTTCTGGCACCTCACACTGCCACACCATTATGATACATGACACATATATATGCTTATTCCGGATACAAGGTATGAGTGAAACATAAAATGAGCACTTGAATTGCTTTTTAAATTTATTACGGTAAGACATACTGCCATTAATCTCCCTGAAAACACTTCCTCTCAATTCCAAGACACTGTTTCCTTTATTCTTGCACTTTTGAAAACAGTACTAGAAGTCCTCTTTTGGGAATGTCTTCAGTTGTACTGTCATGGGTACCTAGATGTCCTGAATCAATTAAAAACGTTTACCTTTCATGGTTATTTTGACCTTAAGGAAAATACTGAAGTCTCATGGGGCCAGAGACAATGAATAAGGTGGGTGAGGACACATCGCAATGTTTTTAGAAGCCGGCCTTTCCACTGTATGGCAATCAGCAGCAGCATTCACATTTTTTGTCACATCTCCTGAAGACACAAAAGATGACTTTCAGAACTGCTTCAGAAAGTGGCAAAAATGAAGGGCTAATATGTATGACGCAATAGGAGGAATTGGGGAGGAAGGGTAATGCAACGTCTTTACAGTAATAAATTCTATAAATGTAAATAGTGACTATATATTTCAATCATCCCTTGCATACGGCACTTAGCTACACCTTTCCCCCTGTACTGCAGCCCTTTCCAATCATCCTTGTATCTGTTACAATAGATAGAACTCAGTGCTTACTTATCAAATTAAAATTTCCTCTTCTCCCAACTTTCTAAGATATTTTTAATAGTTCTCCATGAGATATTTAAATAACAACACAATAGGGACTCTGGGGGTAACATGATATGTAAAAAAATAAGAAACCGAAGAGTAGTAAAATGCTGACTTAACAAGGCCAGAGCAGACTTTGGGACTTTAAACCAAGAGTTTATGCTTGCGCTGTTATTACATCACACTCCATTTCTAAAATAAACCATGTTCCTCAAGTGTGAGGGCATATTGATACCAAGAAGAAAGAAGGATGGATGGATGGATGGATAGAGGGATGGATGGAGGGATGGATGGAGGAATGGATGACACATCAAGCATACACATTAAAAACAAACTCAAATTAAATTTCAAAAGTGCTGTGATTTGTTGAATACTCAGAGCTTCCCAGAGAAAATGATACGATGTATTCTGCCCAGATTGCAACTCTCTTTACTACGCATTTTAAATGATCTTGTCCTCCCCAAATCACTAACTTCAAACAGAATGTCACTGCATTATCAAAAAGACTCAGCAACGGAGATTACTTTCAAATGTTCTAAGAGGTGGGGTAGAACAGATTTGATAAAAGTTTTAAAAGTCAATGGTATAATTTGCAGGAAAATCAGTTTCCATTTTGGAAAATATTAGCTTTGAATGGAAACAAGTTTCAAAAGGGCTGCCACTTACATGCCCACTTCTGTAGTTTTCTCTTTTCCTCATTTCTCAAAAGGATACTGGTACACAGGACGCTCACATCTCAGGGCAGCAGCTGCTCCCTGGAGAAGAGGTAAATCTCAACTTGGTCCGGGATACCTAGCAGAGGTCAGACTACATGGATCATCTCTACCTCACCTCAATTTTAAGGCTAAACAGGCGCACTTTTTAATGAGGGTAACAGGAGATTAATCGGAGGAGGGGAAAGTATTACTGATTCCTTTGTGCTGAAGGAAAGGTAAAAAAGAAAAGAAAAGAAAAGAAAAGAAAAGAAAAGAAAAGAAAAGAAAAGAAAAGAAAAGAAAAAAAAAGAAAGAAGTCAACTCCCTCCTGGCTTGTTCTTTCTCGTCCAGACATCCTGTACTGTTGGAATTTTTCCGTCTTTTTTTGGCTCTGTTGTCCTCCTATTTCTCTCTCCCACTAATCCTTTCCTACTCCTCTTTCTTCCTTTCTATTGTTCTATCACAGCACAACAACCCACCAGCTTCTAGTAATTGAGGAACTGGAAAGAAGGAACAGCAAAAATCATCAAGCCTCTCCATTTTCCAGATGAGGACACCGCGACCAGCAACTGACCCGAAGGGTTAAGGTTGCGCCGCTAGGGGACGCCGTGCGCAAGCGGGGCCCGGTTCCTGACAGCGCACTCCGCCAGCCTAGCTCCGGGATGTCACACTACCGGTCTCTACTTAGCCTCAAAGTACATGGAATCAAGAAAAAAAATCCTTATTCACAACGTTGCGTTTGAAAACTCAAGGGCAGAAACAAGTAGGGGACATACGTGTGTGTATGTGTGTGTATGTGTGTGTGTATATGTGTGTGTATGTGCGTGTGTGTGTGTTCGAATACGGTTTTAGTTTGGCGCGCACAACTACAAATCTAACACATACGCTTTTTCCTCGGTGTTCATCTTATCTGACAAGAGCGTAATTTCTTAGAAGTTAGCCGTTTTCCAAGGGCAGAGTCTCCCTTTAACCAGAACTGCAAACTTTGAATCCTAGGCTCTGACTTCACGGTTAGATCGGCTGAGCAAACGATGGCTATGCAGATGCGTGAAAAAAAGACTGTTAGAGCCAGAAAAATAGAGGATTTTGCTTTAATAATTAGTTACGTTTTGAACATGCACGTCTACCAATGTGTCTATTGCGGTGGGAAACAAGCCATTCATATTGAAACTTCCACAAGTGAGCACGCAATGGAAATCCACATTCACGAAGAAAGCCATAGATTTCACCAAAAAGAAAAAGCAGCAGCAAAGAGCGACAACCTCAAGCGCCAGACTTTGAGGCAGCAACAAGTCCTTGGTGCCACTGCTCTTAAACATCAGAGGCCAAAGGACGGCAAAGAGAAAAAAACGAGAATAAAGTTTAAATTATTCGCAACAAATTAGTCCCGCACGAGCTGAAGGAGCCCTTGGATTTCAAAGCCATCAACGCCAAGCCAGGTCCTCCCTGGGCTTGCACGCCTGGTTACGTGCTCAGCAGCTCGGCAGCTGCATAGAGACTCACAGTCACCCGCGAGGAGCCAGCCGCGCCGGAGCTCTGCGCCGCCGGGACGTCCCGGCCGGTCTCGCCCCCGGGGACGCGGCACCGGGGACCTCGAGCGCCCTCGCTTGCCCTCCCGCTCCCCACCCGACCCAGGTACTCAGAAGCCACCGACGTGTCACTTGGGCGGGTCCGGGGCTCACTGACCTGTCCAGGGGACAGCAGGGCCGATGGCCCCGGCGGCGGCGGCAACTTCCCTGCAGGGCTCGGTCTACCGGTTGGCGAGGAAGGCGCGGAGAGCCTCGCCTCCCGCCGGCCGCCTCGCACGCGCGC
>NW_004955419.1:16131888-16190884 GCF_000276665.1 Chinchilla lanigera | reverse complement strand
CCCGTGCTTGGCCGGGAAGCCGGAGAGGGCTCCGCGGGGCCGGACAGCCCAAATCCGGACAGCGATCGGCAGGGCGACCGGGGAGCCGCAGCTCGGGAAGCTCCGCCGCCGCTTGGCCCCTTCTGCCCCGGCTTCTGCGAGTTGGCACGGGCGGCCAGGGAGGGGGCGCCGAGGGAGGGCCGAGAGGCAGCGCAGACGCCAACCTCCTTTCTTCCTCCGCCTTTCTTTTCTGCTTGCTCCACGTAGCACCAGTGCCTCTCCCGCACCCCAGAACGTCCTCCCAGCTCCCCGCTTACCTGTGTAGCGCCCCGGCCTTCTGCGCTCCCCTCCCCCATTCATTGGCTGAACTTCCCGCCGCGGCTGCAGGTCGCCAGGCCGGTGGTGGCGGGGGGAGGAATCTAAACCTCCCATTCATTATCTTACCAACTCTCTTCTTCGCCCACACCCGCCGCGGATCAGACACACCCAGCGCGGGACCGTGGCCGCCCGATCCCCACGGCCACCGCCCCCTCCTCCGGCTCTCACCCCTGGGCGCGACAGCGTAGTGGGATTCCGGTGAGCTCCCCCACACGCTGCATTTTCATTTTGTCGCGTTTCTCTTCCCCTCTTGAAAAGCTCTAGGAAACCTCGCGGGGCCGCAAAACTTTGGGAGCGTGGCCTCTTTGGTGTAGTTCCCAAACTTTCCAGAAGTTGCACAGTTCTCGCAGCGCAGCCTAGATTGGAGGCTGCAAAGAGAGAGTAGGCTTTGTTGCTCTCTATAAAGGTGTGTGTTCTGGTTCTGATTTATCGACTGACAGGAGCTGCAGACCAAAGCAAGTGTGCCTCTCTGCTCCCCTAGTCCTCCAGATCCATGATTATAAATTTCTCTTTCGCTTTCCCAGTGTAACTTTGTAAGTGCAAACTATCAGTTTTAGTGAGAGTAATTAAGGGCGGGAAAGCACACCTGGAGCTGTGGCGGGAGCAGAGGGACTAAGGCCCGGGGATCGATCTTAGGAGAGTGGCAGCTGCATGGATTCGCCGGGTCCTGCAGCCACACTCAGTCGATGGGCAGTGGGGGCCTCCAGCCGCGCCTTCTCACCCACACACCTCCCACCCCGGACTCCGCAGGGTTTCCGCAGTGCTCAGATTTCTCTGCCTCTCACTCCACCGCCAAGGCCCACGCACAAAGCTGCTGGAGAGTGAAAGCTTAATCCGCTATGGCCTGCTGTGGCACCTGGGACGGCTGGCAGCAGTCGGGCAGCACTGACACCACACACCTAAGAAGGAGTGGGAGGCAAGGAGGGAGGCTGCTGCGTTGATACCGGTCACCCTGCTCGGCTTTGCAGCAGAGACGTCGCTGTAAACAGCGGTGGCAGAGAGGGGAAGATCTCTTGCAGGGAATGGAAACTTTTGGAGCCTCCAGTAAGTTACACATTGAAGAGACCGTGACCATTTCCTGCCGTGGTTACACAGAACCTTGACCAAGCCCAAATGGTTTTCACAGGATACTCAAGGCTGAGCCCTGGCTGCCGGTCATTGACGAGCCAAAATATTTACTTTTTAAAACAATCCTTCAAACAAATACCTTTTTAAAATAAACTTTGGGCGGCTGCTTTCCCTCTTTTCCTACCAATTTATTATTTATTTTACAATAATCTACTGAAAATGTGAAAAACATAAAATTGTTCTATATGCACAGTGCTCACATGTTCATGCACAGGACGTATAGTTTATACGTGCAGTTATGCAGACGTGTATAGTATGAGGTGTGATCAGAATATACAGTGAAGGTTTAAGTTTAGAAATTCCCGTACTTCACCCCTCTCAAAGTCTACCCCTTTGCTTCAAACAATTTATCCCCTCATTGCGGAGCAGTTCTGGAAGTCCTCTTTCAAGTCTTAATGAGATACGATAAAAAATATGGTGCTACTGCTGAGCACCATCCAGTGGAAAAGTAACCTCATAGAAACACTAGGGTGTGTTCTCACATACTTTATTCGGTGTATTTGGCACTATGCAGTGGTTGCCTCTTCCCCCGAAGTCAGAATGATCATGAAAAGTTATGAATCAATGCTGGACATCAACACAATCAGGACAACACAACTGAAGACACTCATGAAAGAAGACTTCCAGAACTGCTTCAGAAAGTGGCAGAAACCATGACATACCTGTGTTGGAAGAAAAGAGGAGTATTTTGAGGGAGATTAATATAAATGTGTCTTTTACTTTAATACTTTTTAAAATTTAAACATGCATGGTATTTTTATTATACCTTGTATTTATAAGAAAAGAAGGATATAATAAAAAAAGCTGTTGTTTTTAGCTATCACCCTATTCAGTTAAGAAAAAAACCACCTAACACCTAATTTTCCTTTCCCCCCTCTTCCTACACACTCCACTTGTTAGATTTCTCAGGACCAATACTTCTATATATAATGAAAAGAATATTTTAAATAAGTTATTCTCATTATTAGTCTTTCATCATAAATCAAAGGTATAGTACTAATTAGTTTCTTACCTAGCACTTAGCATTCAGCACACAGGTTGAATTTTTAACATACTGATTTTTATCTATCGCCTTATTGAGGAATGCAGTTGCTTCTGCTTCAACTACCTATTAACTACCTTTACTCCGTGATCCTTGCTGATGTCCAATGTGAAGTCTGTCCTTACATGACAGGCATATTCAAGAATCAGTTAGGTACCTCAGTACAAGGCCCTGGTTCAATTGCCACCATTAAAAAAAAGTTTTCATTAAATAAAACTTTACAATAAGTTATTTGGCATAAAACACTTTACTTCCTCTTTATTTGGTCTACTGTAAAACACAATAAAATTTCTCCCTGTGGGGAACAAACTAAAAGGTCTGCCTGGACAGACCTGTCTTTCTGACAAGCATGGGCCTGTAGAATAAGGCTGCTTCTGCAGCCAGCTTTAGGTCAGTAACTTTAAAATCAAAAGCAAACTGTATGTCCAGTATGAAAGGAGAGAGAAAATGAGATATAAGACAGAACCCCGTTCAGCACATAGATTAGCCCATCAAAGTTAGTATGATGTTTCAAATGAACTGGTTTCCTCATCTGTAAAATAGGGTGATAATACTAGCACAGTATATTGCATAGGGTTCCAAGATGTCTTTATAAAAGTAAGATACTATGTTTGAATGGGCTTCTTAAAATACTAACACTGATGTTACTGTTTCTGTGGAAATGAAGGAGAATGCCTTGATAGCTTTTCGTTTGTTTGTCTGTTTTTTGTGTTTTTGAGACAGGGTCTCACTATACAGTTCAGGCTGGCCTTGAGCTCACTTTGTAGCCCAGGTTATCTTCAAACTCACAATGATCCTCCTGCCTCAGCCTGCCGAGTGCTGGGATTACGGCATGCGCCACCACGCCCATTTTGATAACCCTTCATAAAGTTTTCACCTCTCTGAAGCCCTCTTACTCAAACTTACTTCTTTTCTTGAGCAGTCATGTCTCCTGTCCTTTTCCAGGCAACAGTTCTATAGATTTGCTTCTCCAAATGACTCCAACAAAGCCAAAAACAGCTAGTGCTGTCAAGCATGAGAAAAGATATGCTCAGCAAAATAAAATTTTTCATGAAGGACACTCGGGTGGAGATTTTGCATCCATATCTTCAAGGGTATTGTAGATTTTATCAGATGAGTGATGTTATCTAGGAATCCAAAGATGATAATTTGAGAAGTGTTTAGTCGGGAATGAAAATTTGGCTGTCATTTCCTTTGGAACTATTTATTACTTGTTCAAAAAGGTTTTGCCAGTCTTACCAGTTCCCTCTTCCTCCCTGTGTTTCCTTCTCTCTGGCAAAAAGCCTCTGAGATTTTCTAGCAGAGAGCAGTCAAAACTATCAGCACAAAGATCTGTTGGAAACTTTCCCTCTAGTCTATTAATGTAAAGACTATATTTTGGAAAAACAATACCCTGAGAGAATTCAGCCTGCTTGAGAGAGGGTTCCAGATGCCCAGGGGGCATAGGTTTCCTCCTTCTGAAAATGGGGCATTTGCTCTGCGCAGGTGTTTTTCCCCTGAGCCAAAACCATTCTCCTTTCTATTTTAAAGTGCCATCTAATTCAATTTTAAAAAGCTTTCTTCAGAGGAAAAATGGCGCAGAAGATTTCAGGAATGAGGAACGGAAGTTGGGTCTGTGCCTGGTATAAGCACAAGACTGCAGTGAAACCAGTCTGAAACAGGCACTGGGAGCTCACCTTTTTATCACATATCTCTGCATGAATAATCTGTTGTTGGAAGTGGACCAAAAGCTATCAGATCTTTTCTCTGCAGTGTCCTTTATGCAAGTGAAAGGCTCAGATCTAAACGTGAGGAGAAAAGGCAATTGAAAAAAGCAAAAAAATACGTATGCAATTAGAGCTAAAACTAGGCCTATATACATAGAAATGGTAGAAAAGGCCAACAAAACAAAATGCTAATTCTACAAAATAATAGAAGAGTACACACATTTCTGGTAAAAACTGACAGTGAGACAGGAAAAGAAATAAATAAGACTATGAATGTGGAAATTCCAATTATAGTTTTAGTAGAATTTTTTGACTGTGAACATTAAAAATCTTAAAATACTTTAATAAGAAGTAAATTGTAAAATATATTGGTTCAAAAATAAAGAACATGTGTATATTTAAAACTATTAAATAATCTGAACTTTTCCCCCTTTTTGGAGTATTTCACTCTACTACTGAACTACATCCTGAGCCCTCTTTAAAAATTTGATTCTGCAGTTGCCAGGCTAGCTTTGAAACAGCAATCCTCCTGCCTCAGCCTTCCAGGTACCTGGTATTACTGGTGTGTTCCACCATACCCAACCATTTTAATCCTTATTTCTAAATTCAACCACAAAAAGGTCAAGTTTTTGATGACTACAATTTATCAAATCATGGTAGACAGATAACCTCTCTTCAAAGAGCTTAAAAGAATATAAAAAAGAAGAAAAGTACTCCAATAATTTTGAGCTAATAAAATCCATTTACCAAAATAAGGACAGGCATAAAAAAAGAAAATAATAGGCCAATTCACAAAGAATAAAATTGTAATCCTATATACAATATTATCAAACCAGTTGAAAAAAAGTGTTTTAACGAAATATATCATAAGCACTTTATTGCATACAATTAATACAAAGATAGTTTAATGTTAGAAAAGACAAAGTAATTCACCTCTCATTTATTTTTTTATCCTAGCAAATAGGAATAGAAAAGAATTTCCTGAACATAATAAAGAGCTGCTACCAAAAACCAACTCTAGCAGCACTATGGTTCACGTCAATTCATTAGATATTCTCCTCTTAAAAGTAACAAAACAAAGATCTATTTTTTCATATATATTCAACAACACTGTATTGAAGCCCCTTGCTAATATAATAAGACAAGAAAAAAAATTAGATGGCTTAAGGGTTAGAAAACAAGAAAAATATAATTTATGGATGATATAGCTACTTACTTGAAAAATCCAAAGCAAGTTGAAGAAAGTATATCTAATAGACTTTAGCAGTGTTATAAATACCAGATCAATATGTCAAAAAACTACCATCCATTAAAGATAATTTTCAAAGGTCTTGTAATCATATCATGTCTACATTACATGTAGACCAAAGTTAATCAAAAAATACTGTATCTATATGAAGAACATTTTTAGTATTATTAAAATACATTTTTAAAACCGAGATATGCCATTTTTGTGGGTGAAAAAATCCATATACACAACGCAATCTGTTGAAAGTTGCAATAAAATTCTTCACAGACTCTGATAAGATAATTCTAAGTCCATATAAATGATGAAATTATTCAAAATTGCAGTAAGATCCTTCATAGATGTTGACAAGGTGCGTCTAAAATTTATATGGGAATGTAGGAGGTCAAGAAGGCCAAAAGAATTCTTGACACATAGAATTAGTACAGTGACTGATAAATAATGTGCCAAAGGAGAACAGAAAGTTAGGAAACAGAACAGCATATGCATGATCAATAAATCAGTGCAAACTAATGCATAAAGGATATTCTGTTTAATGAATAATGCTGAGAAAAAAGGCACTCCATAGAGAGGGGTAAATCTGATCCCTACCTCACACCATCTTAAAAAATGTTAATGAATTAAATTAAACTCACTTTATATGAAACTTTCATATATTTAGAATATCTTTATCACTCTAGGGCAGAGAATAATTTTGTACACAAGATATAAAAAGCACAAATGACATAAAATGATCTGTTCCTTTCAGATAAAATATGACCTCTGTAATATGTTGGATTTTTGTGAGATCTAGTAGCTAATAGGATGTCTGCTTCAAATCACACAGAGATTATTCCAAGATCTATGAACAGTATTTTGTGTCACCCTGTACAACAGTGGGAATGAGGGTTTTCCTACATCATGAGTATTTTGTGTCATTTTCTCTTTTTGCCTTGATAATCCTCTATTGCTTCTAGAGCAAACTATCAGGAGTACAAATATTGCTGGCAATAAGAGGCCCTGAAGCATTTTGAGTACAGACTCATACCTCTGCAAACCTAACTGAATTTATAATACTGCACTACAGATAAATGTAGTGTATTCATATTGTAAGAAAGGACTCTGGGAACAGTATCTATTCTTGCCTTATTGGGTACCAGTGAGACTGGATTTCCCAAGTCTCCATCACCATGAGCTGAGGCTTTGTAACTTGAGTTCTCTCCAGTAGAACATAAGCATGAGTGAGTTCTGCCAATTCTAGGACTCTCTAAAGTTCTATGTGTGCTCCTTCACCTTCTTTGTCCCTTCTGACTGACTGGGATGGCGCAGTCCACTCCATCACTGGAATCCAGGGTTTAAAGATGATAGGTAGACATAGCCCTGATACATAAGTATCATGTGAAGAAGCACCTTTTTATTGACATGAAGACCCACTTTGGACTTTCATGAACAAAAAGAAATCTTGTTTCTGTGACCCTAAATGTTGGGAATCAGTTACTTTAGCCTAACTAATTATGTATTTACACACATAATCTCAGGGTTTGGTGACACTCTTTAGCCTATATTGTGGCTGGATCAGAGATGAAGAAAAATTCAGATGTACTGCCCTCTGGAATAAGTATCTGAAGTGGAAAAGTTAGAGAAATTACATCTTTACACAAACTCTGCTTGCGTATGAAATGATTATATCTAACTGAATGGCTCTGCCAAATCCCTGCATTTCTCAAAGGCTAATATACACTCTGCCAGAAGCAGAGGCAGAGTAAATTCCAAAGGTAAATACACACACCCACACACACAAATGGAAAACTGGTTAGCAATATCACGAGCTAACTACTTATATACTCAACATGGAAGAATCTCAAAAACATGCTGAACACAAGAAGACAGACACAAAGTACTGCGTGCTACCTGATTTTGGTTATATGACATTCTAGAACAGGGAAAAGTAATCTATGAGGATAGACACAGAACAGTAGTTGTCAAGGAGGGAGAGGGACTAAAAGTCATACAAGGGAACTTTCCGCACTTAGGGAAATTTCCCATATCTCGCTTTGTGAGGTGGTTATGAATAATGGTCCAAATTCATTGAACTGAATACTTATGATTGGTAGAATATATTCCTTATGAATTTCACCTCAATGGAACATTTTAAATGCAAATAAAATAAAATGATTTCAATCTACCTATACAGTATTTCTAAAACAAACAAGTATGGAATAATGTTTAACCATCAGATCATTTGGTGGCTACTGTTGGAATTAACCACATATTAACATTTGTAACACCTAAGAGCAGAAAATGATTGTGCACCTATGTAAAAACAAACCACACCACAAGCATATCAAGATAAATTAACTCTAAAAGAAATACACCAGTAGTTAGAATAGTTTATTTCTATGCATAAAACTGATGACTTCTCATGATTAGCATCCTACTTCTTCATACCCATAAAATATACTCCTCGAAGCCTGAATGTATACTTTCTTCTGTCTTTAGTGGGATGTAGTAACTCTATGACCAATCTCTATTTTGAGATATTTGCTTCATGTTTTCTGATTCCTGCACTTACCCTCTCCTCTCTCTCACTACTGAATAGTAACATGCTCTGTGCTTGTTGCTCAGGAAGGTATGTGACAGGACAAAAAACAAAAGAGCCAAAAATATTTACAGAAAGATTAAAAAAGGGTTCAGGGAGTGGGACAAATAGACCTGAAGGGAGAATAATCCCCTTATACTGGAAACACGTACTGTAGGAGCAGGAGTGACAGTGAGTGAGCAGCTATGTGTTCTCAGAACAGTGGTCCCCTCTGGCCTACTTCCTGGAGTGGTACTGGTGAGAGGGCAAGGCTCCAGAAAAGAAAAGAATGTGAAGATTATTTAGGTAGATAAGATGCAGAATAGCTTAATAACAGATGCTCATCTCATGGGTATCATAGCAGCAATGGATTTGAAGAAAGTCTCAAAGGTGACCTCTAAAGAGCAAAGCTAGACAGGTCCTCTGTAAAGCACTGTCCTGTAAAAAGAACTGAAACAGTGATTAACCTGGGTAGATGTGTGTTACTCATTCACTAAGAATGGAAGAAAATTCCAAAAGAATTGAGCTTCTGTTTTCTTGACAACTCTGGAGGATAAGGAACCAGAATAAGAATCTACTCAGGAATAAAGAAAAATACTGCTTGGCTTTCCAAGCTTAGTAACCGAGACTCATACTCGTGATCTTCATTTGCTCTGGCTGCCATGATGAAGTAGCACAGACTGGGTTACTTAAACAGTGGATATTTATATCTCATAGTTCTGGGGGCTAGAAGTTTGAGACCAAGGTATCAGCAGGGCTGGTCTTTCTGAGACCTCCTTCTTTGGCGTGTAGATGGCTGTCCTCTCCCTGTGTCTTCACACGGTTGAAGTGAAATGTCTCTATTGTCTATATCCTAATCTTTTCTCAGAGCACACGTCACATTGAATCAGAGCCCACCCATTTAACTTTATCTCGATTACCTCTTTTTATTTCTTTGCTCTGCTGAAGATTGAATCAAACTGAGCTGCATCCTCAGTCCATTTTATTTATTTATTTATTTATTCTTGAGACAGGCTCTCACTAGTCACTAAATTTCCAAGTTGTGCTTAAACTTGTGATCCTCCTGCCTCAGCCTCCCAGAGTGGTGGGATTCCAGGAATGTACTGCCAGAACTTACCTTCAAATACAGTCCCATTCTGAGATATTGGAGTTTAGAACTTCAACACATGTAATTGTGGGTGGAGTACCCAACTCAGGCCACAACACTCACCAAGTGTTCTCATCCATGATTGTTTAAGATCCTCCAGAAACTCTGCAGCTATGCCATGGAAAGATACATAGAATAAGAACTAATTTTATAAGACATAGTCATTACCACAAAAGATTATTATGCAGACAAGAGATAAGCTCACAGAAATCACTGCTAATTTGGAGAGAACAAATGGTTCGTGATGAGTTTAAAACAAGAACACAGGTCATTGAGAAACCTTTAGGAAGACATAGTGTGATCAGAAGAAAAGAAGTAACAGAAACTGAGCCATGATAGAATTGCCTGATAAGGTTAATTTACCTCCAATATCCAAGAAAATATCTAGAAAAGGAGTATGAAAAGTTATCTTCATAACTCTTTCTGGGACCTTTAGTTTCTGAAAGATTAACAACAACGGAAATAGCTGGACTTCTTCCCAGAGAACAATCTGCACTGACTTGTAGAAATGTAGGCTCAGAGAGAATGGATCTGACCCATTAGGGACAGGTTTTGGCAAGTGTAAGTTCAGTTGAGTAGCATAATCAATTCCAAAATGAACTTGAGTGTTCCTAAGCCTCTCCCTCCCATAGTTCTCACAACCCTAAATGAAAGGGAAGAGGTAGCATTGCTGCTCATTTCCACAAGCAGGAATGTGGAGCCGGTCAGTCTTTGTCAGCAGTGACACCACTGGGCAAATAAATTAAGTAGCACGAGTTTGACAGCATAGACTCCTAGTTACCCAGACTGTTCAAATCACTAATGCTACTTCTGAATGCCCAAACATCCAGCAATAGAGACCTACTATGAGTCCCAGCATAAACTAGTCATCAACTGGCAATTTGTTGCCAAGTTGACTAAGTTGGGCCTCCTCCATCTTGGGAGAATTAATGGTTCATACCCTGGATATGTCATTGGCTTTCCTGCCCCAGGTCTCAGCCAGTATCACTGTCCAGGGCTCATAGAATTTCTGAGCCACAGGCCATAGAGTCACAATGAATACTTAATGAGTTTTTGTTTACTGTGCATAAAGTGGATGTGATCTTATCCAGAAGCTTTCTCCTGAAGAGTGGGACATTTTATGAAGACACAGCTGAAGCACCAACATGGAGGTAGTACCCGGCAAGGATGGGGAACTAGTTTCAGAATGTAATATATATCTCAGACAGGGACTTTTGTGTAGTTCTTCATCACGAATGGGAAGAGAAAAATAAAATACATGGCCCATGTATCAAGGAGATGGAAGCAGATGCGGTCTTCCTTGCTATCACTGTCAGTGACTTACCATGGGACTTCTCCCTACATTGACTTCTCCCAACATGGACTATTTTGGGGTTAAAGGTTTTGCACTCTTATCAAGAGACAAAACTAAAGTCCCAGTGCCATAAGCCATGATTACTTCCTGGGAAAACTAAGATCCTTGTGTCTTGAGATTGAAGTCACCACCCTTTCATGGATGATTGATTCTGATTATTAACAGAAGGAGACAGAGCTGCTGTTATTCAATGGAAGGAGAAAGTGTGGAAATTCTGTAGGCAATTTGTAGGAGCCTCTTGAAACTTCTTTATCAAACTGTGACTGTGAATAGACAACTGTAACAACTAAAGAAAGAGAATTGTTACCAAGGACACAGATTTCTATGGAACCCATGGGTCACATCATAAGTTATCAAGACAGGCAGAGAGAGGTGTTAGATAAGGGCTTGGGAAATCCAGCATGTGTAGTGGGGAAAGAAGAGAATTAATACCATTTGCATCCCTGAGACTAACTACAGTGAGAAAGGCTACTTCCCACTAACCTTTCTCTTCTAAGCTTTCCCTCAGGAAGAGATGTCCATAAGAGATGATGCTACCCCCCAAAATTTGGAAAACCAGATCTATGTGGATTATGGAGTGGGCTATGGCAGACATGCCATACTGACAACTTTCAAGAAAGAATTCACTGACCAGCTGCAAAGAATGTGGTTAGCTGCCATCTCATAGTGTTTAACACCTCACAGTCTTCTGTAGCTTTTGAGATAGGGCTGTACTTTTCCTGCAACATTCCTTCAGCCTACTGAGCAAAGTGGTGAAAGCCAAGATTATTCTCTTCTCATAGTGGACCACGGCCAATGCTAAGTAAGAACCTAGCTCTTTCTGTCTGTTGAGGGGCACCTCTAGCAGACCATCTTTGCTCCCAAGATTCATACTGAGCTAGCAAAGAATTTGTGGGGTCCCACATCATAATCTGATGGCATCCCTTGCCCTATGTTTCTTCTCTGCCTTTTCCTTTCATTGATGTTGCTACCAGTAAACCGCACGCACTCTTTTTTTTTTTTTTTTTTTTTTTTTTTTTGGTATCAGGAATCAAACTCAGGACCTTGCACTTGCCAGATAGGCGCTTGCGCTGCTGAGCTATATCCCAGCCCACCCCATGCACTCTTAACTCAGCCTTTCTATCTGCTGCCCAGAGAACCCAATCTGTCAAAGTGATCTTCCAGAGTTACTGTCCCATTTACCTTACTATTTATCTTTAAATAATTTTCATGTAATAGTCTTTGAGATTTTTTGAATTCCCCACCCTGAATTGTTATGATATTTTCTTACTGCATTTTATAACTTTGCTTATCTTAGTACTGTAGATTAATGTATTTTTTAATTATGTGCTTTGCTAAAGATCATCTTTTTATTCTTTACAAAAATAGAGGATGTATTTATCAATCCTATTCATGTACTGCTGTGAATATCATTAGTTGTTTTATTTATAGTCAAATCCCTCCTCCTGACTTTCATAGGTTATATTGCTATTCTCTTTAATATCTGCTGCTGAATGCCTAATTTAGTCTTCCTTTTTAATAATAATTTTTAAGTTCTCACAACATGGTACACACATGGGCACTTGGGTTATAATCTTCACTTTTTTTAACACAGCTTTATAAGTGGTTGTTATTGTCTTGATGTTTGTGTTCCTCTCAAGTTCATATAATGCATCTTAATCAACAGAATGATGGTATGAATGATTAGGTCATGAGGGCTGTATTCTTATGAATGGGATTAATTCCCTTATATAAGAGGCACCAGGAAACCTTTGGAACCAAGAAACAAGCCTTCAGACACCAAATCGGCCAGTCCCTTGATCTTGGACTTCCTGGCCTCCAGAATTACCTCCAGTCATAAATTTCTGTTCTTTAAAGCTACTATGTCCAATAAACTTATATAATTTCTAACTGCCAGCTTTTAAAAATTAAACCACCCGGTTTAATGTATGTCATTTTAGCAACCCTAAAAGTCCAAGACAGTGCATACAATTGACTCTGCACATATCAGAATTTTACTATTCTCTTTGGAAAAACAAAACACAAAAAGAGAGATAAGGGAAGGAGGGAAGGAGAAAGGAGAAAGAAACAGAGGAAGGAAGGGAGGAAAGACATGGAAAGGGCAGGGAGAGAAAGGTGGAGAAAGAGAGAGAAAGAAATCTAGAAACCTATTTAAATTTGAAGAAAAACATATAAACTGGGTTTTTAAGTACATCTATAAACCTTTATACAATAGATTTTGGGCTTGCTTTGGCCCCATTCCTTTGTATCCCCCTATTTGTACCTTTTAAAATGGTAATGTTTATCTTGTGCCATTGAATGTTGGAAGTATTTAGGTTTCTCTTCATTTGTACAGGGCCTCATAGCTAAGGGTTTGCCTTAATTCTCAGAGGAGACTTGACACAGAGTTTTCAGCAGTTTCGGTTCCTGGTATCGGAAGAAAACCAAACCCCCCCCCCCAAAAAAAAAAGAGTTTTCAGCAGTAACAGTTAGGACTTTGGCAACTCTTGGAGATTGACCAAATGCCTTTTATGTAAAGTAATGTACACGAGTCTTTGGGGGCCATGGATGGAATGTCATGGTTTGTGTCAGATGTCCCTTCAAAGCCTTATGCAGTTTTACATGGAATTTTTTCAGAGATGGCTGAATCTAGAGTGTATGATGCTGGGATCAAGGGTGTGTGATTACTAAATCAGTCCACTGTTTGGTTTGTCACTGTCCTAATCCCAGTAGCCTAGACAGGGTATAAAAGGGGCAGAAAGACACTGTTAAGGTCTCTCATTGCTTTTGCTATCTTTGGCCACCATGAAGGATTCTCCTTTGCCATGTGCCACCCTGCTTTGGAGCTAGCCAGTTATGAACTGAAACTTCTATAAACTGGGGGCTAAATAAATCTTTTCCTCCTCTAACTTTGGGGATTGGGTATTTTGTCTCAGCAATGAGAAAAGTAACTAAGACACATTTTAAATGAAAAAAATGAACCTTCAACTGTAAGTCAAGTTCTATAGTAAAGAAAAAAGATAATATGTCAACAAAATATGTGGTTCATCCAAAGAAATTGGAAGTGTTATGACTCTCTAGTCCAAATTTTATTCAAAGTCAGTTGTCAGCATAAGAGAACTATCCAATATTTAATTGAAATCCATTTAGAACAGATAGCTTATTATCATTAACATCTCCAGACTGTGGAACTGCTTTAAAAAACTAAAATTACCTTGAAGAAAAAATTCCTTTCTTGAGATATTGAAATCTCCTTCCCACTCTCTTGTGCTCTACAAATGTATTTGAAATTCATTCTTTTAGTGTTTTCTAAGATCTGAATTTGAAACATTAACAAAAAAAAACCCTAATATTAACCAGGTACAAGTGACAAGAGTAAACTTCCTTCATGAAAACTCCTTGCCTAGAGGTGGGTTTGGGTCATTATGTCTGTACAATAAGCTTCCCTGCAAACAGCATATGAATGCCAGATGGTTGGAACTGTTCCATAAGAAACTGATGTTTTCATTGTTTGGAACTTGATTTTGTAGCTTTCTCCATATAGTGATTTGATTGCAGCATTTAGAAACTTTGAGAGCTTTCTCATAAATTATTCCACCCCTTAAATGTGGAACCCAGGTACACTTTTAGGCTGTTTTTCCGTTAGCATGTCATTCCCACTTTCTTACTCAGATGTAGATCATTTAGACAGGCTTTGTAAAAAAGAAAGCTTGGGTTTTGTGCTTCAGTTGTTCAAGGAACTTGCTACTGAATAGCAAGTAGCTTTGTTCATTGAATATTTATGTATGAATTTTCATTTAAAAATGAAATGATAAACACTAACAAAGCCATTACTATATGTATATATGACTCTTAGATTACTTTCATGATTCTTACACTATTCTAAACATTTTTTACTTATTAACCTCTAAACATCACATCAACTCTATGAGATTAATATTATTATTATTTTCATTTTGTAAATGAAGAAACTAAACAATAGTGAACTCAAGTTACCAGTCAACTAGTTGAGTGGTAGAACTAGAATTTTAATCTAAAGTCTTTGGTTGTAACTACCTCAAAACCAATTGTTTGTTTAAATCTCAAATAATCTAGCTTGTTGTAAAAGGATGATGGTAAAACGAGATTCTCTGCCTCATACCTCATCCTCATTAATGTGCACAGAGTCTTGCTATGATTCTGGAAAATATCTTGTCTATTTCAAACCTTAGAGAATATCATAGAGAGTATAACCACTTATCAATAAGACTAATCTTTATTGAACCTTAGAAAGACTCATTAGTCTTAGAAATAAAGGTTTTCTCTCCTGAAATTCTTTATACACCACTCTTACAATGGATGTAAAAGTGGTGTATAAACTTGCCCAAGGAGAAAGCTACCTCTTAGAAAAGTAGTACAGTACTGAGAGACATGTCCTAATGACATATTTTGACACCCTGGATCAAGAAGAATCTATAGACTGTCCCTTGTTCTTTTATATTATGAATGTCAATAAATTCTGACATTTAAGCTATTTAAATTATCCATCACTATGCAAGGAGTTCTAACAGAAGGAAGAACTCAGGCTTCCTGGCCCATATAGAGAGAGTTTACCTTGGTTCCTTAGTGAGAGGAAATAATGGGGCAGGTGAGGAATGTTCTGGGGAGAAAAAAAGAGGTAGAATGTGAGGATTTCCCTGGGTAGATCTGATATTTCACATACTGGGCCTATCCAGCCCCTTTTAGAAAGGCAAAGGAAATTCTCTGCACTTTCATGAGAAATCTTTGGGGATGACTAAAAGATTATTTCAACAACTGATTTCAACAATTAAAAACCAATGAAAGTTTATGGTAACAACCAAGTAGTTCCATTTGCATTACTGTGACAGGTTTGAAAGAGTCATCTTTTTGCCTATGAGCCATGGATGGCTTTGAGCTCTTAGGAAAACATTTCTTACCTGCTTTTCCATACTTCTCAAGATATGATGCTCTTAGGTAGAGATCACCTTGGTGTGGCAGACTGCTAGCAGTCAACAGAAATCCGTTTTTTCTGTTCCCTGGCAGTAGAATTTTAGTCGGGCCTATGGGTGTTCCCCAAGCCTCCATTTTTGGCCTGCTCTGCAGTCAGTTATAGTCACGTGATGAATTCTTATCAAAAGAAATGGAAGAGAAGTGTGGAACAATATGAGTGAATGCCTTCTATATCTTCACTTATTAAAGCTGTTTGCCTTTCATCTATCTCTGTGCTTTCTCCCAGCTTGGTCTAATTTCAGTCAATTAGAGAAACAGCTCAGGAAATGAAGAAGCAACAAGATGGAACCAACAGTGACTAAACAGAGGAGAGCTGCCCACCAACCTGCTCCATTCCCCACTGGACTGTTACTTGATACAGAAATATCTACATTATTTAAGTCCCTGTATTTTGGTGCTCTTTTTTCCAGCAGCTGAACATGTATTCTGATACCCTCATTTTCCAAATCTTATCACAGCTTTCTCCACATTTTCATAACAGATCATTTCTGTTCCAGAATGTCCTTTTAGTCATACTCCATCTCCTAAGGTTCTTTTAGTCATTCTTCAAGCTCTATAAGATATTGTAGCTGTTACCTTATTGCTTTCTCCTCTGACAGCCAAATTTTAGTCAAAAAAATTCAGCAAACACCTCTGCTCAATGAATTTTCCACATTAAGAAAGAAGCCCCTCAACTGTTAGGATTTCACTTTGACCCATTCCTAAAAACTATGCTGGCTTGGGTCTCATGAGAGATCTGTCTGTACCTGCTCTTAGTTATTCTCAATGAATATTTCAAAACAAATATGATAGTTTCCCTATAATTTTAGGTGCATGAAATAAGATGAATGAAAATTGAGATTTTCTCCCTAATATATGGCACAATTCTATTACATTGTAATTGTATTATTTCACAATTCTATTGTGATATGATGAATATACGGACTAATTCAGTCAACAGCAAAAGCAAGAAAACCCCGAGAGGACAGAGATTGAGATAGTGAGTGAGTCACGTTACAGGTATCCCCGAGAGTGTCTGCCAACCTGTTGCTCTCACAGATCTAGCTCGTCTCTGTGAGATCACTCAGAGCGCTGAATGCACCTGGACACAAGTATTCTATTCCATATTGCACCTTCATAAATGTGCCTGGTTTAATGATAAAGAGCCCAGTTATCTTTCCCCCAAAGTCAAAGGGTATAATTGTCATTGCTATTCCTCAGTCCAGGTGCACTCAGCACTCTGAGTGATCTCACAGAGACGAGCTAGATCTGTGAAAGAAGCAGGTTGGCAGACACTCTCGGGGATACCTGTAACGTGACTCACTCACTATCTCAATCTCTGTCCTTTTGGGGTTTTCTTGCTTTTGCTATTGACTGAATTAGTCCATCTCAGCTGTAGTCTTTTATTTAAATGCCACAATTTCTTTTCTTTTCTTTTCCTTTCTTTTCTTTACTTCTCTTTTGAGACAAAGTCTCTTGCTATATATTCCAGGATGGCTTTGAACTCGCTATGTAGCCCAGGTTGGCCTTGAGTTCATGATGATCCCCCTGCCTCAGCCTCCCAAGTACTAGGATTGTAGGCATGCGCCACCATGCCCAGCTTTAAATGACATACTTTCTTTTTCATAACTTGAATTGATTATGATCCTTGAAAAACCTCAAAACTTCTCTCTACCCACCCTGTTTTTCTTCTCAAGTCTTCCTGCCACCTTTTGTTTTCCACCATATTTGCTTATCCAAATTTTTGAGAAACACAATCTGATTGGCCAACCTTACCCCTAGCTGGACAAAACCTTTGTGTTCCATGTGTCCTTGTGGGAGTGGCTACTTTTAGGTCACCTGCTTCCTCCCCTCCTGGACAACTTCAGCATAGTGGGCTGGGAAAGAGTCTCCTGAGCTACAAACCCACCTGCCTACTACTGGCCCCTCTACCCTCAAGGTACAGGATAGAACAAGAAGAGTTTTTATTAGACCTGGTTATAAGAAAACTAAGCATTATGATTAATTGTTACACACTAGTCCCCTTAATCCAAGGTTTTGCTTTCCATAATTTAATGAGAGAGAGAGAGAATTGGGAAAATTGGATTTCTCAGTATTAAGGAAATATTAATGTTTAGATGTGATAAGCAGTACACAAGCCATTTTAAAGGAGTTCTTTTCCATCCTGTTTATATATGAAATGATATGGTCATTGGGATTTACTTCTAAATAATTGGGGGACATACAGATAAGGATATCAAGGAAAATGTAAAATGTTCCTTTAAATAGTTGAGTGTTTGAATAAAAATATTTGCTATTAAGGAGTCTATTTAAAACAAAAAGAAAATACAAGTTTGAAAATAAACTGAATGGAAAGAAGGACAAATTCTGTTTAAAAACTCACATATGGACATATTAAAAACAGAAGAAATGATATTAAAGGAAAAAACTAAATGAGATAAGGACAGAGAGTTCATTAGAATAAGTTGTACAATTTATCAAAAAGAAATAGTAGTAAATTTTTAAGCATCCAACAATATTACATTAAACTAGTTAAAGCAAAAATTCCTAGAGCTACAAGGAGAATTTTAAAATGGGAAAAAAGAAAACAGTACATATCAGTCAGACATAATGGTGAAGACCTATAATTCCAGCCATGGGGGGACTGAGGTAGAAGGATTGCAAATTCAGGGGCAGCCTGGCCAGTATAGCAAGACCTTGTCTTTAAAAAACTAATAAGGGGAGCTGGGGATCTAGCTCAGCGGCAAAGTGCCTGCTTGGCAAGCGCAAGGTCGTGAGTTCAGTTCCCGGTACCGGAGAAAAACAAAAAAAAAAAAAAAAACTGATAAGGGTTGGAGATACAGCTCAGCACTCCCTGGGCTCATTCCCCAGTCTAAATAAATAAGTAAGAAATGAAAAATAAATATGCCTGTAATCCCAGCACTCAAGAGACTGAGGCAGGAGGATCACTGCAAGTTTAAGGTCAGCCCGGGCTACAAAGTGAATTCAAAGCCAGGCTGAACTAGATAGTGAAACCCTGTCTCAAAAAGACAAAATTAAATAAATAAATAATAAATCTGACTTACAAATGTGAAAATATTCTAAAGGCAGCATTAGAGAACAAATTCCAATATAATAAGATTTCAGAAATAACTGCATATAATTAATTCTAGGAGTTTTGAAATAACATGTAGTTTTGTTCACACATCATTCCAAAATGAGGTTAAAAAAAACAACAGCATCTTACTAAAGACAGAAAAGTGCCATTTATATCAACATGGACCATGCTGATATAAAAGACAAAAATAAAGATGATGCTAAGGTATTACGTTGTGTAACAAGAAGAAAGTGGGTGTAAGTCAATTAATAAAACATAGCTCTCCCATAGGCGCTTACCCTCTTACCCTCCTTCAGGAAAAGAGATAAAATCAACCAATAAACAAATACTATGTCAGTGGTAATAAATGCTATGAAGACAATTAAGGAAAGGAGGACTGAAAAGTTATAAAGGGAGCGCTCATTTGAGATAGGTCAGGAAAGGCCTCCTAAAGATGGCATTTGAAGAGACTTGAAGAGGCAGATAAGGAAGTGTGAAAAGGGCCAGGTGAGCTTTCCAGATAGAAGTGCAGGTAAGCGCTCTGGTCCCGAGCAGGTGGTTTGTGTCCCTGATTTGATTAACAGCAAGGATGAAGGTGGACAGACCCAGACAGAGGGGAGTAGGAGATAAAGGGCTGCAGGGGGAAGTTAGGTGGTTGCACGTGTGTGGGGAATGTGTTGAGCAAGAAGTGAGAGAGCATTTAAAGACCAAAGGAAAAACCTTGGCTTTTCTTCTGAATGGAAGTGGAAGCCATAGTTTCAGGTAGAGAAATGACATGAGTAGTAACAGAACAGTCTGCTTGGCACACTGAGAAGAGACTCCCAGGAGGCAGAGATAAGGAGACCAGGCAGGAGGCTACTATGACAAGAGACATCATAGTACCTGTGAAGAAAGTGAGAAATGGTTCGATTCAAAGGACAGCTAACAGGATTTGCTGAGGGATGGCCCACGTTGATATAAAAGACAAAAATAAAGATGCTGCTAAGGTATTATGTTGTGTAACAAGAAGAAAGGCGCTATGATTTACTAAGGTGGGGAGCACTGCAGTGGTCATGTGGAAAGTAAATTCTCATGTTCCTACTAAATGTATTACAAAAATATATTATTGATTAAAAATAATCTTTAACTTGGAAATAGTTTCATATGATACTAATGTAGAAAGCATAACGAAAAAGATTAGTATATTTAATTATATAACAGTTACGCTGCTGAGGATTTAGCTCAGCAGCACAGCGCCTGCCTGGCAAGCACAAGGTCGTGAGTTCAATTTCCAGTATTGGAAAAAAAAAAAAAAACAGTTAAAAATCCCTACAAATAAAAACAAGACAAAAATTTTAAATGCTTAGAAAAACATTTCTGTAATATGAATAATTAATTTTTCTTTTCTGAGCACCCACCTAACTTTAACAGGACCCTGGAGCCCCTGAACTGCTTTCCTGGGCTTAAGAGAAGCCCTATACGTGCTTGCTTTAACAGTTGAACTGTTAACAGTTGGAATGCAAAAAGAAAACAAGCAAGCAATGTTCATTGTGTGGCCGTCAAATGTTTTTGTCCAGAAAGCAAAGGATTTCCTATATTCTTTGTGACTTACATAATCACAATCTTAATCATAAAGTTTCACTGCAAGTATAAAGTAGACGGAGTTCAATAAACAAAGCCCCTGCTGCACCTGGAGGAAAGTCTGTGCATCTTACTTCTAGAGGAGTTTGAAGGGGAAAGATAGGATGAAGTCAGACACCACTGTCCTTACTTTCCTCATCTTATGGTGGAGGGCAGTAGAAACTTCTAGAACAGGTGTCAGGGAAACTGAGGACCCTGGAGCCCCTGAATGCTTTCCTGGGCTTAAGAGAAGCCCTATACGTGCTTGCTTTCAGTAATGCCTGGCACAGGAAAAGAGACAAAATATAGCACTGGCAGAGGGAAGTGGCTGGATAGATGGTTTCTCACCCTTGTGTGTGTCGTGAAGGGAATCAGACCTTCCTGTGTGGTTTCACAGCAGGGACACGATGGCACTGACTAGTGCAGTGACTGCCTGCTGCTGGAAAACAGATGTGGTGGTGGTAGGACTTTCCCACTGTGCTTCATTTCGGGTGCTAAGATGTGTATGTTTTTCACATCTTTGTAGTTAGCAGCGTCCTCTCCAGAATGCAAGCAGTCATTTATCAGAGACTTCCGACATTCGTGTTTTCATTTTGCTGTGGTTTTGTAGATATTGTAGTGAGGCGTGTGAGTCTGTCTCAGGGAAGAGTAGCCTTGTTATTGGAGTACTGAAGAGAAAACAGTTGGCTTTAGCATCCTCACCTCATCACCAGGTATAATCTCTAACATCCCTTATTTTTTTCAGATGAAGGGCTGACTTTCTTAATTATATGTTAAATGAGATATAAACCCAAATTTAGGCTTCCTGTCAACCCTGTTGCTGCCTCCATGTCCTTCATACATAGAAATGTCATGACCAGTCTGCAGCTAACCAGTACCATTTTGAATTCTAAACTCCAAAAACACGCAATTGAACTTGGAAGTTTTCTGAGGCAGGGAGTCACAGACTTCCATTTTTCCATTACTGATTTCTGATCCTTTTTTTTTTTTTTTTTTTCTGGAGAAGATTTCCTTCAGCTACCCTAAAAGTCCACTTTTCTTTAAAACAAAATGTAGGCATTGCAGTAGAAATATAAGGTAGTGAAATTAACTTCTGGAGAAATGATTCCTCTTCTGAGAATAAGGACAACTGATTGTGATTGACAAAGGTCATTTAGTTCTCATAATACTTTCTTGTGACTTCACTAGTATTGTGCAATAAGTATATTTAAAAGAAATGTTGGAATAAGGGACTGACCTAGGGATCCAAAAATTTAGGTATAAGATTTGGCTACTTTATTTTTTGTTTGTTTGTTTTTTTGGTTTTTCTC
The DNA here is from genome assembly GCF_000276665.1 of Chinchilla lanigera. NCBI lineage: Eukaryota > Metazoa > Chordata > Mammalia > Rodentia > Chinchillidae > Chinchilla > Chinchilla lanigera. The sequence continues at coordinate 16,169,394 of NW_004955419.1, read as the reverse complement.
CGGTATCGGGAACCAAACTCTTGACCTTGCGCTTGCCAGGCAGGCGCTTTGCCGCTGAGCTAAATCCCCAGCCCTAAGATTTGGCTACTTTAATTAATACCTTAGTGGCAATTTGGTTGTCTTCTATTTCTTCTCCTATTTATTTTCCTGTCCTCTGTTTCATCTCTTCAGGCAATTCTGCATGTTATAAGCTAAAAATGGATCTCTGCAGCTGCTCAATTCCTCTTTTAACCCCACTTCTCCCCATTCCCTTAGTGTTGCTTTTGTTTGCACCTTACGCAACTTTCTTTCCATGTCCCGTACATCCCTCTGAAATGTATATACCTATTTCTGCTTATGTGATTTCATGCTGTGCATATAGCCCATCTTCAACAACCTCTACAACACTTGCCTTCATACCTAAGACAAGACTGCTTTCAATACCAGTATTACTAGTAAATTCTTTCTTGTGAAAATACAGTTCCAGGGCCTCAGCCCAGCCCCAACAAATTAGCAACTGTGGGTAGATCCTGAGTTTCAACATTTTACAAGCTCTCCAGATGTTTATGATACACATTAACACTTAAGAACCGCTGACCTAGAAAAAAAGTTAAAAAAAAAGTAGATAAAGACATCAGTCCCCTCCATTCTTAGTTCTCTGAATGCTCCTCCTCCTCCCCTGTTCCTTCCTTAGGACTTAGTGAAATATACTGGGCTTGAAAGCAGGTTTCCAGCACTAATTATCTCTCCTTCTTTCTCCCCGCCTTGGCCTGGTGTTTAAGAGCATCATTGCAATATGCTGAGCATTGCAAGTATGTGATATTCTTTGCTTAAAAATAAGAAAGGGAAGGGAGACTAATTTGTGCAAGAGCTGCTGGATCAAACTCTCCCTGGAGCTTTAGACACATAGATTACAGAATACAGAATGGTAAAGAGCCAGGAAACCTGAAAGTAAGCACAGCTGGGATCCATAAAGTCCCCTCCCCTCTTTGATTCAGGGAGAAACATTAAAACAGCTGACCTATTGCTTCAGCATTTCTTTTCCATCATCTGGAATGTGTGATAAATGTATTTTTAAAAGCTGACATTGTCCTGCCTGCTTTCTCCTCCGTCATCATTTTACTAACTCATTATCTGTCAAGAAAGCTTCAATGCTATAGACGATGTGTAAAAACCTTATTATTCCTTGTGATAGTGTAGTTCTGTGAGTACAATATGAAGAAATTTCTCAAAACTTGTTGGCTACCCAACCGGATAATACAAGAAAAGACCATGTTTCATTAAAAACAAAAAGTTAAAATAAAACTATATAGAAGTTCACTGTTTTTTATTGCAAGCTGTTACTAAAAATTGCGTGTTAACTAAAATGATATTAAATAAAAGTGAACTTAAACTGCTTTCCCAGGCTCTATAAATTAAACAAACTCTGTACTATTTTGGTCAAGTAATAGATTCAATTTAGTGTACAACTACTTATTCTATTGTGCCTTATTTTCAGTTGATCAAAAAATCCATTTTCTTTAAAGTAGAGATGTTTCTCTTACTGAATGTTTTGCTCTTAAAGTTGAGAGAAACACAAATGCTATAATTATCTTTACCTCATATAAGAAAAAAAACAAATGACACATAAGCTAACTGATGAGTATCATAGATTATTAATATGTGGAAAGTAGATTGAAAATTGTTAGCTTGTTCTAGAATTGTCTCAGATCACTTGGATTTGTAACCCAGGAACTGGATATCTCTTTCACTTGAAAAAATATCTCTTTTATTATCATCAGTTGGCTTTTTGAAATAACAAATTCTATTTTAATTTTCAAATGTTCACAAAAACCTATTTAACTTCCTGAATTTATAGGCAGATAGTTTTCTAGAGATAGGGCAGGGAAAATGTAACAGCAACACCTACTGAGAATTGTCTTCCAAATGCAGCCTTTAAGTCTGAACTTCACATCAAGATCTGGCAAACATACAGTGCTGAAATTGTCGGCTCTCTGAAATAACCACAACCTGCTGCCAGTCAAAGGTTTAGTAATAGAACTCATGCACATTGGTCTCATGCAGCAATGCTCTTTTCTTCTTCCTCCCCTCACTCACATTTATGACTTTATTAATTTCCACCTATACCTCCTTCTGCTGTGTAAAACCAGAACAGAAATTATAGACAAGCGGCTGGGACTGATAGGGTAAGAAAAATCATGTGTATGAGAAAAAGAGACAGGAAAAGAGAGTGCCAACTCTGAATAGCTTCAATATGTCCATCCCAAGTCTGATAAACATCTCTTTCATATTAAATATTGGCTGAAAGTACTTTTACATAGAGGAAAAAGAAGGCTTTTTCATGATTTTGAAAGGTGAGCACAAGATCAAAGAAGCCAGGATGGAAGTTCCTTGACTGGAACTCTACCAACCCAGATGGAAAACTCATTTTAAAAAATCAAATATATTCACAAATAAAAATAAGCCACTAGATTTTAAGAGTTCTGGACTGTGTTATGCGGAACATCAGGAACCAATTAAATTGCTCTCCCCTTCTTGTTTATCCTAAATAATATGGTCTTTTCCCTGCTCTGATTATACCAGCTTTGTGTCCCTGTGGCAGGAATCTGTTCTTTCACTCTGTTAAAATCCTTTCTCCCTAGCACAAAAGAATTGAGAAAAGATTGAAATCCTGCACTGTATCATGCTAAGAACAAAAAGCTAAGTATCCATCTTCTGTTTTGTAATATTTTCTTCTGCCCCTAAAAGATGGTTGGCAGTTGCTTACTGCCTGGGTGCATTCGTATGTGAACCGCGATATCAAAAACATTGACAATGATTCTGTTTTTCTTTTGGTTAAACTTTTCACCTTCCTCCTGAGTTATATTGGAATATATTCTTCTTAAACTGCTTTTAGTTTTCCCTCTTTAGGTTTGTGTCCATGGTTCAGTTCTGAGGGGATAAAAGAACCAGACTTATTGTGAAATGTAGACTATAAAATGACATCAGTCCTTCCAGCTGCTGTCTGAGAACACACCATTCAGTGTGTCTGTCTCCTGTCTACCCACTGGGACCACAGCCCCAGTAAAGGGTACCCTGTTTCGTGTCTGCACATCAACAAATGTACCTATCCACCCCTGGGATATATTCCTAAGAGCAGGGTGGATATTTCACATTAGAAAGAGCTACCAGTTAAATTCATAAAACCACAAGTCACATGGCTTCTGACTTTTACAATACATAGTCATCCTGGTACATGTGTCATAGAAAAATATTTAAATATGAGAAAGACCTTGAGCCAGCATCCTTTTACACGTGTCCGGAGTGACTAAGACAACAGGAGCCTGAGAGGGCTAATGTAAGGACATAGAGGAACCTCTTCCAAGGCAACAGACTTCTTGAAGCTTTTGTTCCTGGGAATCCTAATAGGCAAGGTCAAAGTTCAGTCATTTGCTTGTGAATATTCAGGAAGGAAGTAACAAGTGAAGTATCATCTCAACATCTAAAAACAGCTTTCATCTTATTTCTACAATCACACAAATGCTTAGCTCCGTCATCCCTGTGGCTCACCAAGATTCTCCCTAGTGAACGATTTCACTATTATACTCAGATCTGCTGAGTGCCTGGTACTTACTACTGTGCAGTGCCTCATAGTTCTTTTTTAAATTTAACAATTGGATTAACATATGTGTCTTTAAGGATAGCTGGCTGTTCATCTGCCTTGCTGTCTCCACAATAAGGCTACTTTTATGCATTTCTAGGAAACAAAACCAGCAGTTGCCTTCTTAGAAATAGCGTCATCACCTAGAATTGCTGGACGTGTCCAGGTTGCCTAGCAGAGGTCATTTAAATTTGAGTAGTGACAAAGTGTAATAGAGGGGAGGGAGGGAGTCAGACCAAGAAAAGGCAGTCTGAATTTAACCAGATCTCTTCATCAAGGATAATTCCTAACCTTTAAGCTTCATTGCTCCAAACTGTTAAAAGGACAGCAGAAAATTAACATTCACAGAGTATCTACAATGTTCCATGCCCTTCAGAGGACAGTTTCATTTTTATTCACACAAAACCCCTACAAAGGAAGACTTGCTGTGGAATTATAAACGAGGAAACTGGAGTTCAAAAGGCTAACTAGGCACCAGGGATATAGCTTGGCAGTATAGCGTCTACCCAGCAAGTGCAAGGGCCTGAGTTCGATTCCCAGCACCAAAAAAAAAAAGAGAAGGCTGGTTAATGTACCCAGGGTCACAAAGCAAAAAAGTGAGAGAGTTAAGATTCAAATTTATGTATTAAGTGGCTTCAAAACTATTGCCTCTCATGTGAAAGCATTGTGTTTTACATATGATAAATGTTCTAACACTTAAAAGCTACTGATAAATGCTGTTTATCCTGCTTCTGATCTATATGTTTACAGAAATCACACAGCCCAGTGTGTAAGATCTGGCACTCTGTGCTGAATTTCACACTTTTATTTCTCACCATGCTCCTCTTACATATTTATCTCTCTCAGGATAAATTTCTTGCTACTCCCTTATTCAAATGTTTCAACAGTCCCATCTTGGATTTTGGTGACATTGTGTTGTACCCTCTAAATACCACTGTCCAAATTGTAGCCTGTGTTTTGTATGCTAAGAGCTCCTCAAATTTCAACTTAGAAGTCTTTTTAGAAAAAGTTGAAGTAAAGATAGTAATTCCCTGGCCCCTTACCACCTAGTTAAACACTAGGTTTTATGTAACATACAACATACATTGTATATTACATCATGTAACTATAGCATACATAACAATACATTAAAATAGATGTATTATAGCATAATGTAATATGTTATTATGTAGTATGTATGTAGTATGTTATTGTTAATGTATGTTAATGTAGTATGTTATTCTACATTCTGTAGTATGTTAATGTAGTATGTTATTCTATGTAGAATATTCATATTTTGTAGAATTTTATTATCTTATATAGGTTAGAAAATATTCTATATAAAATGCAATGTGTTATTTTATATAAAATTGTATAATGCATATTTTCATTTGAACATAATTTATGTAAAAAATATATATAGTTTATAATTTGCATATGATATATATGCACCTTATGAGCTACATTCTATATGGGCTTCTGGGGTTGTTTGGGTGATGTTCTTCTCTAAAGCTGTTGGTTCATGAGCTTGTATATCTAAATGGTTATTATTAAAACTGGAAGAGCACCAGGGATATAGCTCAGTGCCATAAGTGCTTGCCTGGCAAGCCTGAGGTCATGAGTTCAATTGCCGGTACCAAAAAAAAACAAAAAACTGATAGAGCATTCCAATTCCAACATATCTTTCAGAACATCACACTATAGTGTTCTATATGCAAGAATATGAAAAATTATCACTTTAATGTGTGTTTGATTACAATAATTTGGTGTCGAACGACATGTTGGTAAACTCTTTAGGTGATAGACTAAAATTGGAAGAAGACAATAAAAAGAGATTGTTAAACCACTCTGCACAGAAAACAAGCATCAGAAATGCTGATGAAAGAGGGAAGCAGAGGCAGAAGAACAAGAGAAGGGAGTCAGGAAGCTCAGGGGACACTGATAGTGGTGTTGCCAATGGGCACTTTTAGAAGAGCAGTACTAGTAATCCAATTTAAGTTACTTCTATTTCTACAAAATAGATCTCCTCCTTTGCCCCACAACTTCAGGAAAGTCTGCTATACCTGCATTAGGGTAGAAAGCAAGGTTGCCATGGAATAGAGAGATGATAAGAGCAATCATAAGGTGATCACAATCAAATTTGGAACAAGAGGTAACCTAGAGAATGTGTGTGAAATCATTGGGTAGAAACTGGATTTCCCAGGCCGTTGGTGTATGGGTCCTGAGATGAAATTCCTAGCTTTTTTTTTTAAATCTTCAAAGACAGGGTGATTTCTGCTGGTCCTTAAGTTATGTTTATTTCAAAGCATTCTTGATGTAAACAATAACATCATCAGAGTTGTATAAGAGAAAGTACAACTACAACATTGTTGAACTATTCCTCTTTCTTTAAATATACTCTGTCCTTCTTCCTAGACCTCAAAAGCAGAGGTTGGTAAATCATGACCTGTAGGCCAATTCTGGCCTGCAGCTTGTTTTTATAAATAAACTTTTATATTGGAATACTACCATGCTCACGTCTAAATAATGTTTATGGCTGTTGTTGTCAATTACGGCAGAGTTGATAGATGTGATGGAGATCATATGGCCTATAAGGCCTAAAATATTTACCAGATGGCCCTTTACCAAAAAAAAAAAAAATGTTGCTTGTCCCTTGCTCTAAATCAATGATTCTCAAACTTGGTTGCATATGCAAATCACTTGAGAAGCTTTAAAATAATATCAGCCCCTAGATACTAACCACGGAAACACTGATTTAACTTGTTCTAGGGTGGATCATGGACATCAGCAGTTTTGAAAACTCCAGTTGACTCCAGTGTGTCATGAGGAAAAGTCACTAGTCTAAGCATTTTTGACTTCACAAGCAAAAACAAATTGAAGAATCATATTTCAATTGCATAGATTTTGTATTTTAGCTAACGAAGATGTATTTCAGTGGCTTTATTCAGGCAATATAAAAATTCATAAAAAAGACTTTCTGACCAATAATTGTTCTCTCAGTGGTGGCACAATAATAGAATGCTTTGTTCTCATTTGAGACATACATGTGCAGTAAGTATATGCAGCAAGAATTTCTCTTTTTTTTCTTTTCTTGGTTTTTCATCAATACCAGGAACCGAACTCACGACCTTGCGCTTGCCAGGCAGGCGCTTTGCCCCTGAGCTAAATCCTCAGCCCCTATGCAGCAAGAATTTCTGCTTTTGGATAAGAACTAGTCTCAAGAGGAAGGTAATATATCTCTATTATTTATGTATAATAATTTAATATTAAATAACTCGAGACTCAAAATGTAGGCAATTTGCATGCACTTCTACCAAATGCCAGACTCCATTTATTATCAAACTTCAAAAATGTGTGTATTATGTAGATTTTGCTGGTACCTAACTCTTTAAATGTATTTCTGAGAAGAGGAATTGTAAGACAATATTTCTAGAACCTTCTGTAGTCCTTCGTGGTCCAGGATTGGGTTCTATGACCTACCAGCTCTCTTGGTTGTGCAAGTACTGTTCATTCACTAGTAGGTCAGGAGGTACAGATCTGTTGCAAGCAGTTCCACACCTTCCAGAAATTTAGACACTAACACGGTCTTAAAAGAATAAAATGAAAGACTTTTGAACAACTCTGTATCAGCCACGGTTCTTAGCTAGAAGAAATGGAAACTGACTCTGGCTGAGTTAAGCAACGAAAGGACTTCTTAAAGGGATATTGGACATCTTATTGATCTGCCAGGAAGACTGGCATACAAAGAGAAGTTAAACAGAACACAATAAAAATATATATATCTTTTTTCTTCAAGGATACTGTTACTGCTGCCACTAACTCCCACAGCTGCAGCTGACACTATTAATACCAAGCGAGTTCCAAGACATTTCTGCCACTGATGTCTGAGGAGACTGAGCATTTCTGCCTTTGTCACTATCACCTATCGAAATGGATTCTCTCTGTTCCCAATTCTTTGAGCTACTAAATCAAAACAATGGGAGGATTGCAATGGGCCCATTGCCTGGGCCTAAGTCCCATGGTCATTCCCTAGCTGCAAAAGACTCTGAGATATCAAGAACACAGAAGTTTCAGCTTCTGTAGCAGGCTTAGTCCTCCTTCAAGAAATAAATATGGAATCATTTCCAAGCTAGAGACTGAAGGTACATATTGCACAGCCAAAAGGATAATAAACATCTGCTGCAGAATCATTTAAAATTATTTTAAAGAGAAGAGAAAAATTAAGAGTGTTTACTGCCCTATTTCATAAGATAGAGGCATTTCCAAAACTCAGATTCATCTAGAGGCAAGTTAAAAAATGTATAACATCACATCAATAATGTGAATTAATTTAATATTTTTCAATTTCAATACTGAGTCAAATAACGAGTTCTTTCTTCATATAACCTGAAGTAACCTACATTTTCTAGATCTCATTAATATGTAAAAAAAAAACACATTTCCTAATATGCTTACTTGAGGGCAGAAAATTTCTTCATATAAACTTCTCCCCCACACCAAAGGCAGCAGAATAAAATAGTCTGACCTTGGAATATTCCCCAAATCTAGGTTATTCTTGAAGGAATAATACCATGCATTTTTAAGTATGGTCTTTGTAAGACTTACTTTTTTTTGTATCTGGAATCGAACTCAGGACTTTGTGCTTCTCCGGCAGGCAGTGTGCCACTGAGCTACATCCCCAGCCGTTTCTTTTTTTTTAATCTTTTTTTTAAGACTTTGGTATATTTTTTTATCTTTTTGATGTGTTCCACACAGTGTCCTGTGGCTTTGAAAATAAACACACCACATTTGGTAAACATACACAGTTAGTAAAAATAATAGATAATTTTCAGCAACAGTTCTATCTAAATTCCTAAATTTAGAAATGCAACATCTCCTAAAAGACACAAAATCTGCAAAAATTCAGCTCTGCCACAATGAAGTCAACCTTTTATTGCAATAGTAGAGGCCTTTAGTTCCACAAAACTGCATCATTTTCCTCTTGTTCAATCCAGAATTGCATGTTTTTGGGGTTCTTCCCCAAATACAAGAATGTGTGTATCCACCACTCCCACTACATGTGCACATGTGTGCACATGTGCACGCGTGCCCCCCACACACACATAGACACACCCTTAAAAACTTCTGGAAGCTTTAACACGACAGTGGTTTATTCAGGAATCAAGTCCGATTGCCATGGATTCTCCTTCCCTCATCAGCCTAAGCAAGATAGAACTTTTAGGCAAGTACAGTACTTGGGACAAAGACCCAAGCCCTCAGACGAAGTCTGAAGATTATTTGCTTTCTCTTCAGACAGCAAATCTTAGATGTTGTGGCCTTGTTCTCCTGTTAAATATAGTCTTATATAGAAACATTTATTTCACTATAGGTGTACATCCTTTCTCCCAAAGGCAGACAATGCATAAGAAAGGTTACTCTCATATTTGACTTGAGTTATACTCCTATGCTATTTTTATTTTGTACTTGCACTAACTTACCAATTACTAGAGCTTGGCTTAAGAAAACCATCAGATGCTGGAGAAAGCAGGAATACATACTTCTGGTAGGATGCAAAAAGAATCTTACAATTGTACCTGGACTTCTCATGAACTGAATTTTCCCAAGTGATGTCCACTTAATTTGACTAATTTTTAAGGATTCTATCTCTATTGCTCTAAAATAATAATACTTATAAACTTTTTAAAAAATAGTCTTATTTTCCCCCACACCCTTTGCTGAAGAAAGAGAGGAAAGAAAAAGAAAGAAAATCTGGAACCTGTCTTTATTTATCTCCTCATCTGTTTTTTCTTACTCATTTCCTCTTCTTGATCACTAAGGGATCGCAGCCCACACCCTACCCACAGAAAATGGTCATTAAACGAGAGAAACTGGATCGGTACTGTGCACACTCATAATTTCAACACTAGAACCTCCTTAAAATTCTTTTATTTCTTTAAAATGTTATTATTGTCATTTGGTGCTAGAAATTGAACCCAAGACTTTCAGCCTGCTGAGTATGTACCACTGAGCTATACCCCTCAGCCCTAATTACATTTTTAGACTAAATTACTCTTTTTAATATGAAAGCATTCATATATTTCCCCAAAATAAAAAATGCTAATGCACATGCAAAAGTGAAGTTAGATCTGAACAGATCCTCATCAGTCTTCCCCAGAGCACCTTTACTTAAAGAAATAAGTTTCCAGCTTTCTTGCTCTCAATCCTATTCTCTCAGAGGCAAACCATGGGAAAATTTTAAAGACAGTCCTTTGTTCCAGGGTGAAAAATCAGGCTGCATCAAGTAGTGGGCTGGTGGGGCAGCTGATTCTGTGGATATTTTCCAGTTTTAGATGAGTTTGGTATCAGGGGAAAAAGTAATTTAAAACTGTGACCAAGTAACATCCCTCCCTCACTCTAGCACCCTGGCAGAGGGTGGAATGTTGTGGTAGCTAATATCTTTGTCCAAGGATGAAAGGAGAAGTTGAAAGAACTGCAAGGAAAGCCCAAAGCTACCAATAAATTGGAAAACCTTAGTTCGGGATGGTTGGTAAAAAGAATAGTGAGGAAAGTGTTGTCCATCTTGAAATAAATAGTGTAGCTGTGGAAACCTACCTCAAAGGGAAACCTTTAAGAGAGCAGTTAGCCACCTGTTCATTGGAGAATTTGTGGAAAGACATGGAAAAGTTAAAGAAACATCTAATTTAATTAGAATATTCTGGGGAAACTGACTCAGGTAAAAGGCAAATACTAAGAAACAAATATAAACTTGGATGTAGGGGAGGGGCAGCTTTCAAAAGGCTGAAAGTATGTTACCTGTATCTTCTAGGAAAGAAGCAAAATTGATCTCATTAATAACAACTTTGTGAGCTCATATGGAAAGTGACTACCCTATAGGGTCTCCAGAGACCGTTCCACATAAGGTTCTGTGTGACCTCTTTTGAGAGGGTGATGACAGAGGGTGATGACTTCATGGGCTGAATTCTGCCCCTGGGAGGATATTCTCCTGGCCTTGAGCCAGGTCTGAAGTCACTTTGCCATCCTTGCAGTCATTTACAGAAAGACTCAGTTCAAGTGGAAGCCCTAGGGTGAGGAATTCCTTCTATAGAAACTTTGTAGAGCATTTCAAGCCAGTGAACCTGGTTTCCACAGCACAAATATCTCCCAGGGCTGGCTTTGTTAAGGCAGAAGCTGGCTCCAGGGTAAGCTAAATAGCTGGATTGCATTTTAAATTAGTAAATACCCCATGGCTTACACTTGGTAAAAAAGGAGGCAAGAGACTGAACTCATAGGGGCCACCAGGTATGATCAGCAGAAGTTCCTTGGAAGTTGCTGAAAGAATTCTGGCAAGTACACTTTGAACCATATGATTTCCTGAGAAGTTCTAGGGAAAACTTCTTAGGCCTGGGTTCCTAAGCATCCAGATACAGTAGAGAGTACACTTGTGCTAGAGGAGCAGAGGAACTTTATTACGGTTTATATCTAGATGTTCCCAAAGAGCCTCGTGTGCTCATAGGTGAGTGTTTTGAAAGGTTATTGGATTGTGGGGGCACTATAGCTGACTTAGGAGAGGGGGTTCTGACTATTAGGAGAGGGGGTTCTGGTGGGAAGAGGAGGGTCATGGGGATGGGGTGTTGGAAGGGTTTATCTCTCCCTCCCCAGCTCCTCCTTTGAAGTCCCTCTTCTTCCTTGTCATTATGCTATGAGCAGCTCTCCCCGCCCCCCATATCCTCGTGCCTTGCTGTCCTGCCTTTGAGCCAACTGACCAGGGACGGAACCCTCTACAAACTGTAGGCCAAAATAAGCCTTTCCTCTTTTAAGTTGTGGGTGTTGGGTGTTGTGCAAGGAGGAAAGTGGCTAAGACCAACTTTATGGTAAAAACTAGTTTAATGGATGCTGTCTTCATTTGAACAATCAAATAAGTTTGTTTCAAAGTTGGCATTTGCAATGCATGGGATTCAAGTTTATCAATGATTGTTCTCGTTACACCAAATTCACTTTCCACTTTTCTTTGTCAACTTCATTTACTCCCCTGGAGAACTATCATCTTGCATTAACACATCCACCTAATATTTCTTAGATAAATTTGTTATCATCTCCAATAGGATTATTTAACATGTCTTTCAGAAGGCAAGACAGCTCTGTTAAAGTGAATGAAATAAAATGACTAGTTCTAATGTTGACTAGTTAGGCACCCTAGGAAAAGTCACTGCTCAAAATGCATTTGAGGGGTTTCATAGCAGACCTTTCCCAGAAGCACTGCTGTGAGCATTAAGCAAGATGACATATATGTGACACTCACTGGCATTTTAAGAGCAGCTCAATACAGTCTTTTTCCGGATTCTGTGTGTGATAAAAGCTTTTGTGACTTTTCTGTTTCCCGTTTGGCATCCTGCTGGGCTGCCACTTGCTGAATTTATTGTCTGACCTTCTCAAGTCCTTTCCCACTTCTCCATTCTCAGACTTAGAAATACACTATTGTTCCTTCCCTGAAACCTACAGTTACCCTCATAGTTACTTCAAACATTTGCTCCCGCCACAGAACGTTTCCTCAAGCTCCTTCTGGCTTCTACTCCAGGCCTTTTAGCTTGCTCTGCTAAAAAGATTTTCTAGCTTAATTACCTTTCACATCTTTTTGGGGGGTGGAGAGGGTAGAGGGGTAATTCCTGCCCCTGTCTAGAGTCAGTCTTCCCTAAATAACATTTCCTATTGGAGTGACCTATTATAACTTCAATGGCTTCTCTGTAGTTCAATTTCTAGAGAAAGATAGTCCACCTCCTGAGAGGTTAAAAAAATAAAAAAGATGGTGGAGAAGCTAATAAGTAGCCCAATACTGTTGGGAAATCCTACATATTGAGAGTTCAATGTAGATTTTATGGAAAATTAAGAAATCATCTTCATACTTCACTCTGGGCTCTTCTCTAGTATGAGCGATAGAAAGGAAGCACTTTGTGATCTCTTTCCATGTGTTGGTCACTGGGAAATTTATATACATATGCATATCATCTCATTTTATCTTTAACCAATTCTGCACATAGAAGTAATCATCAGCATTCTCACTTTATGTATATGAGAATGAAACTTAAAAAGATGTTCAATGTCACACAGGCAGGGAACGACTCCGATGACCTGACTCTGGCACTGATCCTTTTAACTACTAATGTCATGCAGGACCAAGGCTATTGTCAGTCTAACAGAAAACAAACATCTCATCTAAGGACCCTTTCCAAGTCTTTTGGAGCCTATTTCTCTTCCATGCATTTTAAGGGTCCTGGGGAAAAAGCTATGACTAATATAAAAATGTTAGTACCTTGCTTACAGAGCACCAGAATTCTCCACAATATTATGACAATAACAATAACTGTTGCTACTGAGCATCAGTTACATGATGGGGTACACTAGGAATCGTCCTTGTATTATTTAATTCTTAAAATAACCCTAGTAAGACCTCATTGTGGTCTCCACTTTACAATGTAGAAAACTGAGGCTTAAAATAGTTCAATAGCCTGAGTGGGATTTAATTCAGATCTTTCAGATTTCAAAGTGCTTGGTTTTTTTTTGCAAGATACTGCCTTCTATTTGAGGGGAGGGCTTTTAGAAAAAAATCATGTACTGCAACTCTTCTTGCCAGTGGTCCATGATACATGACCATCTTTAATTCTGCATGAAAAGTTTAAAATGATAAAGAGATTCAATGATTCAAGTAATCAATTTCTGATTATCTCAAATTACCAAGTAAAATTAACTTACCCTATGTGCCAAGACCTTTCACTAAGAAAAGGAACAAAACAGACACATTACTTTATCTTTTGCTGTGTGGTTTGCAACTCCCAGAGAAGGGAACTCAGCTGTAAAATTAGTAAACAAAAACCAAATGGTACACATGGGAGTTATAGGACTTATTCTTTTTAGCAGGTAACAGAAAGGGAAAAGACCAAAAACTGAGTTGCATAAAGGAATATCAGAACGATCATATTCTGTGGAAAAATACCAGATACTGAGTCCTATTTCCAGTTCTTTATAAGCTGTGTTTTCTTGAATCAGTCACTTTACTTCCCTAAGATAGTTTCCTTTACCAAAAATAATCAGAAAAATGGGGCACTGCTTAATCTATTAGATTCTGTTTTTTTTTTTTTTTTTTTTTCCAGTCCCGGGAATTGAACTCACGACCTTGCACTTGCCAGGCAGGCACTGTGCCGCTGAGCTAAATCCCCAGTGCCCATTTTCCCAACCTATTAGATTCTTAAAAGAATCAAAACAAACAGGCACAGTAAAGCTTTATAATTTATAAAGGCTTAGAAAATATTACTTCATCCTTTTCATTGGCTTTGGCATCAAGTGGGTCAGTTAAATTCTACTTTAGTCATTAGGTACAGAGGAATGTTGTTCAGCTACCTTAATCTCCCTATTCTCTTGTTTTCTTTATAAAATGAGTGCAGTGAATATTTATTACCTATTCCAAAACCCAGTCTCTCCTTTACCACCCTAACATTATCCATAATATTAGTCCAGGTGTTCATTTTTTCCCCCATGGATTCAAATACTTTAGGTCCCCTGATGCCATCTCCAGTTTGAATGGTGAGCCTTGCCACAGCTGAGCAAATCAGAATATGATCCACCTTGTCACAGTGATTGACTAAAGTTAGCATAGTCTGAAAACTAAAGAGACTGGTTCAGATATAAGCACCTTTATTAACCCACATGGATAAAGCAAAAAAAAAAAAAAAAAAATCAGTGGAAATCAACACTTACAGATGAACTAAAGCTTTGGAAAAGGAGCCTTCTGGCTCTAATGAGGTAGTACCTGAAGAGAAACTTCATGTTTCCATTCTTGGCCATGCCAGAATGACTGTTACCAACTAGTTCTTCCATTATAAACAACCAGAGAACTGGAAAAAATAAATAGAAGAACTATTTCTAGATATGGTGAAATAAGCACTACCCAAAAGACATGTCAGGATTAAACTGCTAAAAGACCAAGATAGCCAGGCAAGATGGCACAAGCTTGTAATCCCAGCATTCAGGAGGCTGAGGCAGGAGGATAGTTGTGAGTTCAAGACCAGCCTGGGCTACAAAGTGAGCTCAAGGCCAGCCTGAACTGCATAGTGAGACCCTGTCTCAAAAAGAAAAAACAAAACAAAACAAAACAAACAAAAAAAAAAGACAGAAAGACCAACATTAAAATAAATTAGAGAAAACTGATACATTACATACAAAGGAAAGAATCCAAATATTAGTGGACTTCTTATCAGAAATAGCGGGGATCAGAGAGAATGGAACCATGTCATTAGAATACTATAGTGTGAGGTTGGGAGACAGCCAATCCAGAATTCTATATTTACAAAAGGTAGCTTTTAAAAAAGCTAAAGTGAACTAAAAATATTCTTACATAAAGGGGAACTGAGAGACTTCCACTGCAGAGACAAACTACAAGAAAACCTGAACAGATTCTTTGGACTGAAACAGAATGATACTAGGTGGCATTCTGTGTCCTCAGGAAAGAAAGAAATGTCTCAGAAATTGTAAATGTCTGGGTTAATGTAACAGGTCTCTTTTTAACTTTTTTCTTTAATGTCTTTATTAACCACATAATTAAGCAACAAATATTATTGGCTTATCAGTTTATAATATCTGTAACTGTAATAATGCACTTAACAGTTATAGACACCATTATCTTTTCAGTTTATAATGCATATAGATGTAATAATATTTTTCTCTGTTAAAGCATAAATTACAGGGTATACCTAGACCTAAAAGATTGCAATATTTCTATATTCTAAATGAGTTAGTACATTATTGTCTATAAATATATTGTGAGAAGGCAAGGATCTATTTAATAATCCAAAAACATACTTTAAAATATTCAAATAAACAGCAACAGCAATGATAACAAAAAAGTGCAGGGAAGAAGACACAGAAAAACAAAAAAAGGACACAAGTAGAAAACACAAAATGCAATGGTAGACCAAAACCAATCATAATAATACATTAAGTATTAATAATCTAAACCCTTGAATTACAAGGTAGAATTGGTCAAAATGGATTAAACCTAAAAGAATGGCTCCTGATCTATATCATGTCCACCCAAAAAAACCCACTTTCAACACTAAAATTCATATAGATTGTAAGTGGATAGAAAAAGATGCATCACACAAATAGTACACTTTAGAACGCAGGGTGTCTACATTAATATCTGTAAAAAATTAGGCTTCATGCCAAAATATATTACCTGGATTACAGGACATTTGACAATGATAAAAGGGTTGATTCATCAGGAAAGCATAAGAATCATGTGTGTATATGCACCTAGTAACAAGGCTTCAAAATACATAAAGTATAGATAATTTTATAATCAGAATAAAAAGATTTTAATTGCTGATGCCCTTGTCTCAACAACTGACAATATCAACAACTAGACAGTATCAGAACTAGACAGTATCAGCAAAAACATAGATGATATACTAGATGATATATTCACAAGAGGAATAGATTTAATACAAAATATATGCATGATTATAAAGGATTGACTAGGGAGGCTTACAGAATTGGAAGCAGAGGGTTCACAGTGGTCATCTGTGTACTCAGAGCTGAAAGAATGCTAAATGGCCATCTGTAAACTGGAGGGCCAGAGGATCCAGTCAAGGTCTAAGGATCCAGTCAAAGTTACTGTAGAATTTGGGGCAAATCTGTGTAGAAGAGCCAATGGACCTGCACTGAGGCTGAAGGAACTGGGGAGAAATGTCTAAAGGCAAAGGTGAACACCAGAGCTCCCCTGAAGCAAAAAGGGCAAACTTACTATTTACGATTTTTATTTCAGAATTTGGTTGATGCCACTCACATCCCAGAGAGTATTCCTTCCTTAGTGCGTTACCTGCATGTTAATCATCCAAAGACACACCCAGAACTTGACTAATGTGCCGGATAGTTCTTACTCAAGTTGACACATCATAATTACCTGTCACAGATGATTTGAAAAATATTACCAACTGGTATTTCTAAAACAATACAGTAAGAGGTATATTCTTTTCAATATGCATGCCAGATTCATTGGGATATACCCTATTCAGAGCTTTTTATAAAAGGAATCTTGATAAATTTAAAAAATTAAAAACACACAGAGAATATTCTCTAACAATAAAGACATTAAATTAGAAGTCAAAAAGAATCAGATATCCAAGGCACTAAAACACTTGAAAATCAAAAACCACATGAATAAGTAGTTGATAAGTCAAAGAAAAATCAAAAAAGAATTAGAAAATATTTTAATTTAATTTGATAAAGATGCAATATACTAAAATTTACAGGGTAAATTAAAGCAGTGCTCTGAGGAAAAAAAAACTTTAAATGCTAAAAGCATAAAGATCTAAAATCAATAATCTGAGTAATCATCTTAAAAAGTACAAAGAGAATAGGCTAAAAAAACAATATTTGAAGGGCTGGGGATATAGCTCAGTGGCATAAGCATCTGCGTGGCAAGCACAAGGTCATGAGTTCAATCACTGGTACTGCAAAAAATAAAATAAAATAAAAATCAATAGACTTTCTATACAATAATAATGAACTTGCTGAAAAAAATCCCATTCACAGTAAGTTAAAAAGAAAATCCTAGGAATCAATCTAACCAAGGAGGTAAAAGACTCCTACAATGAAAATTACAAAACACTGAAGAAAGAAATTGAAGAAGACACTAGAAGATGGAAAGATCTTCCATGTCCATGAGTAGAGAGAATTAATGTTGCTGAAATAGTAATGGCCATATTGCTGAAAGCAACCTACAGATTCAATGCAAGCAATATCAGAATTCCAATAACATTCTTCTTCTAAACTAGAAAAAACAATCCTAAAATTGCAAACTCACAAGACCCACCATAGCCAGAGGAGTCCAAAACAGAGAGAGTATTGCTGGAAACATCACAATACTTTCAAAGTATGATACAAAGTCATAGTAACAAAAACAGCATGGTACTGACACAAAAAAATAAACACATAGACCAAAGGACTAGAGTAGAGGATGAAGAAACAAATGCACACAACCACAGCCATGCGATTCTTCACAAAGGAGCCAAAAGACAGACTTTTCAACAAAGGGTGCTGGGAAAACTGGATATCTATATGTTGAAGATTGAAACTACATCCCTATCTCTCACCTTGTACCAAAAAAGAGTTCAAAATAGACCAAAAACCCAGGTTTAAGACCTGAAACTTTGAAACTCCTAGCAGAAAACGTAAAGGAAATACTTGAAGTCATAGGCTTTCTGAATGGGACTTCAATAACATGGAAATAATAAGAATCAACCCATGGGACTAAAACAGATTGAAAAGCTTCTGCACAGCAAAGAAAACAATGGACAGAGTGAATAGACAGGCCACAGAATGGAATGAAATCTTTGCCAGTTACTTTTTTGACAAAGGATTAATGTCAAATACATAAAGAACTCAGAAAACTTAAAACCAAAAAGGAAAAGGCTCAATGAATAAATGAGCAAATGAATGAAATGGACACTACTCAGAAGAAGTAAAAATGGCCAACAAACTTATGGAAAGAAATTGTTCAACATCATTAGCCATTAGAGAAATGCAAATCAAAAGTACGTTGAGATTCTATCTTGTTCCAGTCAGAACGACTATCATCAGGAATACAGAAAGCCATTTAATATATAGGGTTACCTGGATACCCATGTTAATCGCAACAGGCCCAACAATGGACAAATGGATGAATAATGAGGTATATATACACACTGGCATGTCATTCACCATAAAGAAGAACAAAATTATGTCATTTGCAGGAAAATTAAGGGAAGAGACCATTGTGTTAAATGAAATAAGCCAGACAGACATGAACTTACCACATTTTTCCTAATGTGTTGAATCAAACAAAAAAGGCAAAATAAAAGATACAAGAGAGTAGAAGAGGACTATTATTAGACAAAAGGAATTGAATAAGGAGAATGTGAGGTATACATGTACAAATAAAATATATTTATAAATTATAGAAAGAAGAGCAAAATTAATCTTGTAGCAAGTAGAAGAAGATAAACTGATGAAAAATCAATGAAGCTGGGCATGGTGGTGCACGCCTGTAATCTCAGCACTTGGGAGGCTGAGGCAGGAGGATCACTGAGAGTTCAAGGCCAGCCTGGGGTACAAAGTGAGCTCAAGGCCAGCCTGAACTGCATAGCAAGACCTTGTCTCAAAAAGACCAAAAAAAAAAATTTAAAAAAATCAGTGAAAAATAAAAAAGATGAACTCAGAGTTTATTTTTTGGAAGATTTAGTAAAGTTAAGAAAACTTGCTAGGCTGATCTTATGGTGTATATCTAGGTGTCCCCCAAGACTGTCATGCACTCATAAAGGGGGATGTTGGACAGTGAGTAGACTATGGGGTGTTATGGCTGACTTGCTGCTAACAGGTGGGGTTCAGTCCAAAGAGGTGGGTCACGGTGAGTGTGATCAAATAGGGTCCATCACCTTCCCAAGCGCTCCCTTATCTCTCTGTCTCTGCCTTCCCACCACCCCACCCTGAGCAACCTCCTCTACCATGCCGCCTACCATGCCGTCCTCCCTTGGAGCCAGCAATTGTGGACTGAAATGTGAGCCAAAATAAGCTTCTTCTCCTTTAAGTTGCAGTGTTGGGTCTGTGTCTCAAGAACAAGAAAAGGACCAAGAAAGCTGACCAAGAATTAAAGAAAGAAAACTACCAGTGTCGAATGAACTGAAAAAGGGTAATCACTGTAAACCTTAACAATGTTAAAAATAAAGGAAATATTAGAAACCACTTTGTTTCAATAGCTTTGAAAATTTAGGTGAACTAAATAAGTCCCTAAAAGATATAAATTGTGAAAATTAACACAAGAAAAACTGAGAAATTAAATAGCTTCTTATTCATTAAAGAAATTAAATTCCCAATTAAAAACCTAGTGTGAGCCATTGTTTAGCACATACAGATCCAAGATTTATTAGACACATACACACACACATGCATATGTTGGTACGTACATACACCACAGTGAGGAGTCTCTGACCACCAAGCCCTCAGGAGATCCTTGAGTGTCCCTCTCTGAAGCTGTCCTTGGTCACTCTGGCCCACAGGGATGAGTCCCTCCACTCATACAACTTTGTGTCTACCTTTTATAAAGGATTATCTGTTCTAATGGGCAAGGACTTCTCTTTGCTTGGATCTTCCCCTGAGCCTATGAGCAGGCATTTTAAAAATACATAGTGGTTGCATAGAAAAACAGAATTTTGCCTTCTTAATCAGCCAGATAGCTAGAGAGCACATTATTCTATCTTCAGTGAATATTCTGATAGATAAAAAGGAATGACTGTCATTTTAATGCTTGGTTGAAGAGTTCGTGTATTGGAGACCTTCTACTCAAGCTATAAATTTAATTGCCATTCTAGTAGTACTAAGAGATGGGGATTACTAGATGTAAGAATGCAAGATTGATTAAACAATTAAAGGAATAAAGAGTAATAGAAAAATTAGAAATGATACAGAGCTTCACTAAACAAGATGATATAAATTCAACAATGGTTCATCTATTGCCTATTGTTGTTATTTTGTTATTGGTTTTTTCCTCCTTAAAATAAAAAATTAAAATTAAAATTAAAAAAAGAGATGGGGTCTTTAGGAGGTAATCAGACTATGAGGACTCAATTCTAATCCTCATGAATGGATTAATGTTATTATGGAGATAGCTGCATGACTTCTGTTTTAAAAGTAAGCTCTCTTGTTCTTGTTCTTTTTTTATCTCTTTCTCTTTCTCACCCCTCCACTATGTTATAATGTAGCAAGAAGGCCCTCACCAGATGTTGGTGGCATACTCTTGGACTTCCCAACCTCCAGAACGATGAGAAGTAAAATTCTTTCCTTTATAAATTACCCAGTCTGTGGTATTTTGTTACAACAGCAGAAAATGGACCGAGACATTTCCAATCATTTCCTCTATCTCCAGGATTATCCCTTTCGTGCATCCTTGATGATCAGTGTTATAGTTTGGAGCAGAAATGTCCCCAAAGGCCCATGTGTTAAAGGTTTGGTTCTAGCCTGTGGTGCTGTGGGGGTCATAGAAGAAAGTTAGGTGACAGAGGACTTTGGCCCGTTCTTGCCTTCTTTCTTTGCTTCCTTGACACCGTGAGGTGAGCATCCTCCTCCACCATGGACTCACTATAATGTACCTGCTGCCACAGGCTCAAAACAACAATGCCAAGTGCAAGTGATCACAGACTGAAACCTCTGAAGCCATGAACCAAAATAAACTTTTCTTTTTTTAAGTTTATTATCACAGGTATTTTGTAATAATAGTAGAAAGGTAACTAACACAGACAGGAAATGAAATACTTCAGAGTTCTTGTCTCCCTTTTCCAAAAGGGAAGGAGGATTCTTGGTTCTAGAAAATAAGAAACCAAGGAGCATAGTCTTCAGAGAACTACAACTAGAGAAAGGGAAAAAGGTGATGAATCCTGGAGAAGCCTGGAGAGGATGCATAAACAGGCTTCTCACTGTGCATGACCAGAAATCTCATCAGTGGCTCAGCACGGAGAGGGGGGTTGAACAGCTCTAACTAGAGTAGGACACCCAGTTGCTGAGAATTTTGCCAAAATTCTCTCCTCTCAGGAAAACAAGGTCAGATTCTCTGAATTTATGAGGGCTTCCTTTCTTATTTCTCAGTATGAAGAAAGTTGTTTATAGATTTCAAAAATACTGCTATTATTACCTCAGTTAATGTTTATATGCACCGTCCCATGCCCATCTTCTCTCAAGGGAATGGTCTCAAAGCAGGTTGTCTTCATGCTTCTGTGCTCCTATGGGAAAGAACACAAACTGTGGAGACTCCAGAGTTGGGATCTTTAGCCCATGGCAGAACGGGGAAGGCTCAGACAGGCAAAGAAGTGAGAAAGCTCATGTATCGCATCTTACAGAAGATACAAAACTCACTAGGAAAGACTTGCTTGGTTATGTCATCAACTGAAACACCCTTAGGAAGAAAGCAATGAGATTCACTGAAACAACTTAAGCAAGACCCCTCTTAACACACATTGGAAAAAAAATAAAGGTCAAGTGAAGTAATACGTGTATGAATTTATTTTTAGGGCTTCTCACTTGAACAAAAATATTCTGTTAGATCACAAAAAAGAGAAGTGAAATATCTGTCCCTATGGAGTTAAACACAGAGATCCAAAAGTCTTTCTGTCCTATACAGCCCCTATGTGTCATCAGACTGATGTGGTCCAGCCAGTTGGGACGCTCCCAGCAACTGATAACCAAGAGGTTTTCAAGAGCAGTGAGCAGTCCTTCTGGACAGTTTGCCTGGACAATATCATTGAGCTTATTTCCACAAGTACCAAATTGTTTGCTGTAAACAGAAATCACATGTTCTTAACTTTTCTGGGCTTTGTTTCTTAGTTAGAACGTCAGCCTAGCACAAGTCTGAACAAAGTAATGTGATACAATAGAACAGCAAGGCATGAAGTTCATTCCAGTCATGCTGCAAACCAGGGAACTGCAGAAGCAGATGAGTACTCACTGTGAGTATGTAATGAGGCCGGTGTGTGTGTGTGTGTGTGTGTGTGTGTGTGTGTGTGTGTATGTGTATGTGTGTGCATGTATAGACAGGTACCCAAATCTTAAGGGAGAACTCAGTAATTTCCCCATAAACCATGTTAAACAAATTAGAATTTTTAAAAATTCACTGCCATCATCAGTTAAGGGATCAACCTCTTCAGCTCTTTGAATTTCACTCTGATTAAAACTTTTTTTCTTCTTTGGAATTTAATGTGAATGTATTGCCCCTCTTCTACGCTAACTCAGCCCTTGCTATACTTTGGAATCATCTGGGAATTTGAGAGATTATTAATGCCTAATCCTGTGTGCTGGTCAGCTTTCCTGTTGCTAGGGAAACAACACTCAACACCCACAATTTAAAGGAGGAGAGGTTTCATTGAACTCATGGTTTGGGGGAATTCAGTCCAAGGCTGGCTGGCTCTAAGGAAGAAACATGGCAGAGGTACGTGGCAGAGCAAAGCTGTTTAGTGGATGGCAGGAGGAAGCAGACAAGGGGAACAGTGCCAGAGAGGAAAGGGCAAGGGATGAAATAGACGCCAAGACCACATCTCCATGACCCACCCAGACAAACCCTGAAGTGTGCTCTGCCACTCCCTGAGGACAGATCCCTAGGCCATTCAAGTTGATACTCCATCCTAACTGCCATATCCTACTTCCCCAAAATCCTGAATTCATTGGTCTTACAAATGCAACCTAAGCATCAAATTTATTGCAAAGTTCCTCCACTGATTCTGATATTCAGTAAAGTTTGAAAACAAGGGTTCCTGTGCTCTGTTACTCAAAGTGTGGTCTGAAAACCTGGAAGTTCGTGCAGAAATACAAATCCCTAGGCAACTCCAGACCCATAGATTCATAACCTCCAACTTAATAAAATGCCTAGGTGATTCATATACTCACTAAATTTAAGAAGGATTGCTCTACTTTTATGTGCCCTTCTTCCATTCTGCAGAACAGTAGTTCTTAAATATGGCTGTGCATTAGAATCACAGAGAGAGAGACTTTGAAACATATTAGTGCCTGGGTCCTCTCTCCAGAGACTGTGATTTAATTGGTCTTGTGCATGGCTCAGACATGGTTTAAACAATTTTTTCTAAAGCTTTGCAGGAGATTTTAATACAAACTTGGGACTGAGATCCACTGCTATACAAAGATGTTTTTCTTGCTTTAATTTAATAGCCTACCAGTGGTGGTGAACCTATGGCACATGTGTTACTGTGTTTTTCTTTTAAGGTAAAAGATGTTAATGTATGGGCTGTTTTTTTCCAAACTAAAACCTCAGTATTCAGGTTTCACTGCACTGTTGGCACTTTGTGGTAAGTAAGTGGGTTTTGGGTTGCAGTTTGGCACTCGGTCTCTGAAAGGTTTGCCATCACTGGTATGGTATAAAGTGAACATTTCCATTAATCAGGATCCCTTGGGAAGGAATTAATTTAGGTTCCTTGGGAGAGATAACAATCAAATCTATTTTTCTGTATTGATTATCACACTTGAATGTGCAAAAGTGAGGCTTGAGTAGCTTATTTAAAATGCAGATTCCTAGTGTCTGACCTTTAGTGTGTTCCCTTTGATAAGTGCAGGAAGGAGCCCTAATCTCAATTTTTGTAAGTCCCAGTTGGAGATCTGATGTCCTTGGTCTTTCCATCACATTTTGAAAATAACCATATTCAGTTTGGTGGCCATAAGGAGAAAAGGAGCCCATGAAGTTCCAGAGGGCAGGGTTAGGGAACAGAAAGAAGGGACATACAAACCAAGCATCTGAGATATTTTTCTCATTGCTGGGATAAAATACCTGCCACCCGAAGTTAAGAGGGTCAAAGGTTTATTTAGCTCACAGTTTGTAGAGGTTTCAGTCCATAATCAGCTGGTTCCAAGGCAGGATGGCACGTGGCAGAGGGGCAACAGATCATGGCCGCAAAAGACAGCAGAAGCAACAAGAGAGACGGGGGCAGAGACAAATCTCTTTCTATCCCTTATATTGCATGCAGGCTACTTGCCTTACCGTGGTTGTAGCACTCACACTGTTAATCCCAGCATTGGACCATGAATCAGTCACACACTCCAGATTCAGCCACCTCTGAAAAGCCTGCCTCCCATGACTGCATGAGGCTTTGGGGGGACATCCAAACACAAACCGTAACACCAAGCAAGACAGATCTCCAAAGGTTGCTGACAGACAGAAAGATGAAACTGCACAGTATATGACACAGTTCTTAGGAGAAAGTAGTAAAGATCAAGTTCTAACCACACCATACTATCTCTTGTCTAGTCAGCTCCAAATTGCTCAAGGAATAGAAACATGCTTTAGCAGTGTAAGAGCAAGCGGGTGCCATCTTTTTAGGCTTTGAATTGTTGTTTTCCAAGGCTTCTGCCATTATTCACCTCTTTCTTGCCTGGTTGGATTAAGAATGAGAAGAAACAGAAGAACTTAACCTGAAGGAGCATTATCCAAAACATAAAATCTATAAATGAACTTTGCCTTGTGGAAAAGATGTATAGAGAAATATTGTACATGGAATTTTAGCAAGTCAAATGGTCTTTGTAATGACTACAGAATGGGATGAAAGCCTGCGATTTTTAAAAATTCTTGTTACTCCTGTGTATCTATCTGACTTTTTGGATTTAGTGAAAAAATACATTTACAACATTGTGATAGTACCTGGAGCATAAAAATTATTATAATTTATTATACTATTATATATAAATATATAATATATATTATTATATATTTTATTATATACTTATATATTATATAATTATAATATATGTATTATTAAGATAATACTATATTTTAACAACATTTTAAGAAAGCAGTTCTAGGTTCATAGTAAAAGGGAGAGGAATGTACAGAAATATCCCATGTGCTCACTGCCCCAACACATGCAGTCTGCAGGCTATCAAAACCCGCCCTGAAAGGTATGTTTGTTACAGCTGATGAACCTACCCTGAACATCATCACTCAACATCCAGCGTTCATTAGGGTTCACTCTTGGTGGTGCACTTTCTGTGGGTTTAAACAAGTGTATAATAACTAGTATCTACCTTTGTAGTATTGTTAAAAGAAAAAGTATAGGAGGCCATTGCTTTGGATTAAGGTCTCACACTTAGATCCCAGCACACCATGCTAATAATCAAAATGAAATTATTCATGCTAACATTCCACATTACCAGGCTGAAACTCAGCTACTTCTCTGACCTTTGAGAAATCAGGAATAGAAAGACAATTGTCAAATTTCCCAAACAGGCCAGTTTCAATTGGCATGCTGCAGTTCCCCTTGTCTCAATCTTTACACAGAAAAAGTAGTAACGGGAAGTAACCTGATGCTAACCAGTAGGTTATTTTTCTATTACTCTGCCTCCCTGATCCCATTTTACAGGGAAATTAATTTTTAAATGACCAATTCATTTTTGGTTCTGGTTTCTGCTTTCTTCAGCACTTTTTTGTCTATAAAACCAAGCTCCTAGGCAGGCATGGGGGCACAGACCTGTGTAGTCTCACCACTCTGGGAGGCTGAGGCAGGAACACTGCCTGAGTAACTTAGTGACTTAGTGAAGACCTGTCTCAAAATCAAAAACTTTATAAAGGAGGTCTGGGAAGGCAACTGGGGATTTAGTGCAGTGCAAAAGCCCTAGGTTCAATCCCTAGTAGCATAAAAAAGTAAAGCCAATGAAAATCATTAAACTTCAGAAGTGGTGTAATCCACTGGTTCGATCATAATTTGAATGCATATTGAGAGGTGATAGAAACAGGAAGTGTGGCCCAGTGGGAGGAAGTGGACCTTGGTGGCATGACCTTGTGGACTACATCTGGTCCCCAGCCCTATCCTTGCTGGCTCTTTTGTTCTCTTTCTCTCCTTCCTGGCTGCCACAAGGTGAGCAGATTTCCTGTACCATGCCTTTCCACTGAGATGTCTCTGCTTCACACAAGCCAAACAGCAAAGGATTCATCTGACTATGGACTTAAACCCTCAAGACCATGAGCCACCATAAATCTTTCCTCCTTTACCTACTTTTCTCAGCTTTTTAGCAATATGAGGGAAAGCTAACACAATAACTGGCCAAATGATAAAGCAGTGCGACCCAGACTACTTTCTGGCATTTGGAGAAGCACCAGTGTTTTTTCCCTAACAAATTCGTTCATAAATGATTTTTATCTCATACAATAAAGGCTTACTATCTAAAGACACAGGCTTAAGTCTAATTGTCATTATCTTCATTTTATTGGTAAGAAAATGTCTAGGAAGTAGAAAAGCAGCTACGTAAATCTGTATGTTTCCAAAGCCCAGGATGTACTCACCCTAAACATTCCTCTTTTATTAGTAACTACTACCCCCTTTGCTTATTATCAAAATAAACAAAAACAAACTTTCTGAAAGGTGATCCTCAGGAATGTAAAAATAAGACTTCAGTTACTTGAAACAGTGTTAGATTACAAATGCAAGGTTCTTTGTCTAAGAGTCAAATTATAAACAAGAAGGTGGAAAGATATTTGGGGTTCACTCAAGAGTTCATGTGACCTCTCAATTCTAATGAGCCTGATTAACCTCCTCCCTTATGAATAATATTTTTAGTGATGAATTGATACAGCATCCTGAGCCCCTGTCCTTCCCACCTGAATTCAACTGAGCCTTGCCTTTTTCTTCATCTTTACATAGTGTACCTCTCTGCAGACAGAGACTCCGTAGATTTTGTTCCACAGTTTCCTCTGTGAAGGGCACACAGATTTATATGTTCCCTGTACTTTTTCTTTTTTATTTTCTCTATTGATTGATTGATTGGTGATAGGATATTGCTATGTAGTTCAGGTTGGCCTGGATCCACTATGTAGTTCAGGCTGGCCTTGAACTTGTGACAATCTTCCTGCCTCAGCCTCCCAAACTCTGAGATTACAGGAGTGGGATACCATCCCCAGATCTCAATCCATATTTTAACTCTGATCAAATTCACTCCCATCTTCCCATGTCCTCCTGTGTAGTAACATTTCTTGGCTCTCATTTTACTGTGTGTGCTCTGACATCCTGAAACATCTCCCTGTGGGGTACCCTGTGTTCCTACCTGCTTAGGTTACCTCTAATCTAACAAAGGAGGACCTTCTCCCTTCCTTCTTAGTCTGCTGTTCTATCTGCATGTTGTACAGTTTTGCCTTCAGCTGAGAGACCCCATTGCACTTGCTGTCCCTGCAGGTGTTTTCAAATGCCTGGGGCTGACATTTGGTGGGGATTTGCACCCAGAGTAACACACCAAGATGATATCAGCAGAGCCTGGTTAATGGCCCATAATTGTCTGGAACACTTAAGGAAATGAAGTCCCAGCAGGTTTCTGATTTTCCTCCTTAATTAGCTTCCTCTATTCCCTTAGGCATTTGTTCCCTTAGCAGGACCCTACTCCATAAATTTTCTTTTTTCCTGGCTGGCTCACAGGTGTTATGTAAATACCAGAGCAATCTCCCTCACAGCTTCGGAGTTTTTTGCAGTCCATGCAGGGGTCTTGGCCTGACAGCTTCTGCCAGTGCTAAGGGGATGCTTGCAGCATACTTTCTATCTGAGGAACAAGATTTCAGCAGCATGGCTCTGCTTGCTGTCCGAGCACTCTGAGAACTTCTATACGTGTGCATGTATTCCTATCACGTGTCTGAGGATCCACAGTTGTCTATTCTATACATGTTGAAGGACTTCCTGCTCCCTGATCTCAAGGTGTTCTGTAATGAAGAGGTGAAATCAAGTAGACTGTTACCTAAAACATTAATCCCAATTTTGAAACTCAGATTTAAGACAACTCAAAGTCCTGTTCAAATGGAGACAATGTTAATTTTAGAGATAAATGTTACAAACTTTACTATCACACTAAATGTAAAATCCCACATAATAAGAAAAAAACACAGCTGTGGTGATCCATAGGCTACCTTCATTTCTGTCCCAACAGCCTCTCCCTCTCTGGAATCTTAATGGCTCCATAGCTGTGAACACTACATTAGCCAATGTGAAAAGTTAAGAGAGAAGAGAATGGGGGAGAAAACAGAAATCTACTTCTGTATGAGGAAACCTGAATCTTGATTTCTATGGCTGAATTATGCTTCTGGGTAAAGCACTGCTAGCCAAATTTCTATTGGATAAGGTAACACCAAGTACTACTGCTGAGACATTAATCTCTGTTTTCCTCATGTTGGATGAGACTAGAAATTCATCATTCCATTATTTGTTCATTCATTCAATATGTACTAGGGTTAAGATAAACACATACTTTATTATGTAAACAGGGACAATTTAGAGAGTGAAGGGGATGCTTTATTAATTCCACCAAGACAATGAACTCATACAAGTACTATTGTAAACAAACCAGGGCATGTGGTTACCCTAATTATTGTGCATGTTCTATATGCCTCAAACGACACTGTCTTGTGGAAACAGAAAATGCCTATAAAAATAGGGAGGAGAGATGTTCTTTGAATTTCAGGTCCAAAGTCACTAGAAACTCTCACCTGATTTCAAAATACAAAAAAGTTTTGTGAGCTTATTTGTTTTTTCAAATGAAATAAATACACACTTGAGTCATTTGACCAGTGATTTTTCTGGATTTACAAATGTTTTCTCCCTAAACACAGAGAATAGGTTGAATTTTTAAGTGATAACTGTATTCAATGGCATTGATATATGATGAGTAGACCCCTGAAACACAAAAATTATTCTCCCCCCAATGAGGAAATTATTCTTTCACCATCCAAGGAAATAGTATGCAGAATCTAACTTAAAATGTCTGTGTGTGTATTTTAACCAATAAAATATAGCAAAAAAATTCCTTCTCACTTTTTTAAGTTAGGAAATATATATATACTTCCAAAGTATTTTCTCTTAACAGCAGACTTCGAATCATATATCGAATTGTAGGAAACCTTTCCCCTATGATGTCAAAGTGGTGAAGGTATGATGACTTCATAGGAAGAACTGTACCAGGGGAAAGGGAATGGTCTTAGCAGCCGCATGGGACTAACCTCCAAAGTTTCCTTCCAATTTGAATCCTTCCAAGCCAACCCACCCTCTGAGATCACTCCATTTCATTCAGCCTCTCCATGTACTTGGGTCTGAGCGAATAGCAGTTTCTGCTTCCACCCTTTCAGATATCAGATGTTCTCATCCCTTTCAAATATCAGATGTAGATGTCTCCATGGCCAGCAATAAAGCCAAAGAATGACTGAAATCTCTATTTAGCTCTGGGAAACAGACCACGTAATAAGAAAGAGGGCAGGAGCTTCGCTTAGTATCCCACTATGAAGTCACTTTTGGTTCTAGTCTGATTACATAAATGGCCTGAGTGATTGAATTCTGAGTGGGAATATGGTTATGAACTTTGTGACCTTGGGCAATGCTA
This sequence comes from Chinchilla lanigera, assembly GCF_000276665.1. Classification (NCBI taxonomy): domain Eukaryota; kingdom Metazoa; phylum Chordata; class Mammalia; order Rodentia; family Chinchillidae; genus Chinchilla; species Chinchilla lanigera. Next base: position 16,139,894 of record NW_004955419.1, on the reverse strand, counting down.
TGTTCTGATTTGTTCTCCCTATTCTCAAAATTTGTATTTTGAAGTCCCAAGCTTCAGGGGATCATATTGAGAGATAAGACCTTTAAATTGTCAAGTTAATCCACTTACAAGATCCTAATCCACGTGTAAGAAGAGATTTGAACACACACAAGCATTCTCATAGAGGAAAGGCCACATGAGGACACAAGGAGAATGTCACCATCTGTGAACCAAGAACAGAGGCCCCAGGAGGAACCAGATTTTCTGACACCTTGATATTGGACTTCTATCCTTAAGAGCTATAAGAATATGGATTTTTGTTCTTTTAGCCACATATCCTATAGTACTTTGTTATGGCCACCCTAGTCATTAAATGTGGCAATTAAATGTGGCATAAAACATGCTTCAATGACACCCGAAGATGAACTTAAATGAAAAAGAAAAATTAGTCTTGTTTTGCAACTAAAGATAGTGATGATACATAATTGTACTGCATAGAATATATTTATCTATTTACCATGCAGGAGAGAAGCTAGTGTGTGGTTTCTTGAGTTTTATATCTTTGTTACAGAATTCTCCAATGAATAGGGTTCCATGAAATTCTATCCATTCTGAGCTTCGGCCCTTTCCTGTGGTAGATCAGGATATGTGAACAGCATTAAGCTGAACCTATAAAATTTTAATGTTTGAAGCACAGAATTCTAAATATTCTACAATGCTTCAAAAGCAGAAAGGAAAAGTTGTATGTCACACCTCCACTTGTGTCATGTTTAACTCTATTTCCACTATTCAATTCGTTGCCAAGTGCCATAGAAACAGCCCTTGCCTCTTCTTCCCTGGTCAGTGCTGGTTGCCACTCGCTTATAATCAAATCCATGTAACTTGTGGCCCACTCTATTATAAGCCAATGAGGCCTCCAGAAGGAATAGAGGATCATGCAGTGCGTATGGAGCACAGTTGGTTGCTTGAGTTTCAGCCCCATCTCTGTCACTTAGAGCTCCGGTCATATTAATTGTGACCTCCCCCAACCTAAGCCTCCAAATCCTCATGAAAAAAATAGAGGTCAAAATAGTACTCACGGTGCTATTGGAGAGCTAGATGAAATAACAAACAGCTTTTGATGTAGTTCATGGTGAAACACTCCAAAAATATTATTGGGTATGGCATTATTGATCTTATAAAATCTGTTATCATACAGTGTTTTATGATGCTTTCTTCCATATAATTGCATCAGCCACAATTTTCTCATGTTTACTTTCTTGTACTTTATGTTATAAAGTCACTAAACATGTTGTTTTCACTTCTTCATCAAATATCACAGCCTACTCCTACCTAGGACTGAGGTACTTAATGAGGGAACCAAATACTCCTCAGTTGAAACATTCTGCCTATGTTAGATACTGGTAGCTTTCTGTCACTGTAACAGAATATTTGGCATAATCAACTTATAAAGAGAACAGAGTTGTTTTGGTTTGCAGTTTTGCATGTTCCAGGACATAATTGGTTGACCCCACTGCTTTTTTTTTAATTTTAAGAAGACTAAATTAAAAAAAAATTAAAAAGATACAGAATTTCAGAACAAGACGATAGGAAACTAACAAAGCTTGTTATATTGCACACTGTTATCTTCTAAGAAGTTGTTCAGATTACCAGGTATAGGCATGCAAAATTGATCAAATAATTAAGCATTAAGTTATCTTCTAAGAAGTTGTTCAGATTACTAGGTATAGGCTTGCAAAATTGATCAAATAATTAAGCATTTTCAATTAACCAATAGAAATTAGTAGTACAGTTATCTTAGCTATCTTGTGTTTGATGGTTTAAACAACAGAAAGTCATTCTGTCATAGGGCCCAGAAATCTGAAATCAAAGGATAACAGGGACATGTTCCCTCCAAAACTCCTACAGGAGAAGCTATCCAAGACAGCTATCTTATCTATCTTGTATATATATATTATATATGTATGTATTTCCTTCCTTCTGTCTTTTCTCCTTTCCCCCATCCCAGTTGTTCTTTCCTTTTGAGCAGTTTCTTTCCCTGGTACAATATCTATTGTACCTTTCCAATTTTTGGCCCCATTGTTTTTGAGCTTTGGTAAGGTAGCACATCATGGCAGAAGGGTGTGGCAGAGTAAAACCACTCACTTCATGAAGCAGGGAAGAAAGATATAAAAGGATCCTGGATTCCACAATTCCCTTCATGGACACCCCCCTTACTATCTGCGGACCTTCTGCCAGGCTCCAGCTCTCAAACATTCCACCATTTCCAACAAGGCCATCGGCAGCAGACCACACCTTTAACATGTGAGCCTTTAGGGAGCGTTGAACAACTGAACTAGAGTACTGTCCCGACATTTCTCCAGTTTCCCCATTACCATCCATTCTCCCTCTTTCCCGATGTTCTCAAGTTTTTTTTGTAAAGCACAAAGCTCATCTTTACAATTCTTCAGTGTCCTGTTCCAGTTTATGAGACGATCATTTCATGAGGCCCACAGTACGTTTTGTTGAGCTGATTCTATTTCTACATTCTTCCTCCAGCCATAAGGCCAGGACTGAGTCTACCACACAGCAAAATGCTCAGTGAACATTGGCCTATGGAAAAGAAAGGGTAAAAACTACATGCTGGCTCAAAGGCTTCCTTCTCCTCCACCAGCAAAAGCCTGTTGTCTTAGTTCCTAGGCTTCTACACAGAGTTTGATGGTTTAAGCAACAGAAATTTATTCAGTCATAGGTCTGGAGCCCAGAAATCTGAAATCAAGGGATAATAGACTGCACCCCCTCCCGAACTGCTAGAGGAGACTCTGTCCTTACCTCCCTCAGCTTCTGGTGGCTCTTCCTGTTCCTAGCTCTCTCCCTCTGATCTTTTCCTCTATCTTTACAAATCCTCTTTCTCTGTGTTTCTTCTGTGTATGAGACTCAGATTCTTTCTTTTTTTCTCTTATAATAAAATCACCACCCATTGAACTTAGGACCTACCCTATGACCAGGATGATCACATGTGGAGATCCTTAACTTAAATACATCTACAAAGGCCCTGTTTTCAAATAAAGTTACAGTCACAGGGACCTGGGGCTAAGACTTGGACATATCTTTTAGGAAACTACAACTCAATCCACTTATCTGACAGAGTAAGGGAGGCCAAGGGGTCAGGAAAGATTAGAACACAGAGAACTCTGACGATACTCGGGAAGGAAATGAGTTTTCCACTGGCATCTGACACTGGTCAGAGATCAAGGCTGCATGAGTGCTGAGCATGCCACCTGGCCACAGCCCATTAGCCAGCCCGGAGTAGCAAAGAAAGAATCCAAAGCTCTTGTTTCAGATCCACGTGATAATGTTTATTGTTCTTGGTTTTGTCTATGAAAGAATAATTATGACTATGAAAAATTCTAAAAAAGAAAAAAGTCACATTCACTATCATTTGGATCCAGAAGGTCCCGCAAAGGCTGGTTGTGTTGAAGGCTTGGTTGCTCACTGATAGGCTTTTGGGAAGTGATTAGATCATGAGGGCTGGGCTGGGGATTTAGCTCAGCGGCAAAGCGCCTGCCTGGCAAGCGCAAGGTCGTGAGTTCGGTTCCTGGTACCGGAGAAAAACCAAAAAAAATAAATAAATAAATAAAAGATCATGAGGGCTTAGTTCTATCATGCTTGATAAATTCATTGGCTGAATAGGCTGCTGGAAGGTGGGGCCTAATTGGAGGAAGTAGATCCCTGGGGTGTGTGCCTTTGAGGAGTGTATCTTGTCCCCAAGCCCTTCCTCATATTCTTTCTCTCCCTCTCCTCCCTTTCTTCATTCTCTCTTCCTCTCTTCCTTTCTCTCCTCTGCTCTCTCTCTTCCCTTTCCTCAGCTGCCATGGTGTTTCTGTCTTCCCTCAGGCCTATAGCAATGGAATCAGCTGACCACGGACTGAGACCTCTGAAACTGTGAGCCACAATAAACCTTGACTGCTTTCAGATGACTTTCCCAGTTATTTCTCACAGCAACAGAAAACTGACCACCACACCATTACTCTTGCCTCTTCTCCATCCCTTTCAGGCTTAGACTTCTTGTTATTTTTAGTGGGTGAGACTTACACTGAATAAAAATTTGGACTCTGCTTTCCTTTAAAACGTAAAATCTACATTATTTTCATTGCAGTAGTCATATCTGTAGGTATTCTTATTAACGTATATTAAATTTGGTCTTCACATTTTTCTACATTATACCTGTGTATAATTTAAAAGTTTATAAGGTTGTTACAAAAAAAGGAAAATAAATCACAAAAGGTTGTTAAAACACCAATCCTTTATGCTATTGCTTCCTCCCTTTTCCTGTTAGCTGATGCTAATTACTTTTGATTTTTGTGTTTGTCGCCATGTGTCTCAGTAGCATGTTTATAGTCCTATTCCCTGATTTGTCAGTTGTGGACGTTATTTATTGGCTGGCTGGCTCCTCTGCCTGGATTGCTTCTCCACCTCTCCCATGTCCATCATCACAACACAAACACATGTATGCACACTCACACACATATTCGCACCCACTCACTCATTTCACATATGTCCACACGTATCTACACATACATTCACATGGTCACACACATCACATTCATTCACATACACACTCATGCACATGCATATACACACACACACTAAATCCCATCACTTTATATCATAAAGTATTTTAATAAATATGAAAACATTAATTTAATGTATTAATTTTGTTTTAAATCAATAGTATGCACATTAACACTAGGTAAGCTGGTAAGTTTACTATAATTCTTTCATTTTTTTACCACTTTTGCTTTCCATGGTATTAATAAGTGCACTTTTATTTGCTTTGTTTTCTATATATTTATTACTAATGCGTCTTAAGTGTTTCTCTATTTCAACCTTTTATTATTCTTTCATTCTATTACTTTCTCCACTTGGAGCCGCCTGCTAGAGCTTGCTGTTTTTACCAGTTCAAGTGCTCCCTATGCCTACTAAGTAGCTGCTGACCTGGATCCCCTGGGTCTTCATGCTGAGGAGTCTCTGGAACTCTATCTTATATGGAAATCTGTTTCCCAGGTCTCATGTCTTTCTTTTAATTTGTTTACTGTCTTACTGTGATAGAGCGGCTCCTTCAGTGGCTTCCTGAAAAGGAGTCTTAATTTTAAATTCCTTGACACCCCAATTGTCTGCAAATGTCTTCAGTCTCTCTTATACTTAACTTATATGCTGACTGGAAATCAAATTCCAGGCTGAAAATACTTTTTATTCAGTATTTCAGTATTTGTACTAATTTGTACTAAATTGTACAATTCAGTATTTGTATTAAATTGCTCTGTTGATTTCTAGCTTCCTCTGTTACTATTGAAAAACCCACCATCTGCCAACATTTCCTCCAAGTCTCCACTTATACTGCAAAGCTTACAGAATTTTCTAGTTGTCACCAGGGTTTTGTAATTTTACAAAGACGTATCAGAGGCTTGACAAGAAACCAACCACACTCTCGATAGGATGATTTGATGAAGAGATACTTGATGATTTAATGAAGAGACTATTTACATGAGCCATGATGGAAGGAACCCAGGGACTTGGAGGCATTTAGGGACCAGTAGGTAGAGGAAACAACTAGTCTCCTTTAACTACAGGGGCAGGGGAAAGAAATACCAGTATCAGATTCCGGTTGTGAGTTGCAGCTGTGGATCAAGGTTATGCAACAGAACTTGCAGCAGAGCCAATCACTGCCAGCACTACGTGTGACTTTGTCACAGCCCAGTCATCACATTCGTGTCCTCGCTCACGGATTCACTTTGCCTCTCCTAGTGGATACTTGGTGCTTGTTGGCTGTGCCTTGGTCTCTGGTGTATCACATATTCTTTCCTATAGTTTCACAGAGCAAATCCCTTTTTCTCTGCATAAAGGGTATGTATTAGAGGTGGACGGAGAAAAAAGATTAATTAATGAAAGAACTTAGTTGCTGCAACTTGCTTGGCAGAAAGAGGATGGTCTTTCAGTTTTCCATTGCTAGGACCTGACACCCACAATTTAAAGGAGGAGAAATGTGTTTTAGCTCAGGGTTTCTGAGATTTCTGTCCATGGTTGGTTGGCTGTATGGCAGAAATTTTCTGTTGAAAGGGCATGGCTGAAGAAAACTGCCCATTTCATGGTGGCCAGGAAGAAAAACACAAAGGAAGAGCTTCAGAGAAGAAGGAGCCAAGGACCAGGTATAGTCCCCAAGGTCACACTCATAACCAATTTTCTCCAGGTAGGTCCTACATGCTAATAGCCCATGCAGCTTTGAACTTGCTGATAAGATTAGTACCCTCACAATCCAGGAGTTTCCTAATCCAGTCAAGCTGACAAACAAGATTAGCCATCATACTCCAGTTATCTAGCAGAGAAGAATTCTAGCTCTTGGCCTACTCCTCCAGGGCCTCATGCAGGTACCAGTTTGGCAAAAAGTTAATAGACAACTGGGTTTGTATCTGGAAGGCCTTTAAATTAATCCTTTTAAATAGGACACAAACAGGCTGTCCATGCAGGAAAATATTACACATGGTGCCCAGGGTGAGACAAGGTAGGTCCAGAGAGAACAACAACTAACTTCGATAGTAACATCTTCCTATGAGCTAGATACGGAAGCATGCACAAAGCCTGGGTTCCATTCCCAGCACTGAAAACAAAGCAATGTAGAAAAAGTAACAATAATCAACTTAGTAAGCCCAAGAAATGTAAATCCTAAGCAAGCAACAGAGAAAGCTAAAGCAACACCAGAATTATAACCTGAACCTTCCCCTATTTCAATCATGCTAATACACAGCCTGTTCCATTTCTCTAGCATGCCCTTCAGTCTGAAGCAAGTTTCACTTACAGTCATAGCAACACATCTGCTCATATAATCTTAGCAGTGAAGTAGATTCAAAAGTTGTATACACCACATATGTTCATCTTATGCCCTTTCTGCTTAATCACATGCCCACACTCAGCTCTCAGAGTGGCTGGAAAACATGGTCTCTACTTAGATAACCAGGAGAAGAGATTACAGGTCTCTGATATCCCCAAAACTGGACCCTGGAGGCATTCAAAGATAGACTCTGAATTGGTTGAAAGGTAACTTGTTACAATGGCCAGTGCTGCCCAGTTGGAAATTCATGCAGATAATGTTTGGACAATACAGGCATCCATGCATATTGTATGAAGCCTATAATATTTTGTATACAAATTAAAATTATATTATCTATAATAATTTGATTCGATAGGCTACTAAGCTGAAGCTTGCTTGCAAAGTGAAATTCATAATATGTACAAGGATTCTGCCCATGCAAATATCCCTTTATGTAATAGGCTGGACCTGTGGCTTGGCTGGCCTAGCAGTTAGGGATGAACAGATCCAACCACTGACCCTGCATTATCAAAGCATTCAGGCTGTCACAAGTCACTAAGGCCCACTTTACTTTACTGATAGCCCCAAATGAATGCGAGTGGAGAGTGGACCCTCAAAACATCTCTCAATGTATCTGCCCCCAAAAGGAGACTAGTTGCTCCAGACTTACCTGGTCCCAATCAAGGAAAGTTGCCATTCCTGAGAGAAAAGTTTCCTCTCATTTGCTACAGAGTAAGTAGCATGTTTGATCAGCTACCAGAGTCCCATTGAAAAGTAGGTGCAGTGTGCTTTCCTCTGAGCCTAAATCACCTTTTCAAGTTGGACTGGTCAGCCTGAGGCTGTGTGACTAAGCCCTGCCGAGGCCAAACTCGGCAGCCCAGGCCATTGGTGCCCAGTACGATTCACATAAACAAGCCACTTTACTTCTTTTTATCTTAGTTTTCTGCTCTTTAAAATGAAAGATAGAAAATGCGATCCATTCATATAGTAGCTAAGAAAATCAAGCAAGACGTAATTTGTAAAGCACTGTGCACCAAAAAGGGAAAAAAACAAATACAGGTAGCCAGTTGCTAGGCTATTATCTCTGCTTAGAGAAGTCATCTTTGGATAAGATGGTTTCTCATGTTTGTGTGTCCCTTCTTTGTTGCTCAAAATTGCTTTTTTTTTTTTTTTTTTTTTT
>NW_004955419.1:16092963-16131788 GCF_000276665.1 Chinchilla lanigera | reverse complement strand
GCAGGCATTTTTGCCGCTGAGCTAAATCCCCAGCCCAAAAATTGCTTTTTAAACTGTTATTTTTTAATTGTGTTAAAATACACAAAGTTTGCCATCTTAACCATTGTTAAGTATATGATGTAGTCCTGTGAAATAGATTCACACCGTGCAAACTCCAAACTTTTTCTCTTGTAAAACTGAAACTCTACCCACAAAATAACTCTCCATTCCTCTCATAACTGGCTTTGAAATAATCTTTCCTCTCAAGCCTCCAGAGCCAAGATGGGCTAAGTTGATGTGGTTATAGGGGCTCATGAAAGCCCAGGGCTTTTCTTCATCTTCTCATAATCTGCATGAAGAATTAGTCATGTTGAACTCACCATGAGATAGTTTCTTGGTAACACTTTAAGGTTCAAAAGCATGTCATTATTCTCAAGGATCTTATGGTAGAGCTTGCCAGTGGATAAATTATCAAGTGTGAGTCCACAGCATCGTAAATGCTGTAATGAAGATCTGTGCGAGGTGTGGAGGTAGTCAAAGGACGAAGCCACCGATGTAGCAGGCACAGGAAGTACACAGAAAGCAGGCCAGGAATGTTATTATGTAAAGGTTTGTCAAAGACAAGATCCTCAAGTTAAGATTTTCTGCAGAAAACAAGAATTAAGCATGAGATTACAATGAAAAAAATGTGAAATATTAATGGGTCAGTGGAATATGACCCTATTTGGTCCTTTGTCTAATGCACCAGAGAGGTTTGAAATACTGATGATTTTAGGCAGGAATTTTAATAGAGCTGAGGAAGGCAGGTATGACAGTGATAGGCCAGTGAAGGAGATGACTTTAGCGGAGACCTTAGAAATCCCATCTGTGTAGACAGTCTGCCTATGTTTCCCTAACAACACAAATGTTCCTCAAGCACTGAGTGATGTTTAGCATTAAAATTAAAATTACGGGTAAAATTTGAGGTTTTAAAATTGTACTGAAATTTTCTTTTTTTTCTGATGTATTTGTCTTTTATGATATAAAGCTTGAAAATCAGAAATTCTTTTTTTTTTTTTTTTTGCTATATTTTTAGTTTTTGTGCTTGATTTTAAAGCCTGGGTTGTGTTTACATTGCTAAAAAGCAAACCATCTCCCAGGTAGGGTACTTTAGAATCTATCCATTTGTTATTTAATGCAATATTTTTTTAAAAAGAGAATCATATTAGAAACCATTCCTAAAATCATATTTTAATTAACAATGATTGTTAAAGAAATCTTTCAAACATATCCCAATTGTTATTGATTAAGAATTTAACTATTACTTTCCTTTTTTACCTAAGTATTCTGAAGTGATTATAAATTTTCTTCATTTCAAACCCAGCGAGGTATTTGAAAATCCATGATTTATGGCTTAAATATAGAGTTAAATAGTTCTATTATAAGTTCTATGGATATTTTTAATGAGTAATCAAAACACTTAGAGTACCATAAATTTTAGGACCCCTCATGGGGATACATGCACTCTATCTGACTTCAAAAGAAAGATCTAACAAGTTTTGAAAAGGAAAAAGAAAGAAAAACAATGGAAGTCAGAACTGAGACCCTAGTGCTTTGGGAAGCCCTTCCTCTGCTTCGGAAGGCTAATAGCCTAAGGCTGCCTTCACTTCTGCTTCAGGAGCTACCTGAGTTCCCTCCTTATCTTTCCTGATTGCCAGGGACTGTAAATCAAAGATAGAATTCCGCACAGGAATCTAAACCCCCAGTGAAGCAAGCCTGAGGTCATGGTGAGCGACCATGAGGCAAACACACAAGAATTGTAGGGAAGCTTAAACTGTTTCCTCACCTGGATTTTATTTTGCTACATCTTGGAAACCATTTGAGCAAGAAATTAAAATTCAGCAAAATGTGGAAAAGGGGCAAATATGAAACCTTTGGAGAGGAGAGATACTTGCATTTATGTATATGCACATTTACACGTAAAAAAAGAAAAAAGCAAATTTCCCAGATGTGCACCAGGTGCTTTCAATTGCTTGAGAAGCAGGAGTCTGACAGAAGCATCTCCAGGTACAATTTAAATTTCATGATTCAGGAAGCTTAATTAGACAAAGGAGAACTGTCCTGTGCTAATTTGTCTCATCAGCAATTTCTCCAGTTATTGAGTCTTAAACTAACTGGCAGGAAATCTTAGAGTGCCCCGGAGGCGAAGTGTATAGGGCTCCTCGGGTTCCTTTTTATTCCATTTCCTCCTTTAGTATCAATTTTTCCATGCTTGATTAATTTTAACCAGAGGAAACATTTTAACACATCTCCTTCCTGAAATTTGAAGTAACACAATGTTTCTTTAAAGTGACTATTTCTCCTTTTTCATTCTGTGATTTCAATTTTTCTTCTCTTTGAATCAGTTCGTGTACTAGAGCATCTGTTTTAAATGTGGTGCTTTTCGTAGTTTCCCTCCCATAATTTTGTTAAGTAATACATCTGCTTATTGGTTCATCTTGAATGCCAGATGACATGTGCAATTCTTTTAAATATGAAAACATATGAGGAAATTACTACATTATTTATATTTAGAATGCCATGTTCTGGGGTGTAAACATTTGTGTAGTAACTGCTTTAAGGTATGTATGAGAACTTCAAGATTCCGGCTAGCTCCCCAGAGGGTGAGAAAACCAAAGATGGGCTTCAGTTGTATCACTAATGTTTTATGTATTTAACGTGAAGAAACAACTTAAAAAGCCATAGCATGATCCTATTTGGTCTGGCATACAGGTCATTTGCAACACCACAAGAATAACCATGAAAGCCTGAGAAATAAATCTGATGCTAAATTTGTGCATTAATGTACAAAACATGGGAGAGCATATAAGCAGAAGATGTCGTGGTACAATAGGAAAAGACCTTTCTTTGAATCCCAGCTGTAGCATTCTCCAGATAAAAGATAGGACACTTTACTGAACTCTCCAGCCTCAATTTCTCTATTTTCACAAAGGGGAATTCAATAATACTTACTTTACAGATTATGGGGCATATTATACAAATAGAATATAAAACTATTATCTGAACCTTGCATAATCTATATAGAGTCATGGTAAACACCTCAATGGAACAGTAACACCTTAAAACTCACTCCTAATTTTAATTCTAGATCTACTGAAATCTATTTTCTAAATTCCAACAAAGGTATTCCTAAGTGAAATACTTTAAAATTAAAGAGCTGCTGGAACTATAGCTTGGTGATAGAGGATGTACTTATGTGTGAGACCCTGGGTTTCTGCTCCAGCACCAAAAATAACAGTAAATAAATAAACTAAAAGCAAAAGTAAAAAAAGCATTGAGGTATTAGTATGAAAATGAGTTATAAGAATGAGTGATCTGAATACACAAAATAGTTGAACTGAAATGCGGAAAACTAAGCTATACATTGAAATAGGGTAGCTGTGGAAAACTTTCCTTTAAAGTTATTAAGTTTTGTGGAAAAATGAGTCAGGAAAGCTCAGTGGAACTTTCTAAGTACTCAGAAGGGAGAGGAAAAGGAAAATTAATACTTGATTTCACGGATGGTGTCTTTTACTGAGGCTCAGACAGTTTACCAAGGTAGCATGCGGAGAACTAAACTTCAAAGCTAGGTTTAATTTCAATCTTAAATCCACAATTTTCCATTATTCTTCAAAAGTATTCCTTCTGTGGACATAATTCTGATCAAATTCCCTTAAAGGTCACTTACCAACATAAACTATATAGACATAGGTCTTTCTTCTTCAGATTGACAAAAATTAGCTGTTGAATCAGAACAGCCATATGAATTTCCATAAAACAAATAAGTATCAAAGTCTAATCCACAGGAAGAAACATCCTAACTGCTTCTATCATTAACTGAGAGCATTTTCATTCTGACCATTTACCTTGGGATTGAACCAAAGGGGGAGGCCCAATTACATTTAATGAATCTTCGCTATGGCTAAGCACTGTATATTCTTTGTCCATCAATCCTTCTAATAAAGCTCAGCTACTGTGTTTTAAAAGCAAAAACATTAGACGTCAAGAAAGGAGAAACAAATTAGTACACACAGTTAGTTGGGGTCAAGGCTTAGACCCAGGGGCTGTTATCTAGCACAGAGCACATTCCTCTCTTGAGACACAATCCGTTTCCTAGGAGAGCATCCCAGTAAGGTTTGCAAGGGACTTGTATCACTCCCAGATTATGCGACACTGTTTGAAACTTCAAAGCATTTTCTAATACTAAAACACTGTAGAAAGAGATAAGATAAAAACCTCTACCAATAGCATCATGTTCCCCATTTCCAACAATGACTTGCTATCTAAACCATGCACAGAGATGAAGCAGCTCAGAAACTTGAGATGGCTTATTGTCTACCTGTTCATTTCGCTAGACATTGATTTTCTTAGTCTAGTCCTTGTTGCTATAACACAACACCACAGACTGGGTAATTTATAATGAACAGAAATTTATTTACCTCATGGTTATGGTAGCTAGAAGTTCATGATCAAGAGGCCAGACTCTCATGAAAATCTTGTCATATCCCATTTTGAAAGCAGAAGAGCAAAAGAGGGTGACACAGAGAAAGAATGCCAAACTCGTTCTTTTCAGTAGGAACCCACTCCTTCAGTAATAATAAAGCAATAATAAACTTGCAATTGTAACATTGGTCCATTCATGAAGGTGGTGCCCTGTTATCCATATACTTCACATTAGACTCTGCTTCTCAACACTGTTGCACAGAGAATCAAATTTCCAACACATAAACCGTGGAGGACATGTGTTAACCAGAGGAGGGCTTATCCCTTCCCAGTCGCTAGAGATGGGTGGCAACTACTTTAGATAATGCACTACAAATCAGACTCCTCCAGTCAGCAGAGTTCCCACCTGGGGGATAACATTTCAAATCTCAGGAGATATGACTATTCCATGAGAAACCCAGTATCCACAGCCTGGGAAGACCAAGGTTTTAAAAACATTAACCTATGGCTGCTATGCCAAGCTACATACAAAATCTTTATGACAACAGTTTCACTGGTCTTACTATCCAGTATCATTGGTCTTCCTGTGAGCAATCTTTGATTCTGTCTTGAAAAGCTTTTTATCCCTTTCCTTAGCATCTTTTTCTTCTGAATTCTGCAGGAGCTGTTCCTTTTTGTATTCTATTTTATTGATGAGATTTTCCAGTCTCAGCTCTCCCTCTTTCTCCTGAAATGTAAATTTAATTACCACATTTTTAGACTTCTTGTAGCCACTTTTTATCTTATCTGATGATTCTGTATATATTTTCCATTCACTAAGATGCCAGCAATCAGTGATTTTATCCAAATGATTACAAATTGTTACTGGGGTAGAAGAAATAATTTCACATTTCCAAAGATGCAAAGGATTAGAAAGTGCACTTTTTGGAAAAAAATCAGCTAACATGAGGCAGAATATAAGTAAAATAATGGGAAAGGATACATGCTATTGTGTAGTCAACTCTCTTTTGACCCAAAAAATAGAAGATAAAGGATGCTTTCAAAAGTTTAAAATTTTATACCATTGTTGATGTAAAAATCAAAGAAAACATATTCCATAAAGCAAAACAGAACACAGAAAAAAATAAAAGAGCAATATACAAAATCCCAGAACTAAGAAAAAATAAGTCTGTCATAATAATTGCAAGATGAGTCAACTTCCCTAGGAAATAAAAGCTCTGATATGTCAAAAAAAGTTCCAACTGTATTCCATTTCTAGAAAATGTTAAAAGTAAAAAATAATAAGCTGGGTAAAATTAAAATATGGTTAAAAATCAAGCTAACATTAGCAAAATCAAAGCAAAAGTCACAATATTAATATACTATAAATTTGAATTAGAGGGAAAAATATGAATTGGGTCTAAGAAGGCAATTGTATATATAAAGACATATTTCAAAATGAAATATTATTCATGAGTATCTGTATTTTTTAATAAAACATAAAAACACATAAGTACTAATAATAGCACAGATTTGATAAATGTTCACATAGTTTTAGTTAAAATCCTAAAGACTTTTAACAAGCTATTGCTATTCATTGTGACCAATATATGTTACTTCAGGTATATTAAATATAAGATATTTGTGTCTACATAAATGAGAATTTTTGAAAAATGCTCAAATAAGCTGAATGAGTAACCTACAAATGTCACAGAAAATGCCCCCTTACACACACACCAGCCAGTATACTTCAGTTTGTTAGTTGCCCAGGTAACAGTTGTGGTTATAGTTCCTGTTACTTTTGTTTCTTAGAAATGGCTGTTCATTGTGATGCATATCTGGTCACTATGGTACATATTGTAAGAACCAATCAAAGATAGCCAAGTACTAGGGGCTTTTGTACTTCCTCTTGAAAATCCCATAAAAACCTCCCTCCCTGAGCCTTTAGGGGTTGATATTTTGGGGATGATCCCAATCAGTGCCTGTCAATGTAAAATAAATCTACCTCCAAATCCTGGGTGTTGCTTCAGTGTTTCTGCTTGCCATTGCACAACAAGTCTTAAGAGTTCTGAGAGGAAAAGAAACCAGATGTCTTAAAACCTTAAAGAATTATATGATGTAATAACTAGTTGTATTGATGTAAAACATATGCTGCATCCTACAGGGTAATATCCCAAATGTGCAGGATTTTATCTCCTGGTTCATTCCAACGGGCTTTTCCCTGCTTCCAAGAATGAGGTGCATGGTAATAAGTGAATTTGTGGGGCATATGCCCTCTAGTATACTTCTTTCTCCATTTCTGTATGGAATACCATGACCGTAGATAGTTCAATGTATGAACTCAAAGAGTAGTCCTGTTAAGATGAAGCAAGTTGTACTAGCATTTTGTGTGCATTTCTTTGAAGATAAATTTCCACACCCTCTATGATGGTGATGATAGAGGGGAATATGGATAGGTTGAACAGTCATTGGCAAGGAGAAAGCCACAATCTTGAGACAACATGTAACCTCCATCCTTGCCAACATGTAAAAATCCACCAAAGACACTTGAGGGAAGAAAGCTATCTGACATCCAAAGGATGAATTATCTTGCCAACCTGATGATGTAGATGCTCCTCTATGGTAAGTAAACAGAGTGAAACACAAGTATGTTCATTATATTTGACCATTTTGTGATGCCCATCAACATATCACCAATCCTGTGCTTTCGAAGTTCCAGACTTCCTGGCCAATCAGCTGTTTTCCCATCATTTTCATGCATATATTTTACTAAGGCATATAGGGTACTTTTTATCAAATTAGCATAGTGCCCTAATTATAATAAACCAGTACAATGTTTGTGATATATCAGGACATCCAAGTTCCTCGAGGTTGTGTGATCATACGGGAGCTTGAGAATCAACATAGTATGTCAAGACTGTGAGGGTGTACTGTTCTCCCTACCAGGTGAATGTAAACTGCCATTAATTGTGATTACTAGTTAGGGTTGAACAAAAATAATTTTTTAGGTTGGTAGTTTTACATTTAAAAAAACAGTAAGTGTGTTCATATTCTCCAAACATCACAAATGAAATAATAATTGATATCAGAGATGGAATTGGTAATAATTTTAGTCATTATAATATCACTTCTTGCAGTAGCTTTCCATTTTCTCATCTGAGAGATTATTTTTACAAATAAGAAAACAATCTTGTCCAAGAATACTAATCCTCAGAATTTGAGAGTGGGGCTATTTTAGGTACCAAGTATCAAAGTCCTGACAAAATTCATCTCAATAGTTCAAATACAGAATTTTAATAAAAACATTATTTATATGATTAGTATGAATTAATTTTGAGGTATATAAAGTTAATCATTAAGAAGAAGTATTAGACTTGAGAGACATGAGAGGGAATAATGGTACTGGAGTATAGTGAGAAGTCACCAGCGGGGAGCTGTATTTATGGATCATAGGGGTTATCACTAGAGATACTGCATTACAGCAGGAAGAATCAAGGAATAAATACTCTGACTTCTCAGTCATCTCACCTCCTCTCCCACAGATAAACTCAGCTGGAATTTGGGGGCAGTGGAGCCTCAGTGATACAATAAGAAGAGGTCAGTTTTCTAGGGTATATAACAATGCACAGAATAGTAGATAACCCACATGGCAGTAAGAAGGCAAACAGAATAATCAACAGAGAAATGCATGAAGACTAAAAAGTATGCATAGCCCAACTTTCAGATAACAAAGACTAAATTAGATGACCTACCTAAAATATGTAGCATTTATTGCATAAATATATTTCTATAAATTCATTTTATAATGATTTATAATGGATAATAGTCTAATCAACTTAAGTCAATTCCTTTTTGTTGGGAATTCCATGCTCCTTCACCAGTCTATCTGTGTGGTTTGGAGGGCTGAGTAAGTAAATAAATCATAAGGTAAAGAATAAAGCCAGAGGCAAAGTGGAGAGAGAACATGCACAGCATGGTTCCTTCTTTGTCCCTTCTGAAACACAGCCTCATATTGTCCTTCAATTCCATACCATTGCCTAAAAACCTCCTTACAAATCTATTTTCCTCAATTTTAATCAGAGTTCAGTGCTGTTAGCTATAATTTTAACTACTAGATCATCATTGTAAATACTAGATTCAGCACAGTCTAATATATGCCATGTTACTTCAAGCTTGTGTCAATATTTCCTTCTCAATTTAAGGTGATTCTTTTGGAAAATATAAGAAGTTAATGAAAAGCACAAGAAACACGTGTATTGAATAAAATGGAGAAGAGACAAAGCAAAAAGGAGGGTAGCAACTGGGCTCAGTTTTATACCATCAAAGCAGAAATATCCATTACATCTGTATAAAAGGCGTAGAAATGGTCACAGCAACAGGTATGTGGAGCATATGTAGATGGAAGATAAGCTTTTATAGGTTTAAGTGGCAGGGTGTTTGACTCATCCTTTCATTTTGCCAAAGTATTTACATTTCAGAAATTGACAACAGCTTTTCACCTTCTCAAACTCCATGAGATGCACATTATCAGATCATAGTGTGATGAAATTGGATCTCAGTGGCAAAAGAAACCACAAGAGGTTCATAAACACGTGGAATTAAATAGCACCTCCTGAACAACCAATGGGTTACATGAAATTAAAGAAGAAATTAGACAGTTTCTACAATTAGATGATAATGACAATAAAATATACAAAAACTTATGAGATGCAGTGAAAAAACACCGCTAAGAGGGAAATTCAGAGCAGTGAACATCCATATCAGGAAAACAGAGCAAGTGCAAATA
Source organism: Chinchilla lanigera (assembly GCF_000276665.1). Classification (NCBI taxonomy): domain Eukaryota; kingdom Metazoa; phylum Chordata; class Mammalia; order Rodentia; family Chinchillidae; genus Chinchilla; species Chinchilla lanigera. The sequence goes on along the minus strand of NW_004955419.1, from coordinate 16,122,583 downwards.
AACAACTTAATGGTGAACCTCAAGCCTCTAGAAAAAGAGTATGTTAAGCCAAAACTAGTACAAGGGAGGAAATTATAAAGATCAGAGCAGGAATTAATGCATTGGAGACTAAAAAGAATACAAAGAATCAATGAATCAAAGAGTCGTTTCTTTGAAAGATTAAATAAAACCTACAAATCCTTATAAAATCATATCAAAAAAGGAAAGAAAATACTCAAGTCCACACAATTAGGAATGAAAAGGGTGAAGTCACAATCAAAATCTGCAGAAATCCAGAAGATCATCTATACCTACTTTGAAAACTTGTATTCTAATAGGATGGAAAATACAGAAGAAATGGACAGATTCCTAGGTATGTATGAATTACCAAAGCCGAATCAAAAGGATGTAAAAATCTTAAATAAATCAATGGCAATCAATGAATCCAAGATATAATTAAAAACCTACCAACAAAGAAAAGCTCAGGCCCTGACACATTCACTGCCAAATTCTACAAGAAATTTAGAGAAGACCTAACATCACTACTTCTCAAACTCTTTAATGAAATTGAAAGGGAAGCAATACTTCCAGATTTATTCTTGGAAGAAAGCATTACCCTAATACCAAAATTGAAGAAGGACTCAACTAAGAAAGAGAATTATAGATCAATCTTCCTAATGAACATAGATGCAAAAATCCTCAGTAAGATATTGGAAAACAGAATGCAGCAAATCACCAAGACTATTGTACACCATGACCAAGTGGTTTTCATCCCAGGGATTGAGGGGTGGTTCAACATGCATAAATCAATATAACATACCATATTAACAGACTGAAGGACAAAAGACGTGATCATCTCAGTAGGTGCAGAAAAAAACATCTTTCACAATAGCACCCAAAAAAAGAAATACCTAAGAATCAATCTAATGAAGGATATAAAAGACCTCCACATTAAAAGCTACAGACTCTAAAAAAGGAGATTGAAGCAGATATCAGAAAATATAAAAATACCCCTTACTCTTGGGTAGTAAGAACCAATATAGTGAGAATGGCCATACTTCAAAAACTGTTCTACAGATTTAATGCAATTCTGATCAAAGTTCCAATAGCATATCTCACAGAATTAGAGAAAACAATCCTAAAATTCATTTGGAACCAGAAGGGACCTAGAATAGCAAAGGTAATTCTGGACAATACAGGCAAGGCAGGGGGCATCACAATCCCTGACTTGAAATTATACTATTAAGATAATATGATGAAAACAGCATGGTACTGGCAAAAATAAAGATTTGAAGATCAATAGAACACAATAGAAGATGTGGAAACAACTCCAGACATACTCAGCCACCTTATCTTTGAAAAGATGCCAAACACATTCACTGGAAAAAAGATAGCCCCTTTAATAAATGATGCTGGAAAAACTGGGTCTGCATATGCTGAAGATTAAAATTGACCCATATCTTTCACCATGTACTAAACTAAATTTCAAATGGATCAAAGTTCTAAATATTAAGACAAAAACATTAAATTTCCTACAAGATAGAATAGGTAAAACTCTTGAAGACGTTGGTGTAGGCAGACTTTATGACTAAAACGCTGATTGCACAGGAACTCACAAAGAATCAACAACTGGGATCTCATCTAACTAAAAAGTTTCTGCATAGCAAATGAAACCACCAACAGAGTGAAGAGACAGCCCACAATGTGGGGAACAGTGTTTTCCAGCTGCTCCTCAGACAAAGGATTACTATTGAGAACATATAAAGAACTAAAAAAAATGGGACCTCCAAAATTTAAAAACCCACTCCAAAAGTGGGCATCAGAGATGAATACACATAAATGAAGAAATTCTAATTCAAATAAATATATGAAAAAATGTTCAACATCACTGGTCATTCAAGAGATGCAAGTTAAAACAACACTGAAATTCCATATCACCCTGGAAAGAACAGCTATTATCAAGAAATCAATAACAAATGCTGGAGGGGCTGTGGGGAAAAAAGAAACTCTTCTGCACTTTTGCTGAGAGTGTAGACTGGTGCAACCACTGTGGAAATCAGTGTGGAGACTCCTCAGTAAACTAGGATTGGAGGTCCCATTTGACCCAGCTATTCTTCATCTGGGTATCTTCCCAGAAGAATTTAAAACATCATACCATAGCGATACATGTGCACCCATGTTTATAGCAGCACAATTTGTAATGGCTAGATTTTGTAAACAGCCTAAATGTCCATCAACCAAGGAATGGAAAAAAAAGATGTGGTCTTTTTATACGATGGAATACTCAGTCACAAAGAAAGTTAAACTGGAGACTTTTATAGGTAAATGGATGAAACTTGAGACCATAGTGAAATAAACCAGATGCACATGAGTAAACATCATATTGTCTCCCTAATATGAGAAGCTGAAAGCATAAATAAGAACCAAAATGTGCAATACATATTGTAAAATGGAAAGAAACTTCATAAGGAAAAAAAAACTGGGATGTGGGAATGGAGAAAGGAAGGAATAAAAGATAGATATATATATAGAGATATATACACACACACACATATATATATATGATAGTTAAGATAGTTATAGTACTAATTTCTCTTAGTTCATTGAAAGGAAAGGTTTGTGCTAATATTCTTTGGACAGTTAAATGTAGATATTTTGTACTCTGAGTAACTAATTTAAAGATAACAATACATAATGTATTAACCACTATTACCCCTATTATCTTATTTTGAAATTTTTTTCTCTTTAAAATAAAAAAAAAACTCCATGAGGACCAACTCTTTAGAAAAGTGTCTATATTCACCATTGGTAGATCAGAAATAAAATGGATGTGAGAAGGAGAAAAAAGGAGGATTGAGAAAGTAACTTTAAAGGAATCTGAATTCAGAGAGTTTTTTAGCTATAATTTTAAATCTCAGATTTATACAAGCTTAAAATTCTTATCTACTGGACTAAACATTTTCAAAACATAACATCATTCTAATGTTATTTTTTATTTCTCATATTGTGTTTTTATTTTTTATTGTTTACAGTATATAATTATTACATTCCTTGTGGGGAGTTGGTACATGCACATAATACATCTTAACTCTTTGGGGAGGGTTGACACAGGGTGTCACTATGTAATCCAGGCTGACCTTGAACTTGCTATATAGCCGAGGCCTGCCTCAGCCTCCTGAATACTGTGATTTCAGGCATACACTGCCACTCCCAGCTCTTCCCCTAACTCTTGATCCACTTCCCATTTGAGAAAGATCTACCTCCCTACTGCTTATTATCTATCTTTTATTTACAAGGTAGATTTGTCATATGAAGACATTATATAATATTTGAGCTTGCATGTCTTATTTATTTCAGTTAATATTATGGTCTCTACATGCATTCATTGTCCTACAAATGACTCAAACTTTTATCTGTTTTATGGCAAAGTAGTACTACTTCATTGAGTATAAACACTACATTTTCCTTATCCATTTACCAGTCGATAGGATAAAAGATAGGCTACTTCTAAACTTTAGCTATGATGGATGGTGCTGCTACAAACATGGATATGCATGTATCACTGCAATATGATGTGGTTGTGGCTTATGTCTAGATGTCCCCCCAAAGCTTCATACAGTCATAGGTGGAGCTTTTCAGAGGTGGCTGGATCTGAGCTTGTGATGCTGGGATTAAATGTGTAACGCTGGGATCAAGGGTGTGTGATTACTAAATTAGTCCACTGATTAGTTTAACATAATTCTGGATAGAATGACTGGTCTCCTACCCTGGATGTGAGTGCTACCCACCCTTAGGGCAGGTGGAATATAAGGGACAGAAAGAGGGTCATTCCTTGTTACTTGTAGCTTGCGCCCTGCTGCCTTCTGTTTGCCATGAACTCTTTCTACTCTGCACTGTCCCTCTGCCATGTCATCATGTTTTAGAACCAACGATTTTAGTACTGAGCTGTGGGCTAAAATAAACCTTTCCTCGTTTAACTTTGGGTGTCAGGTATTTTGTCTCATCATTGAGAAAAGTAACTAAGACAGATTTCGTTAGCTTTGGGAGGAAGAAAGATACCTAGAAGGGAAATACCTAGGTCAAATGGAATTTCTGGTTTTAGTTTTTTGAAGGATCTCTATGTTAATTTCTGTGGTGCTTGTGCTAGCTTGTATTTCCACCAACATACAAATGGTTTCTTCCCCTCACCCTACATCATTACTAACATTTGTTATTGTCTGATTTCACCATGATGGCCATTTTCCCTGGGATAAGATGGAATCTCAGTGTTGTTTTAATATGCATTGCTCTAATGCTTTCTTCTAAATTCAAGCTTACTTTAAGAAAATAAACTTAACTGCAATAATTGGCCAAATTCAATTTGGGTATATTGCTAAGAAATATTTATTTCATTCTTATCCTACATGATGAAAGGCTATAGTGACTTTGCTTGATTGATTGTGTTTAGTTAGTAGGGGAATGTTGGTTCCTCCTCCCTATGGCTATTGTAAAAAATATTGATCATTGTCTGTAGTCATTTGGCTTTTCTGTTTATATTGACAGGCATTGGAATATTGAGTAAGGAAGTCTGTGTCAAAGAGACAAATTCTTTGGACCCTGAATGATTATTTACAAATAAAGCTAATGTATTCATCAGTATTTTGTTTATGCTGCTAATCATCAGAGCTAAATGAATCTTGTCATTTGGACGTTCTCTGAGTTCAAAGTTCCTTTCAGGCAGATTTTAAATACCAGTGAATTTATTTTTCACTAACCATCACCAGCAAATATTTAACCTAATTTCCAAACTATCACATTGTGATTCGGCCTCCCTTATCTTTCCATAATCTCACAGAATTAACATTAAAAATAATGACATATTAAATTCAATAGAATATACACTGGATATTTCATGGGCTGGACCATGTGCTAGCCATTTGGGATGCAACAATAAATATAGTTCTTAGTGTACTTGAAGATGAAAAATAACAAATTCTCCAAGTTTTCCTCTATTCTCCAAAAAGTCCAGATGGCTGCAAAGAGTATAAGGCAATATGAAGGAAAAGCAGATTCAAAGTAGAGGACCTAGGAAGGGTACAAGTTTAGATGCCATTAAAATAAAGATTACTAGTAACTGAGTACTATGTGATAGTGAACAAATTACTTCACATACTTTTTTAATCCTCCAAACAACCTTTTAACTGGGCTCAGTAGCACAAACCCTAATCCCACTCACTCAGGAAGCTGAGGCAGGAGGATCCTGAGTTCAAAGCCAGCCTGGGAAATTTACTATAATCCAGTTCTCAAAAAGAGAACAAACAAATGAAAACCAGTATTTTAGTGTAGGTGTTTTGGTTCTCACCTTACAGTGATCAAACAGTCAAGTTTCAGAAAGTTTAAATTATTTTCCCAAAGCCATACATGCTATTAAATTATAGAATCAGGATACGACACACAACCTATGAAAGGAATTGACCAGAAAGAAGCAAAGAGCTGATACACAACACTAAGAGCCAGGATCAGTTTAATATCTGTGGATTTATAGTGATGCACATCTGCAAAATAATGCCATTTTCTTTTTCTAGCAGGGTTTGCAACTCGAGAAAAGAAATGAAGAGAGGTAACTGGTAAGTTAATCCACAATAGACTGAGACGTGACCAGTTGTTGCAAACAAACTGAGTGTGCTGACCATTCTGAATGCTAGACTAGGAAGAAGAGATAAAAGAATCAGTTGAATTCTGATTTATTACAAAAACTGAATTGGACTAAGAGACTACAAGAAAGGAAAAATTGAATGGAAGTCAAGGAAAGAAAAGGATGAAAAATAGCAACTAAAATCAGAACTGGATATCTAAATTATATTTTAAATGTGGAATTATAGAAATAAAGATGATTGATGCCTGCAACTTCCAACCCTTACCATGTGACAAGAAGGGCCAATCATGGTAATCTCAATCTCAGCACCAAGGATTGCTTTAGAACCAGGGCAATAGCTTAGTTTTGGTGTTATGAGAATGCATTAGTCAGCCTTCTGTTGCTGTGAGCAAGTACCTGAGAGAAACAACTTACAAGAGGAAAGATTTGTATGGGCTCATAGTTTCGGGAGATTCAGACAATGGTCAGCTGGCTCTAAGATGGAAACATCAAGGTGGAAGGACATGACCAAGACAGCTGTTGACCTGTAGCAGCCAAGAAGCAGAGAAAAGAAAAGAGCCAGAGAGGAAAATCTGAGCACAAGATACAGTTCCCAAGATCACATCTCTGTCACCTGCATCCTTCAGCCAGCCTTCATCTCCTATTTCCATCAGTTTCTAATGGTGCTATCAAATTATGATCCCATTGGTGGACTACTCCCTAATGAAGTTAGTCTTCATGATTCAACCATGCTCTGTAAGTGCCACTATGAACCTATGAGACTTTGGGGGAGCCTTTCAGATCTAAACCATATTAGAGGATAAGTCTGCGGGCCAACTGCTGAGAAACTTTTTTGTGACTAGAAAATGGAGGCTCAGGAAAAAGCCAGCCCCTGTTCTTCCTTTGGATGGTATAGTGACTTGGAGTTTTGCATGAAACTCCTGCAGCCATCTTGTTCTCAACTTATGAATATAACACAGAGAGGAAAACAAAGCTCAAGGGCATTACAGGAAAGCAAAAATCAGAGCCCTGATGGATATGATGGCTATATGCCTGAATTTTTTATTATGTCCATTATAAATTTCCCTATCTTTTAAGAAAAATTAATCTAGAGATTCCTTTTACTGATGGTCAAAGTCATCCTAAAAAATTAAAAGGTGGTTTCAGATGACAACAGAATACTCTTACAATTCTAAGTTTTTAATGTAGAGTGAAATCTGAACATGACAACCAGAAGATGAAAACTGCTGAGCCAAATAGCATGAATCTTAGAGGAAGGAAAGTTTTGGATTGATGAGGTAAGAGGTAAGAGAAATGGTCTAAGAATACCAATGGATTAGAATGCTATAAGACATTGTGACACATGTAATAATAAAAAATAATCTATTCAGAATTGTGCTCTGTGGGGGAGCACATGATGAGCAAAAGTAGACATGGTCTCTGCCCTCACAAAACTTTGGGTTTGATGTAGACATACATTAATTGAACAATCACACAAGCAAATATGAAATTGTATCTACTGCAGTAAAAGTTTCAGGTTAAGATGGCAAAATGTACACATTACAAATTATCCTCCCTCCCTTCAGGCCCTCAGGACTGGGATTTCAGAATCTTAAACAAAGAAAGCTGTAACTGTAAGATTCAAATGCTGTGCTGAGTCAGACTGGGTTCACGCTATAAAACTGAGCCTTGGAAATGTGTTGCTCATGTACGAAGTGGACTGGAGGATCTGCACAAATTTACTCAAGTTCATGAACAGAAGCCACACACTGGCCCCTAGTCTTGGACCAGAAGCCTCCGTGAATACCTCACATAACATATTGTATTACTCTAGTTGGCCAGAATTTTAGAATGAAAGGAAGGAAAGTAGGTTTGAAATTTCCACTGTGGATAATGAGGATCTGAAAACTTTATAGCCAAACCACCACAATCTACTGTATGCAGATGGATATGGAAGAAACATCAGCGAATTCATTTAAGATCAGGAATTTGCAGGCCAATGTAATGAAGAAAGCAGAGAATTTTTGACCACAGGAAGGAGTTTTTTTTTGAAACCCTGAGCCCCAGACTTCAAACTAGAGACAAAGGAAATGAGGAAAAAAGATGCTCAAAGAGTTATTAAATTACAAGTTATGAAGCAGTTGGGAAAAAAATCCTGTAGGAGTACTAAAACACTGTTAGGAAAAGAGAGTGTGGTCACAAGTAATGCTGTATGACTTAGTGATTTTGTTAGTGGATCAAGTTAAAGCAGAAATAATTAACATGACAGGACATGGCAGAGGAAAGGAGAGAAAGCACAACTGATTAGAAGATTAAGGAGCTCAGAGTTAGTGGAATAGAATGGGTTGCGAATATCATCCTCGTTTACAAATAATGTGGAAAGATGGGAGGAATTGTTGTAGGGATTAGCCAGGTTTCACTGTTTTAGAAAGAATTGGGGCAAAAATGATTGGAAAAGTTGTTGTATGATAACACACAATAGAGCAGACGGTAATAAACTTTAACAGAATGAGCCCTGCTGGAGAGACATTTTACAACATGGTAGCGAGATGGAGTTAGCAGTGATGAGCTATAAGAAGACATCAACCCTACCTTCAAGTCCTAAGCATATATGGTTTGTAAAAGCAAACAGCTATAGTCACTTATGAAAGCTTCAGGTATTATTAAGAAAGATTAAGATTTCATTTAAGGCAGGAAAGTAGGGAGAGTATGTGAGCAACAGGCTGAAAATATGGAGGTCGGTGTCATTGGGTATAGAGCTGTAATTCTAAAGTAAATAAGCAATAAGTATGGTGAGGACTTCACTTGTGCTTTGACTGATTGAAAGTGAATGAAAAAGATGAAGGATCTTTGGTCTCAGTAATCTTTTTGAGGGAGGTAGTCATCCATCTCAGTAGCCAGAAGGCCTAACTTGGTTGAGATGTGATGGATACAGAAACTATAGATGGAAGTGTTATCGGAGAAGAGTTTGTTTATTGAATGAATATTATGTGACAAATATTATATGGCAAATATTACTTGCCTTTGTTTTATTTAAGCTTTATGATAGCTTTATGAGTTAAAAAAGTAAGGCAGCAAAACCAGGATCTAAAGATAACAAAGGCTCTCACCCATGGCTCACAGGTTGCAATGTGTGTGCGCATTTTGTTTCAGCTATGTGCTTTCAAAGGAAATATATGAATTTCAGTAGTTAGAGGAGTTATATCTAGACTGCCTAGCCACTCTTAATATTGTAGAATTATTCCTGTGGGCATTTAATTTTGCTAGCTTCATTTAAACTAGATATATCTAACTCCATATTAACTCTAAATAAAGCATTTAACAGGAAAAGTCAGGTTCCGTTCATGGCCTGACACTGTTACACCTAAACATCTCAAAATCTGGGAAAAATATACAAAACACTTATTTCAGGTGCCTGACCACGAGCAATGCAGGACTGTGATGGTAAAAGGAAGAAAATGCATAAGGGTAACATCCCATTTCCCCTGGGTTATTGCCTGGGAACAGTCTCTAAATGGTTGAGTAGGGAAGAGAACCTACTCAGAGAACAGCAGCTTCACTGAGCTGATGAGGCAGGAGGAACCAACTCCAAGCTCATGAAGCAGCTGGAATTTGTGCATCATAGCTTTTAAGAAGTGTCCGGAAATGTTCATGGAAGGCAATGGGCTGTTGTCTAAAGGTTGAACTATATATACACAAGTGAGATTCCCCAAGGTCCAGCAAAGAGTAGCTGATGCAGGGCTGAGACTTAACTGGGGATAAGAGGGGTCATGCAGGCCTGAGAAAGGGATTTCTAGTCTAACTAGTGTGGAAGGGCCTGTTGAGAAACTTGGACACCAAGACTCCAGAAATGCTACATCTTAGAAACAGGGACCATGACCTTAAGTAAAGCACACCTTAAGAATAAGGAGAGTGAAAATTTTAAAAAATTTAGAGATATGTGGGTGAAAATTTCTATGACTGGTGATTAGCAGAAATCCAGAGACATCTAAGCACTATAAACTGAAAAAACAACAGAAAAAATTAGCCAAACCTAGGTATATTACTGTTAAATTAATAAAAAATTTTTAAAGGAGGTATAGGAAAAAAAGACATTAAACGCAAGAAAGCGAGGATGTGAATGGTGGTTGATTTTCCATCATAAACAATGGAGGCTAGAAGACAAGGGAATGCCATCTTTAAAATACTAAAGGATGAAAAAAGTCTACATACATTTCTTTAATCAGTAAATAAGTCCTCTAACAAAGAAAATGCTATAAAGATTTTCAGATAAAGAAATGCTAGGGGCTGGGGACTTAGCTCAGGGGCACAGCGCCTGCCTGGCAAGAGCAAGGCCGTGAGTTCGATTTCTGGTACCAGAAAAAAGAAACCAAAAAAAAAAAAAAAAAACCAAGATTTTCAGATAAAGAAATGCTAAAAGATGTTTTTAATCCAGAAGAACTGCACTAAAAAATTGCTAAAGGGACTTCTTTAGAGTAAAGAAAATGATATAAGAGGAAAAGTTGTGCTGCCCCAAAGGAATAAATAGCACTGGAAATGGTACTTAATTGGGTAAATGTAGATTAGCATTATGTTCTTAATTTCTGACAATTTAAACCAAAAGTAATGGCACTGTGTCAGGATTACAACATTTGCACAAGTAGACTCTGTAACAACAATAACAAAAAAGGTGAGGATAAATGGAATTCTTCTATAAAACACAACTCCATTTACAGCAGTATAAAATTAAAATATTTAGCTATAAGGTTAACAAAGGAAGTTTAAGGTTTGACCTTTTAAGTAAGTAAAAAATCTAGATAAATGGAAGGGTATTCCTTATACATGGATTGGTAGACAATACTTTTAGGAAAAAGACTATGAACTAATCTACAGATTAAATGCTGTTATGGTTGATACATTGTGTCAACTTGGGGAGTCTAGAGGTTTGGCTAAGTGACCCAGCAGGAAGCCAGGGTGCTTATTTTGTATACATCCTGAGCCTGTGGAAGAGGAGGGCAAAGATTATGTGAGAGCTACACACCCCTTAAGTGGGGGTAGCCTGTTTATGATGTAAGGCAAGAAAGAAGCTGCTTGCCGCCATTCCTCCCTTTTGCTCTGGCTGCATTGCTGTTCGGCTGCCATTGCCCGCTTTGCTCTTGTTGTTTTGCTATCTTCTGCCTCGGAGCCAGCCTAGTATGGACTGAAACCTCCACAAACTGTAAGCTAAATAAACCTTTCCTTCCTTCATTTTGGGCGTTGGGTATTTTGTCTCAGCAATGAGAGAAAAGTAACCAAGACAAATTCGATCCTTGTGGAAATTCTAGTTGTATTACCCTTTTTCCTTTCTTCCTTTTTTCCTACCTTCTTCCTTTCCTTCTTTTTTCTCTTCTTTGTCTTTGTTTTAGAAATTACTGAGACAATCCTAAAATTCATATGGAAATTCAAAGAACCCAGAATACCCTAAACAATCCTCACACTTCCCCATTTTAAATCTTATTACAAAGTCATCAAAATCAAGACTGTATATAGTACTTGAATACAAACAGACTATAGAGATCAATGGAGTAAAGTGAGAGCCCAGAAATATATAATCCTATCATTTTTGTAAACTGATATTTCGGTAAAAGTGCCTATACAATTCAATGTAAAAGAATAGATCCTTCAGAGCTGGGGATTTAGCTCAGTGGCACAGCACCTGCCTGGCAAGCACAAGGTCATGAGTTCGATTCCCCATACCGGAAAAAAAAAATATTGCTATGACAAGTAGATATCCACATTCAAAATAAGGAAATTGGATCCTTCACCCATGTCATATTTACACTTAAATCAAAATGACAAAAGACCTAAATATAAGGGCCAAAAGTAAACAATTTCAGAAAAGCAAAGCATAAATCTTTATGACTTAGAGCATTGTTTTATGGGTATGATGCCAAAGCTCAAACAACAACAGAGAAAAGATACAGTAAATTGTATTTAAATTAAAAACTTGTATGCATCAAAGAACATATCAATAAAACAAAAATACACCCCACAGAATGGGAGAAAATACTTTCAAGTCACATGTCTGATAAGAGATTTGTATCCATAGTATATGAAGAATTCTTACTCATCAGCAAATAACCCAATGGAAAAATGGCTAAGAATTTTTTGACAGTTCTCAAAAAGCCCCATGAATATGTGCCAATGAGCACATGAAAATACTCTCAATATAATTAGCCATCAGAAAAATATAAATGAATACAATGATGTGCCATTTCACACTGAGTAGGGTGATTACAACTTTTAAAAATAGATAATAAAGAGTGTTGGAAAGGATGTGGAAAAATTAGAACCCTTGTACATTGCTAGCAGAATTGTAAAATGGTGCAGCTACTTTAGAAAACAGTTCTTTCTGGCTGGGCATGGAGGCACACGTCTGTAATCTCTGCACTCCAGAGGCTGAGGCAAGAGGATTGCTGTGAGTTCAAGGCCAGCTTGGGATACAAAGTGAGTTCAAGGCCAACCTGAGCTGCATATTGAAACCCTGTCTCAAAAAGACAAAAAAAGAAAAGAAAACAGTTCTTTTTTCCCTAAACACAGAGGAACATATGATCCAGCAATTCCACTCTGAGGTATAAACTAAGACCATTGAAAACATATTTTTACACAAAAACGTGTATGCAATGTCCATAGTAGAATAATTAGTAATGACAAAACCAAATGAATGTATGAACAAAATGTGGCATGTCCATACCATGGAGTATTATTCAGCAATGAAAAGAATGAATTACTAATATATGCTTTAGAGCTGCTGAACTTTGAAAGCATAATGCTTAGTGAATGGAGCCAGACACAAAATGCATATTAGGTGCTTCCTTTGATATAAAATGTCCAGAATACGCAAACCCATACAGACAGAAACACATTAGTGTTTGCTGGGAGCTTGGAGGAGTGGGAATGAGGATGGGGTGGGGTTATTTAATGCAATTCCAATCAACATGCCATAAGCATACCTCACAGAACTAGAGAAAACATTCCTAAAATGTATTTGGAACCAGAAGAGACCTAGAATAGCAACAGTAATTCTGGGCAACAAAGGTACGGCAGGAGGTATCACAATCCTTGACTTGAAATTATACTAAAAAGCTACTATGATAAAATTGTCATGGTACATGCAAAAAAAAAAAAAAAAAAAAACAGACCTGAGGATCTGTAGAATAGATTAGAAGATGAAGACACAATTACAAACACACTCAACCACCTGATCTTTGACAAAGGGTCCAAACATGTTCACTGAAAGAATGATAGCCTCTTTAATAAATGGTGCTGAAAAAACTGGCTCTCTACATGCTGAAGACTAAAACTAGACCCATGTCTATCACCATACACTAAACTAAAGTCAAAATGGGTCAAAGATCTAAATATTAAAACAGAAACACTATATCTACTGGAAGAGAATGTAGTTAGAAATCTTGAAGATATAGGTGTAGGCAGAGAATTCATGAACAAAAGTCAAACTGCAAGGGAAATACTTCAAAGAATCAACAGCTGGGTTCTCATCTTATTGAAAAACTTTGGCACAGCAAAAGAAATGACCAACACAGTGAGAAGGCAAAATGGAAGAAAGTGTAGCCAACTGTCCCTCAGACAAAGGACTTCTATCTAGAGCCTGTAAAGACTCAAGAGAAATCAGACCCACCAGATTCCAAGACCGAGTCCAAAACTGGGCATCTGAGATGCACGTCTTAGTTGAAGAAATACAAATATCAAATAAATGTATGAAAAAATATTCAACATCATTGGTCATGTGCAGTGAAATTTAATGAGGCTTACAAAGGTGGTTCATTTTCTTAGCCACATTAAAAAGTAAAAGAAACTGATGAAATTAATTTTAGTAGCATTATTTAACTTTGTATAACCACAACATTATCATTTTGACTTAAAATAATATAAAATTTATTAATTTTCTATTACATTTTTATCACCCTTAGTCTTCAAAACCTAGTGAGTATTTTATACTTTGGGCATTTTTCAATTTGTCTAGCCACACTTTAAGTGATCAAGAGTAACCAGTGATTATCTTTTGGACTGCATAGTTTTCTAGCTTGATTTCTCAAGCATCTATTTTCTCTGTGTATTTCTAATATAATTTTTTTACAGCCATCTTCATTCTGTTCGCTGAAAAATCCAGAATAGAAGCCACAGGCTTTACTACATATATGTTCTAATATATATATTATATTTGTGAATACCTTTGGGATCATCTATAATTTTCTGCCCAGAGTGGACTCACCAGTATTTTGCTGATAACTGACTATGCATGCTCATGCAGAAGTAAGTATGGTCTTTTACATGCAAAACCTAGCCAAAAATCTATTGTTTTAGTTAGAAAGATCTCAAAAAATGGGCTCCTCTAAGGCTTCTGGGGGTAAGTTTCTTCCTTGTAAAATTCCTTATGAAATAATAAATACTCGAAGACTTCTTCAAGGCCTGGAGAGAACATGCAACTCCCTGTGGACTTTTGTATTCTTCCACCATCCTGTGGCCTTGTATCTGTGTACTGGACCTCACCATGTCCTTGGAGGTCAGCTAGAGATGAAGTCCTGGACCTGCAATTTACCAGCTGTGCATCCCAGAGTGTTTGCTATATATCTATAAATGCCTTTACTTATAAAGAAAATACATTCTTGTTGGTCTTTCATAAAATTGTATGGAATCCAAAAAATAAAATAAAATAAAATAAAATAAAGGATGTGGTGGGATTGCATCATAGGAAGATAAAAATATTAACTAGATAATGGTGGTGTTTGCACAACTTTCTGAGTATATTAAAATTCATTCAAGTATATATTTTTAAAATACTTTTAAAACTTTTAATATACACTTTTAATTAGTATATACTTTTATAGATACTTTTAATTATTAATAATTTATATTTATATTTAATTATAAATTATGTATAACTTAAATTACTTTAATATATACTTTTAACTAATACTTTTAATATATACTTTTAATTAATTCAGGTACATACTTTTAATTTAAATTTAATAGTATTTGAATTATATCTCAGTGTTTTAAATTTTCAGGAATCCTATGGAAAGACATAAAAGCTGTCTTAGCTGGCAGAGGAAAACCCAATATTGCAAAAAATGGCAATCTTTTAGAAAAACTCTTTTCACTTGACAAAATGATTCTAAGTTATTGAGGGAATAAATGTGAAAGAATCATCAGAAAAAACTCTGAAAACCATTGTAAGATTTGGGGTGGTGAGATAATAAAATTAATTTTTCTGGATATTGTGTATATATATATTGAAATGCTAGAGTATAAAATCATATGCAAGTCACCAACTTTTAATATAAGAATATTATTTTACAATAGCCAAATAGTAAATCAAACTAAAAAGCATGTTAAAATGAATACTCCAGTCATCCATCCCTTCTCTGTTTTTATTTTATTCTTTACAAGACTGAAAATCCCTCCTGCTGTATTGATTTTTATATGCATGACTTTAAGACTCTCATAATTCTTAATTTTCTCTAATTGGTTAATTTATGAATAGCCTTTCTCTAACATGGCACCTACCCTGAATACATTTGATATTCACTGATCATTTATATTAATGCATCCTAGAATCATATCAGCCTTTTTGGGCAGTGAATTCACAATATTGACTGATACTGAAGCAGACAATGGAATTAAGCCCTAATAATTTTTCCATCATCAGTGCGGCCAGGTCAAAACTATCTTTATCATACTTCCCCTTGTTCAGTTGATATTTACAGAATATGACCTCACATTTACTTGCATCAAATTTTATCCTCATCCAGTTGTCCTGTTCCATTGCATTTACAACCCAGTACCCAAGGTATTCATTAACTCCACCAGTTCTGTTACTTCTGAAAATTTGTAAAGAATAATCCTTTGATCATCATCCAATTCACTGGTTAAAATTATTACCAGGACTTCTTGGGCGACAAAGATTGCTGTGTAATATGAAAATCACCTATGCCTTAATTAGCTCCCATTGTGATTCTGGCATGTAGCCCAGAAGTGCTCAGATCTCAGTGTTTTTACAAGTCTTTCAGGTGGCTTGTAAATTCCTTAGACTCACCTATAGAGATTCTGACTCAGTAGGTCTACAATGCTGTCCAACAACTGCCAGTTAAAACTAACATCTACAGACAACACTTTCAGATACACATAAGACTATATTTCTCTACTGGGTTTAAGCATGTTGGAGAAGTCATTTCACACACCTTGCTGAAAGCAGAAAGATTATCTATTGAATTTACTTCAACCTGCCTCTCTGTCAAGGGAGACTGAAATTAATCTGACACAAAACCAAAGTAGCCTTCTTTTATAAAAAAAAAAAAGCAATATTATCTATGTGCTCACCAATTACTTTTAAATAAAGAGTTCTAGAGAAGCCTGTCATTATGCATTTGTGTTTAACTAATGACTAAGTGGTAGAGGAGGCTAGTATATGTCAAATGTGCTACTCTACACCACCACTAGTGCTAAGAGCTTTTCCTTGCACTCCTATGCACATTGGGTGTTTTGAGTCTTTGCTGACACTTAATTTCACAGGATAGAATATTTGTTATTTTAATTTGCATTTTATTATCTATTGCAATGAAGCTAAGAGTTTTTCATATTTTCCTGACTATTGTAAATTCCCTACTGATTCCCCTTTTCACTTTATCAGTTGCTGTCTGTATTTGCTCTAATAAATATAGAAGCTACCACTAATAAAGATTAAAACAGTTTTCTAAATTTTTTTCTTTGCTTTCACTTTGTTGTTTTTTAATGCTTTTAATATTTGCTTTCATAGTAAATATGCTTATTGTTCTTATGCAGGCAAATATAACAAATTTTTTGTAGTTTCTGTCTTCTGAGGTCATGCTTAAAAATTCTTCCTCCAAGATTATGCAAATTCTATTTTATTTTCTCTTTGTTTTCTTAAGAGTAGTAAGAATTTATTGAGAGGTAGAAAGCTTCTGTCTGAGAGGAACAAAAGGGAGCCCAGAGAGTGGGTTGCCCACCAATCCATTTCTCATGGGTGTTTTATTGAGCAAAGCCATGAGGTAAGGCAGGCTTAATGTGGGACAGAACTATAACCAATCAATAAGATTACAAGTATAGTCACTCAGGCAATTCTGATCCAATGGTATATCATAGGACGGATGTGAAGTGGGACAAAACTATGGTCAACCAATAAGTATGCAAGTATAGTCACTAGGGTAATACTGATTAAATGGGGAAACAAGTCATGTAGCAGGCACACATGGGCAGACAAGGACTTTCCTGGAAGGGGTGGGTTAAACAGGTTTGGTCCTCCACCCCTAGGTAATTGATGCTTACTTAGAATATCAATCACTGCTGTTCATCCCTAGCACAGCTATATGGATGAGTAGTTCTTCTTTTTCTTGAAGTCTGGTCTTCAGTGAAAGTGCCTGCAGCCACAGCTGTATTCTGCATTGACCTCACAGGGGCTCAGCCCTGTCTGACTGCCTATAATATTTCTACCTAACTTAGCTATCTGTAGTATTTCCCCCTCTAAAGGAGTATCCCTAACTGCCAGGAAGGGGGAAAGGTTGAAGACTGATCTGGATACTTCCAGCTAAACAGGGTCAGAGTTGTGATCTGCAGTCAGAGATACTCCACAGAGGGACTATCTAAAGGCCCTCAATAGACACCAGGTGTTCGTGCCTTGGGTAGACATACAGCTTTAAGTCTAGAGGGACAAGGCCACAGAAGCAGTTAAGTATGCATGGGCCAAATAATAAAATCAACAGAATAATTATGAATATAGTCAAGAAGGTTTTCCAGCAGGAGGAGCCAGTAATGGCTTTCTATAAAGAGGATAAGAAGGAAGATCCAGGGAATTTCAGAATCTGACATGTCATTAACTTGTCATCTAAGATCTTGAACAGCTATTGAGATATTAGCAGAAGAATCAGAAATGTACATACAACATTCAGCTTTTATAATTGCACAAGTTGTCCCTCAGCTGCTGTTAGAAAGTCTAATGGCATCTGATTTTGGAAGACTTGCCTCATTTATTTTACTTCTTCATTCAGGAGAGAGACACCTACTTTGGTGTCACTTAGGGCTTCCTGGTATCAGGTTAATAATATTCCTTAGTTACCATGGGCTGATCAGGTCCACAATCTCCTGAATGAGTGTACAGCAAAGGCTAAATAAAAAGTGAATGGAATGATTTCAGGGTTCCAGGAGAATCAAAGCCTTCTCACAGATTTCTCTCAGGGCTAAAATCAAGATCTTCTCTGGGTGGCCAGTATTTATTTGGTCATCAGAATAAGGGAGGGGAGTACTCAAGGAGGGCAGAATTACTCAAGGACTTTTCCAAGTAAGGTATTAAATTAATCCTTAATAAGGATTAAGTTAATCCTCCCAGGAATGAGATGCCTCAGACTATAGTCTTTATCTAGTTGAGATCAGATCTAGGTGTCCTTGGTTGTGATCTTGTATCCTTTGAGGCTTTCCAGCTTCATCCGCCGTTACAGGTTTTAGTGGGATTAGTGACTCACAGGGGTTCACTTACTATGATTCTGTTGTCCACTTCCAGACAAGTGGCCTAGGCTTTGGACAGATTCACAAGCAAACATAAAAAGCCAATTGGTTAATTTAAGTCTTGCTTGGAGCTGCTTCATAGTGGTCTCCGTCACACTGGGTGTAGTTAGTTAAGGCCTCAAAGTGTTGCATGACATCCTCTAACCCTAGGGAAGGAATTAAAGACAGAAGTCAAATGATTGTACCAGTGAAACATATTTCTAGACCATCGATGCCATAGGTGGGGCAAGTTTGCAGGTTTGTCAATACTTTTGACACTTCTGTCTTGTAACTATGCAAATCTCAGCATACATCTTCCTATCCATCTGGGGAGTAGCCAAGGCCACAAATTGGTTCCACAAGACCAATGAGTGCCATTGGGGGCTTCCATCTAATTCCAGGGAGATTAAACCAGTTTGTTGCAAACCAGTCTTCAGCCTGTAAAGTGATTATGTGTATACATTATTTGGGGGGCGTCCATCGCAAATATTTAGTAGAGTTAGGCCAATGAGAATAGGAGTGATTTTTCTCTTCCCAACATAAGGAGGCCTTTCTGCTAAGATGTCCAATAGTGGGGGTTAACCATAAATAATCATCCCATATCTGAAAGTAGCCATCTTGATATCTATGGTTGTTGGCCCATAGGAGAGGACCCTTATTTTTACTTAATAGGGCTTATACTAGAGCCTCTGGAGAAACTTTAATGGCATTGTTGGAAAAATAATTCTCTTTTGTTCAGGACCATTAAGAGTATAATTTATAGACAACTCAGCTACCTTGTAATGGTAGGCTAAATTATGAACCATTGAACTCTTTTGTAACTCATCAATATACCCCTGTAGTTTATTTTAATCATCTCCTTGGACTGGGAACACCCACCAAGGCAATCCTGATGTATTTGACAAGGGTAGCCACATACCCAGCAAGATATTTGTTGCAGTGACTCTGCATATTCTTGTGCCCTTAGAAAGGAACTGCATTTTCCCTTAAGTGGTAAAGCGATTAGTAAAAGGGTCTAAGAGTAACATCCTAGATTACTTATCTGAGGACTTTGTTTTTTCTTGAACAAGAATTGTAACTTCTATAGGTTCACAGGAGTATTCCAATGATGGTTGCTCACACTCAGCAACCGTCTCTGGTTCCTAGGATTTCAGTTGGGTGTGGCATATCCAGCAGTCCAGGCCTGCTACCTTGACAGCTGCTGGAGTTGACAGGAACACGGGGTATAGTCCTTCCCAAGGTTGTCCTGGGGAAGGAGATTGTGAGGGAAGAGACATCAACAGTATTAAGTCTCCAGGGTAGAATATGGGATTTCCTTTTTCTTTATGTTGAGCTTCCATTATCTGTTGAAGAATCTGTTGGAATTTACCTAGTGAGGTGGCATTCTTCAGAAAGGCATCTGTTTTTCTATCAAAAAGAAAATTGCTGATGAGGAAAGGACATCTGTGAAGCATTTCAAATGGACCGAGGTCTAGAATTTGAGGTATATTTCTTATGTTAAGGAGAGCTAAAAGTAGTAAGTGAGGCCATTGTAGGTGGGTCTCCAGAGCCATTTTTGCGAAGATGTCTCTTTAGGGTCTCATTCATTTTTTTCTACCTTTCCTGGTGATTGTGGCCTCCATGCACAATGGAGGTGATAGAGAATGCCCATTACCTCAGGGATGCCCTATGTAACAGTTGCTGTGCAAGAAAGCTAATTATCACTCTGTAAGCTCTTAGGAAGTCCAAATCTGGGGATGATTTCTGAGACTAAAATTTTTAATCACCTCTTATGCCTTTTCTGTCCTACAAGGAAAGGCTTCAACCCAGTGTGTGAAAGTATCTACTTAGACTAATAAGTATGAACTCCTTTATTCTTTGGCATATGAGTGAAATCAATTTGCCAGTAAGTGTAGAAATGTTCTTAAGGTACTAGAATATCAATTGTAACCCATTGGCTCTTAGACCCCTGTACTGATGGAATCTAATATTTTGTTGTAAGTCCCTCCAATTTTAGCTATAATTATCTCTACAATTTTTATGATTTATGAGAAACATATTATAACAATTAACACATTTGTGACCAGTGAAAAACATGTTTTTGTACATAGTCAACAATATATATTGTATTTGTAAAACCAGTCTAAGCATCATTTTGACTAGTTGGCCACCTGGGTATATTATATATATTATAGTATTTAGACAGGATGAAATATCTCTCCCCAGGATGGGAGCTGGGTTTCAGACATAACTAAAAGAAATGGGTAAAAAGAAAGTCATCCCAGTTATAGCTTAAATGAGTTATTTTATCTGGTGGCCCCTTTTTACTGTTGGAAGGAAGGCCAGGATTGAAAAGAAGGACAAAGAGACGTGTGCTAATGTCCTGTAATAGGCTGGTTTCTTTTCCCTCTATAGTCAGGATTACTCAGGCTTCTCCATGGAGATGACAGGTGGAGATGACAGTCTGGCCAGAGGGAAAGGGCAGAGTGCCCCAAGGCCCTTTAGTTTTGCTAGCCCAGCTGGGAAGATGAGCCTGAGCTCTGGAGCCTCTGCCTCAGACGGCAGTCTTGCTTCCAGTGACCACCTTTGCAGTCAGGGCACAGCGTGAGGGGCCTCCTAAGGCAATTTCTCTTAAGGTGGCCTGACTTTTGGCAGCAATACCAGGTGAGGTTGGTAGTCACTGAACTCTTCTTGGAGCCCTGAGACTCAGACTTAGTTTCTGTTTTTTTAAGGATACAACAAAGGCAGTCACTTTTTGATCTCTTTGCTTTCTCTCCTTGGCTTCCTCCCAGTCGTGATTATATAATACTAAGGAGGCAGTTTTCACTAAAGTATCAAGTGAGCTATCTGGAGCAAAAAAGCTGTCTTTTGTAACTTTTCTTAATATCTGGGGCTGATGGAGTAATAAATGTGTCTTTAAGTATAATCTCTCTTTCTATTGAATCAAGAACTATGAACATATTTTACCAGTGCCTCTCATAAACCATCTAAGAAGACAGAGGGTTATTTTTCTTTTTCTTGATAAATAGGTGACAATTTAAAATAATTAGAAGTTTGGTATTTGTTCTTCTTAGACCTTCATGAATACATACATGAAATGTCTCTTCTTCCAATCTCCTATCTGGCTGTTAGGCCAGAAGGTGTCTTGGGTAGGGACTGCTTGGGCTCTCGTGCCAGCTGGTTATTCCCTTGATCATCTTCTGGCTGTCTAAAATTAACAATATGATATTCATCCACAAATGTAATAGCAGCTTGTAATGCTGCTTGTCTCTTATTAGAAGTCAATGGGTTTTTTTCTTTCTTTTTTATACTTTAAAGAGAAAAGAACAAAAACAAAATAACAAAACAAAGACAGAAACAAAAAACACAAAAACTATGAAAACAAAACAAAATTTCAAACAAGATGATAGGAAATCAACAATGGTTGTTGTATTGCTTATTGTTACCTTCAAAAAAGTTGCTCAGATTACCAGATATAGGTATGCAAGATTGATCAATTAGACATTAACTGTTCCTTTCAATAAACCAATAGAAATTAAGAGTATAATTATCTTAGCTGTCGTGTGTGTGTGTGTGTGTGTTCCCTTCCTTCTTTTCTTCTTTCCTTCATCCCAGTTGTTCTTTCCTTTTAAGCAGTTCCTTTCCCTTTCACAATATCTATTGTACCTTTCATTTTTATTTACTCTTCCATGTTCTTACACTAGGGAGACAATATTGTGTTTACACACATAGGTCTGATTAATTTCACTTATGAGTATGGTCTCTAGTTCATCCACTTACCTATAGAAGCTTTGAATTTATGCTTCTTTATAGCTGAGTAATATTCCATTGTATAAAAATAACCCATTTTTTTTATCCACTCCTCAGTTGATGGGCATTTGGGTTATTTCAAAAATTTTGCTATGACAAATTGTACTGCTATAAACATGGGTACATATATATCACTGTGGTATGATGTTTTGATTGTTCTGGGAAAATACCCAGAAGGGGAAAGCCTGGATTAAATGGGACCTCTAATCCTAATTCTTTGAGGAATCTCCAAACTGATTTCCAAAGTGGTTGCAACGATCTACATTGCCACCACCAGTGGAGAAGGGTTCCTTTTTCCTCACAGCCCCTCCAGCATTTGTTGTTGGTTGATTTCTTGATGGTAGCCATTCTTATGGAGGTGAGATGAAATCTCAGTGTTGTTTTAATTTGCATCTCTCAAATAACCAATGATGTTGAATATTTTTTCATTTATTTATTTGCTATTTGTATTTCTCCATCTGAGAAATGTGTATTCATCTCAGATGCCCATTTTTGGATTGGGTCTTTGAATTTGGGGGATCTGAGTTTTTTCAATTCTTTATACGTTCTAGATATAAATCCTTTGTTTGAGAGACAGTTAGCTAAAATGTTTTCCCACTCTGTGGGTTCTCTTTTCACCCTATTGGGGATTTCTTCTGAAGTAAGAGAGCTTTTTAATAGGATGAAATCCCAGTTGTTGATTCTTTGAAGTGTTTCCCCTGGAGTATGGGTTTTATTCATGAGGACTGTGCCTGCTCCTCTGTCTTCAAGATATTGACCTACTTTCTCTTCCAGTAGATTTAGTCTTTCTGTTTTAATATTTAAAACTTTGATCCAACTTTGACTTTAGTTTAGTGTATACTGATAGATATGGATCTAGTTTTAGTCTTTGACATGTGGAAAGCCAGTTTTTCCAGCACCATGTATTAAAGAGGCTATCTTTCTTCCAGTGAACATGTTTGGCCCCTTTATCAAGGACAAGGTGACTGAGTGCGTTTGTAGTTGTGTCTGCATCTTCTAATCTGTGCCACTGATCCTCAGGTCTGTTTTTTGCCAGTACCATGCTGATTTTATCACAGTAGCTTTGTAGTATAATTTCAAGTCAGAGATTGTGATGCCTCCTGACTTGTTTTTGTTGCCCAGGATTGCCTTTGCTATTCTAGGTCTCTTCTGTTTGCAGATGAATTTTTGGAGTGTTTTCTCTACTTCTGTGAGGTATACTAATGTATTTTCATTGGGATTGCATTAAATCTATATAAAATTTTGGAAATATGGCAATTTTCATTATGTTAGTTCTTCCTATCCATGAGCAAGGGATATCTTTCCATTTTCTGATATCCTCTTCAATCTCCTTGTTCAGAGTACTGTAATCTTCAATATATAAATCTTATACTTCCTTTGTTAGATTGATTCCTAAGTATTTCATGTGTTGGGATGCTATTGTGAAGGATATGTTTTCCTTTTTTTTTTCATTAGTTTTTTTTTTTTTGCCCAGGATTGTTGTTGTTTTTTTTTCCTTCCAGTACCAGGAATTGAACTCATGACCTTGAGCTTGCCAGGCAGGCACTTTGCTGCTGAGCTAAAACCCCAGCCCCGACTATTGATTTTTGAGTGTTGACTTTGTATCCAGCCATGCAACTGAATTTGGTTTTTAACTCTAGGAGTCCTTTGGTAGTGTTTTTGAGGTCTTCTATGTAGAGTATCATGTCATCTGTGAATAATGATAATTTCACTTCTTCTTTTCCTATCCTTATTCCTTTTATTTCTCTCTCTTGTTTAATTACTCTGGCTAATGTTTCCAGAAGTATGTTGAAAAAGAGTGTTCATAGTGGACATCCTTGTTCAGTTCCTGATCTTAGAATATAAGCTTTGCATTTTTGTCCATTTAGTATGATGTTGGCTATTGGTTTGTCATAGATGGTTTTTACCAGATTGAGATAAAGACCATCTAATCTAATTTTCTGTGGGGTTTTTGTCATGAATGAGTGCTGGACTTTATCAAAAGCTTTTCTGCATCTATTAAGATGATCCTGTTATTTTTGTCTCTGGCTTTGTTGATATGGTGTATTACATTTATTGATTTGTGTAGGTTGAACCATCCATGCATTCCTGGAATAAAATCCCACTTGGTCATGCTGTATAATCTTCTTGATGAATTGTTGAACTCTGTTTGTTAATATCTTCTTGAGGATTTTTGTATCTGTGTTCATTAGGGAGATTGGCCTATAGTTCTCCTCTTTGGTTGTATCTTTCTCTGGTTTTTGTATCAGGATAATACTTGTCTTCAGGAAAGAGAGAGTATTGCTTCCCTCTCAATTTCATTAAAGAGTTTGAAGAGTAGTAGCATTAGATCTTCTCTAAATTTCTTGTAGAATTCAGCACTGAATCCATCAGGACCTGGGCTTTTCTTTGTTGGTAAGTTTTCAGTTACATTTGCAATGTTTTCTAGAATTATAAAATTATATATATTTGTTACAGAAAATGAGAAACTCAGAAAATATTAAATAAGATTCAATAAAACACTCAAATCAGAGATTATCTCTGTCAATTTTTTCTATTTAGGTACATATATTAGTTTACTTGCCTTAGGGTCTTTATGTCACTAAAATTCTAAATAAACTTCTTTCCATGCAAGGGATTGACTCTAGGGCTTTCACAC
This sequence comes from Chinchilla lanigera, assembly GCF_000276665.1. Classification (NCBI taxonomy): domain Eukaryota; kingdom Metazoa; phylum Chordata; class Mammalia; order Rodentia; family Chinchillidae; genus Chinchilla; species Chinchilla lanigera. The sequence goes on along the minus strand of NW_004955419.1, from coordinate 16,098,026 downwards.
TAAGCTACATCCCAGACCATTCTTATTTTTAATTTTGAGGCTGGGTTTCACTAAGTTGCCCAGAATGTCCTCAAACTGAATCCTCTTGGCTTGGACTCCCAGAGTGCTGTGATTACAAACATGCACCACCAAACCTGGCTTACACAAACATCTTTAATAATAAAAAAATTGTATCTGTGATTGTGACTTCTAAAATCCTCCCCTTTTGTTGGGCATATAGGTTGTTTCCTGTCATCCAGTTTCCCAACCTTCCAAAAAATCTTCCGATGGCTGTTTAGGGCTCCTAGAAAAAGGTTAAACAGCCCCAGAGTCTCCCTCCCCTTGCAATTCCACTTTGTCCTTTACCATTCATCCTCTATATGGAGTCATCAGTAATTCCCTGAACTCCTCAAATATGTCATTGTTGCATACTTCATGATTTTTCACATTATAGGTAGTTCTTATATTATAAATTACAACTAACACAGTTTAGTCAGGTAGTTAAGTGCAAATTTGTAAAATGCACACATTCCCTGAGAGGTGGTAATCTCTGTGAAGAGAAAGACTGCATAGGCCCCATTCACTGATATAGTCCCAGTAGTAAATATCATGGTTGGAAGATAGACATACAAAGACAATTGTGGAATCAAAGAACAAAAAATAAAAACATAAAAAAGAAGGTAACTTTAATGTGATTTTTAAATCACGTGATGTATTTTATAATTTCCTTCATTGGATTTTCACATTTTTTATCATTATGTATTTTCTTTTTATAAAACTTTTATTTCCTCATACCTTCTAATGATTTCTTATACAAAATAATTGAAATTCTTTAATTCCATACAAAATTTTTTTTAATCCAGGCCTTTTGCTTAACTGTTTTATTAATTCTAGCAAGTTTTAGATTATTTGGATTTTTTCTTGTTGTAAAATCACAATGGCTGTGACTTGTGATAGTCTGAGAAACTATATTATCTTTTATCACTTATGATTTCATTCTCATCATTGCATTTCGACTTTTTAAATTTTCCTCATGGGGTTGTTGGACTTATTATATGTTTAAAGTTAGTCTCTGTGTCCTTTACTTTTTGCTCTTTCATGTTTATAGAGATCTCATTCCAGAGAAAAGTGCTTACTTACATATTTCTGCTTAACATAGGCTGTTGGAATAAAACAGAGTGAGGGAAAGATGGACTTCTCTTTGTTGTGGAGGAATGGAAGGTCTTGGATTTCCTTTTAGGCACATGTCAAAAGCACCTGAGTTGGGGGATGTGAACCAGTTCTGGCAAGTTGGTAATAGGGTGGGAGCAACAGGAGAGATGCTCAGGAGAGTGCTGGGGATGAGGAGTAGGTTTTGGTTATGAACCCTAAAATTATTCCTATCTAATATTCAAGATTTTCTTTGTATGTTGAATCTTCTTTGTTATCTGGCATTATTGGTACAGTTTAGTTAATTATTACAGTCTGATATTATCTGAGCTCTGAGTACTAATGGGTAGATCTATGATTACATTTGGAATGAAACAGTACAGAGATAGGAACAATACCTGAGGAAGCCAGTTAGGAAGTAATAAAACGTTATTATCCAAAGATCAGAGACACAGGCCAGAGGGAGGCTGCTGGCTCAGGCACACAGTGAATTGTAGGCCTGGTCTCTGGAACGTGAGTATTCTACAAGGAGTGCTATAAACCTCAGGAGGAGATCCTGGTAAAAGCCTCACTTTTCTATGGTCAAATATAATAAAGGCTCTGAATCTTTCATTTAGTAAAAGATAAATAACCAGAGGAAGGGAGATAAATCATTTTCAAAAAGGAAGGGATCAACAGATGGAAGGAGGGGAGAGCAAAAGAAGGGAGAATAGATGGGAAAAGGAAACTGGAATGTGTTATGTACATGGACCAACCCCACAAAAGGAATGTAAACATTATTACTGCAAACATGTATAAAAATAAACAAAAAAAGATGAAAAGCAGCAAGAGATTTATGGAGGGGTGAGGGAAGGAATGGAAAGAGGATGAAAAGAGGAATTAAGGTGTGTTATGTACATGTACCAACTCCACACAAGGAATGGAAACATAGACTGCACAATGTGCTAGTAAACTAAAATAAAAAATAAACTAAACAAAGAAAAACATCTTTCATTCAGATGTAAAAGGAAGTGTTGCTCCTGACCACTGCTGAGTTCAGCTGCCTCTAGGTTACAAACCAATAAATTCACTTAATAGGCAGTCAGTGAGACAGTATCCACTTTTCCAGATGCCTTCATTACTTCCTGCTACACTGTCCTGTGATTACTGCTCTGCAGCTCTATTTCAAATTGTGTAGTAGTAATAACTTCATTTTTAAAAATGTTGAATATAGGTACAACAGTGTGGTGTCTTTATATATGATGTACAAAGAGCCATGAAATATTGGTGCAAACCTTGAAATATACATGATGAAAACATCTTTAAATAATCATAATACACACAGAACGTAAAAATGCATTAAATGTATTAAAAATTCAGGTTGATAAAAATTCCTTAAAAATCTGAGATGAAAAGCAGAAAATATTTGCTAATTCAAAGAATAACACTGAATAATAGTGACAAGGAGATGTGTACATTTTTTAAACCATTAACATAGTTTAAAAGTTTTGAAATTATAGGTAAAATTTAAGAGTGAATAACATAAAGAGCAACATGAGTATACAATAGCAAATATTTGTGTTTATATTTTTAAATGTTTAATTGTTTAAAATATTAAATTATGGAAGGAAAATAGTGTGTTCTCTGCAAAATGAGATCCTGTAGGTTAGACTTTCTGGTAGCATGAAGAGTAACTAATCATGGCACAGGCAGTGGGACACTCTGTACTATCTTCACTCTTTATTATCTATTCTTATGTATGTTGAAAGCAGGGCACACATATCCTTAGCATACAGTAGTAGCCCTTGGAGCCACTTCTTTCCATACTATCCATAAGTGCCAAAGTATGGAACAATTATGTACAGAAATATGTCCATCACAGTGTTACCTATACCAGTAAAATCAAGGAGATGACCTAATATGACCAGGAATGGGAAAAGGAATACACATCTGACTTTCTGGTAGCTCAGAGACATACTTTGGAACTCTTAGACATAATAATTTTAAAGATGCAATCTAGGAAAATTTTTGATTTAATAACAAAGGGAATATAAACTATACGATATAATAAGCATATATTAAATTTATAAACTATAATGAGAGCTAACATAACAAAGACCTGTTAAAAACTATGATGCTAACAGATTACAGATTGATTTTCTCTACTTTTTTGTCAGAGTGAAGTAACTACTACAAGAAAAATAATATATGAGGAGATATAGATATAGATATATAGAGAGAGTCTCTTATTTCTTTCCAGGTTATTTTTTTGGGGAGGGTCATAATTCCAGATTCCAAAGTCAATTAAAACTATGTGGTAATCAGACAACCATGAATTTCCATTTTCAACCTATTGGGAGCTCCCAAAGGATTCAGAGTCACTAGATATGGTAACCACCTTGATTTAGTCATGTTGACAGTTTTTAAAGAGCAACATCGACCAGAGAATACTCTTGTGGAATAGATAGAGCCTCCAAAAGAAAAAGGGTGGGTACCCCCCACACCCTCGTGGGAGCCCAGTTGAACCCTGGCCAGTTTCAACAGCATTGCTGACTGTGCCCTCCCCATTTCCCCACTGGCATGGGAACAGGGTCCTGGGCAACACCTGGAGCCTCAGTGATCATGACATAACCACTCCTGCACCCTCATGGAAGCTGGGCTGAACCCCAGGCAGCTTCAGGAACCTAAGTGACCATAACTTCCCCTCCCCCATACCCTTGTGGAAGCCAAACTGAACCCTCAGACACATCAGGAACATCAGTCCGGTGCCCTTGGCCCTCCCCCATATGTGTGGGAGCCAGGCAGAGCCCCAGACAGGTTCAAGGTCCTTGGTGGCCACAACCTGTCAATCCCCACACCCTCAAAAAAGTGGGGCTGAACCCAACATAGGAAACAAGATGAGCCCTAGATAGCTTCAGAAATCTCAGTGACCATGCACCCATGCCTCCCCCACCAGTGTGGGAGCCAAGTGAACCCAGGAAAGCTTTGAGAGATAGGTGACCACACCCTATGCCCACCACCATCTTGGAGCCAGGCTGAGCACCTGGAGCCTTTGGGTCCTTGCCCTGCCACTACCACACCACCATGGGAATGAAGGAGAGCTCCAGGGAAAGTCTGGATCTCCAAAAATTATAAAACATAGGAGCAAAATGCAATCTCAGACTTCCACCCCACCCAGAACGAATTCAGGAAGCACTGACACTGAAGAGCTTGGAAGTCATACACCTGAAATTCCTGAAACGATAGCAACTGAAATAAAGAAACAACTCCATCAGGCCATAGAAGACATCAGATCAGAAATAATCTCTTAGGTTGAAAAAGAAATGAAAACAATAAGGAAGGAATTGCTCAGCACATCTAAAGAAGACATAGATAAGAAAATAGAGGAACATAGAAAAATAATGGAAACCTTGAATGAACAATATAGGAAAGAGCTACAATGCATGAAACAAAATCAAATAGATATCCAGGAAATTAAAAATTCTATCAAAAGCTGGAAAAACCACTTGAATGAAGCTGAAGAAAGACTTTCAGACCTTGAAGACAGCATTACAGCTAATGATCATGAAAGGAAGGATCTCTTAAAAATAACAAGGAGCCAGGAAATAAGAATTCAACAGCTGCAAGATGAAGAAAAGAAAAACAATGTAAGATTAATAGATGTCAACAAAACAGCAGGCACAATAGTCATAGAAAGACTATTTGCAGAAGTAATAGCAGAAAATTTCCCAAGCATGTAAAAAGAATCAGACATGCAAAAAAGTGAGGTATGTAGAACTCTAACTAGCCTTAACCATAACAAATCTACACCCAGACATATAGTAATCCAGATTCCAGAGATTCAACAAAAGAACAGAATATTAAAAGCTATTAGAGAAAAGAAACAGATCACTTATAAAGGAAAGCCCATCAGAATCACAGCAGATTTCTCAACACAAACCATCAAGTCAAGAAGA
>NW_004955419.1:16084185-16088678 GCF_000276665.1 Chinchilla lanigera | reverse complement strand
GTAAACATCATATTGTCTCCCTAGTGTAAGAACCTGAAAGAATAAATAAAACCCAAAACACACAATAGATATTATGAAAGGGAAATAAATTGCTCAAAACAAGGAACACCTGGGATGAGGGAAAGGAGAAAAAGAAAGAAAGAATGAAGGGAATGTGTAGGTAGATAGATAGATATAGTTGGGATAACTTTACTGCTGATGACTAATGGCTTATTGAAAGAAATAGTTAATGCCTAATTTTTTGACCAATTTTGCATCCTCATGTCTGGTAATCTAAACAATTAATTTGAAGACAACATTATGCAGTATAACAACCATTGGTGAATTCCTGCTATCTTGTCTAGTGAAACTCTGCATCATGTCTTTTTTTTTATTCTTTTATTTGCTTTAATTGTTTGATCAATCTTGCATTCTTACATCTGGTAATCTGAGCAACTTTGTTGAAAATAACAATATGTAATATAACAACCACTGCTAACTATCATTTTGTTCTGAAACCCTGTATCATTTTTATTGTTTTTGATTTGTTTTGTTTTTGTCTGTTGGTATTTTGCCAATGTTCTTTTATTATTATTATTCTCTTTAAAATAAAAAAAGAAAAAAGGTGGCACTCTAATATTGAACAACTACATCTATTTTTATTTCCAGGTGAGATCACTGCCTGAAGGAACTAAGAAGTTTGCCTGTCCCTGTGGAGTAAGTTAAAATAGAAGTATGCGAAGTGGTCAAGTCATTGCTCTGTCTGAGGCAGAAAATAGTAACCAAGAAAGAGAATGGAGTTTCACCAAGTTGTGATACCAGAGATCCTTATAGAGCCATCATGGGGAAAAGAGATTAGAGAAGAGGACAGGTATTGCCTTTATCAGACTCCAGTCCACCTCCTACAATGTCCAGAGTCTACAGTTTTAATTTAAACCTCCTCCCAATTTCTAATTTTCTCAGTCAACTACATTAGCAAATGGTCAAGACTTAAAACCCTTCTAGTAATGAAAGTGGAATAAGTAAAATTGCCCTAAGTTTATCCAGCACATGTTTTTACGTCACTTCAGGCCCAAAGACATCTGGAGACCTTTACAGACATATGACATGACAGTACATGTAGGCAAATTATTTGTGGACTTTCAAACACACATGAATAGGGATGTACACAACCTTTACTTAAAAGACAGTGGACTGAACTCCATATTAAGACCGTGATCACAGTCTTTAGCTTCCTTTGTATTCTCCTGGGACCATGAAGTATGCCTACAGTATACTTCTTAGAAACCGGTTACCCCCACCCCAAGAGCCCACTTAGGCAAAACTTTCTCAGCCTGCAGGACCCTCCCCGAGAAAAATGTTAAAACAGTTTTGTCCACCCAGCTTCATCTCCACTAATTCTCAGGACCAGGCAGCTGTCTTCGTGACTCACTTGTGTTGCTGCTCTAGGTAGTAAGCTCCCTGGGGAAAAAGAACTAGAATGTGGGGAGTCTGTAGGACCCAAGAAAATAGGAGAAGACTATCAAGAAAGAAACACAAGAGAATTTTCTGGGCAAAAATAATATTCTATATCTTTTTTTTGCACTGGGAATTAACTCAGGGCTTCATACATGATAGATTCTAGGCAAGCACTCTAGCAACTGAGCTATATCCCAGCCCTGTGTTCGGTACCTCCACAGGGGGTTAGCCTACTTTAATGGATATATTTGTTAAAATTTGAGGAATTAACACAATGTTTGGGCATATCATTGTATATAAATTTTACAAAAAAATTATAAATTAATTGTAACTCTTGTTAATGATATGGTGCAGTGTTCTCAGTATGTGAAAGTCTTCAAAATTCCTTGAATTACAGTAACAAATAGAAGATGAACTAGTAAATGGCTAGAGGGATAGATAGAAGATATGTGACAAAGCAGGTATAATAAAATGTTAATGATGGAGTGTAGATATTGGGTCTAGAAGTATTTATTGTGAAAGTCATTCTATTTTGCTATATGTCTGAAAATTTTGCATGATGAAATGCCAAAGGGAAAAAAGAAATCAACTCCCATTGTTGGGCTGAGTGCTAAATTAATTATACATTAAACATATTACATTGCTATAGCAGCCTCCACTGCTTCCTCTGCTTGTAATCATTTTAAATTTTTGGAGATACAGCTTCAGTCTCTCAGACATAGAATTGTCTACACTGTGTTAGTATACTGCTAGGACAGGTTCAACTTCAATTACTTTGCCTAGTTCGGAGCTTGAGAGTACTAGTTAAAGTTCTTTGGTTATGTTCACGAGGAGCTGACTTTAACTTAAGTGAACAAGGAATTTATGGGAAGGATACAGGGAAGCTTCCAAAACTGAAAGAAGGCTTGGAAACTAGAAATGCAATACACAAAAACCAGACTGCTCCAAGAGCTTGGTAGCAGGAGACAGAGGAGTGCCCCAGAGACTGATGTCAAAATGAGCTACTATAATAAAAAGTTTTGGGGCTGGGGATTTAGCTCAGCGGCAAAGCGCCTGCCTGGCAAGCGCAAGGTCGTGAGTTCGGTTCCTGGTACCGGAAAAAAACCAAAAAACCAAAAAATATAATAAAAAGTTTTCATCTTTCTGTTTATAATCTAAGTATCAAGCAGAGAATTTCCAATTGATCTTTTCAACCGTGTGCAGTGGAGAAGGATCATTTCCAACTGAAGATGGGAATGCTGTCACTGAAAGAAACTGGAATGGATGTTGAACAGTCATTCTATGACATGACAAAACAAAACAAAGACTTCAGTGTACTTATATTTTTGTCACCCTTAAAAAGACATTAAATATCTTACTAGTTCCTTGCTAAATGCCACTGTTTTTCACTTCCATCTCTTCTGCTTTGTCATTCTAGTTATATTTTATGAGCATCTTAAACTTGCCACCAAAATACCCTAACTTGTATCTGCTTTCCTTCCAAGCCAGAGAAGCAAAAAATTTCACAAGAAAACCAAAGCTCTCCACACCCACCACTATCCTGACTGAGGATTTCATACTTCCTTGGTTCACCTTTGGATCCCACACCATGACATCTAAACCTACATCACTTTGTGTATTGGGTCTATTTCCTCACTGGAAAGTCCTTCTTTGGCGTTGATGAAAATGGGCCCCAGGCCCAGCTGGTTATCCCACGTGTCAGAACCTGAGCAAGTCCAGAGAAATTAACCTCTCTGAGTGTCACTCTTTCCAAAACTGGAGTACTTAACACTTGCTTGAGCACGAGTGCTTCTTAGGAGAGCTGCTACTAGGCACAGGAAAGTAATGGAAATCTGTAAAGCAGAGTAAGCCATTTTAAGTGGCTGGATTTGGAAGAACTAATCATTTCAGTGGGAATTTTTGAGTAGGGAATGGAGAGTTGTGCTTTGGCGCTGCATATGTGGGCCTTGTTTATAAAGTGAGTCAGGAAGGCTGGCTGTAAGGCTGACACACTAGCACAGTTGTTGCTGGTGCCTAGGGTAATTTGGAACACACCCAGCAAGGACTGGCGCCCTGGCGTGGGAGGCCCTAAGCCAGTGAAATTGTTCTTTCCATGGGCACCACACCCCTGAATTTTCAGGGTGTCCTCACATCGCCAGTTCCATTGTGAAATGGCACACCCATTGTCAGATAGTGACCCTGAGGGCTCCCACTGCCACTTGCTTTTTGGAGTTTGACTTTATTTTTTTCCAGATTTTACTGGTTGCAGAAGACTGCAGCTACTCTATTTAGCTATGTTTGTCCTTAAATATGGAATATTAATTGGGTTAAGAGCCCACAGCTGCCTATTCATATTCAGAAAAATTTCATTCTAGTTTTGGCTTCATAAATTATTAATTGCATGAGTTTGGAAAACCATTCACACTTCTCTAAATTGTTAAAAGAAGAAGAAAATCTATGTTATCAGGATCAAATGTCATAATTATAATTGACTAAGTATCTAATATGTTCTGAATAAATTCCGTATATATTAATTGTCTTTTTAAAAAATTTAAGACTGGTGTTTACCTTTAATTTTCTTTAGGTTGCTTTGAAAATATAAAAGTTTAGGAATAATGATTATAAAAATATATATTATAGTTTTGGGGGTTTTTTGGGAGCCTTAACTATTCATTTCAATACATCACCAGACAAGAGCAATACAGTCATCGCAGCTATTCATATATATTTATGTTTTGCTTTCCTTCTTTCTTTTATCTTCTTTCCCTTATCCCAGTTGTTCCTTCCTTTGAGCAATTTCTTGCCCTTTCCTATCATCTAATGTATGTTTTGAGTTTCACCTAGTCTTTCAGGTTCTTACACCAAGGAAACAATATGATGTTTACACATGTGGATCCAATTAATTTCACTTATGAGTATGGTCTGTAGTTGCATCCATTTACCTACAAAAGCCTCAAGTTTATCTTTTTCAATAGCTGAGTAATACTCCATTATATAGAAATACCACAACTTTTTAATTCATTCCTCAGTGGATGAGGATCTGGGTTGTTTCAAGATTTAGCTATAACAAATTGTGC
>NW_004955419.1:16082031-16083334 GCF_000276665.1 Chinchilla lanigera | reverse complement strand
TTGGTCCCTTTGTCACAGATAAGGTGACTGAGTGTGTTTGTAGTTGTATCTGTATCTTCTAATCTGTTTCATTGATCTTCAGGTCTGTTGTTGTGCCAGTACCATGCTGATTTTATCACAGTAGCTTTGTAATATACTTTTAAGTCAGGAATTGTGATGCCTTCTGCCTTTCCTTTGTTTCCCAAGATTGTTTTTGCTATTCTAGGCCTCTTCTGGTTCCAGATGAACTTTAGGATTGTTTTCTCTAGATCTGTGAAGTATACTCCTGGTATTTTAATTGGGATTGCATTGAATCTGTACAACAATTTTGAGAGTATGGCCATTTTCACAACGTTAGTTCTTCCTATCCATGAGCAAGGGATATCTTCCCATTTTCTGACATCCTGTTTGATCTCTTTTTTCAGTGCACTATAATTTTCACTGTATACATCTTTTACTTCTTTTGTTAGATGAATTCCTAAGTATTTCATCATTTTACATGCTATTGTGAAAGGTGTGGGCTTCCCTAATTTCTCTCCCAGTCTGTTTGTTACTTGTGTACAGGAATGCCATTGACTTTTGAGTGTTAACTTTGTATCCAGCTACGGTACTGAATTTGGTTGTTAAATCCATGAGCCTTTTGGTGGACTTTTTGGGGTTTCTATGTAGAGTATCATGTCATCTGTGAATAATGACAATTTCACTTCTTCCTTTCCTGTCCTTATTCCTTTTATTTCTCTTTCTTGTCTAATTGCTCTAGCCAATATTTCCAGAACTATATTGAATAGCAGTGGTGACAGTGGACATCCTTGTCTTGTTCCTGATTTTAAAGTGAAAGCTTTCAATATTTGACCATTTAGTATGATGTTAGCTGTTGGTTTACCATAGATGGCTTTGATCAGCTTGAGATAAAGGCCATCTATTTCTATTTTCTGTAGAGTTTTCAACATGAATGAGTGTTGGACTTTATCAAAGGCTTTTTCTATATCAGTGGAGATGATCATGTGATTTTTGTCCTTGGCTCTATTGACATGGTGTATTACATTGATTGATTTTCATATATTGAACCATCCCTGCATTCCTGGTATGAATCCAACTTGGTTGTGGTGTGTAATCTTCTTGATGACTTGTTGTACTCTGTTTGCTAGTATTTTAATGAGAATGTTTGTATCTATATTCATTAGGTCTGTACTTCTCTTTCTTGGTTGGCTCTTTCTCTGGTTTTAGTATCAGAATAACACTTGCCTCCAGGAATGAGTTGGGGAGAATTCCTTCCCTTTCAATTTCATTAAAGAGTTTGAGAAGAATTGGTGTTAAATCTTCT
>NW_004955419.1:16081095-16081931 GCF_000276665.1 Chinchilla lanigera | reverse complement strand
CATCCAACATCAGAATACACATTCTTCTCAGCTGCACATGGGATGTTCTCTAAACTAAACCATGTACAAGCACATAGAACATGCTTAAGTAAATGCAAAGCAATTGAAATTATCCTATGCATAGTATCAGACCATACTGCAATGAAATTAGAAATTAATGACAAAACAAATTGCAAAAACTCCATAAACACATGGAAATTAAATAATATCCTGCTAAACAACTAATGGGTCACAGATGAAATTAAAGAAAAAATTAAACAATACATTCAATCAAACAAAAACTCAGATACAACTTACAGGAACATGTGGGATGCAATGAAAGCAGTCCTCAGAGGGAAATTTATAGCGGTGAATTCCCACCTCAGAAAAACAGAATGAGCACAAATAAATAATCTTACACAGTACCTCAAGTTTCTAGAAAAAGAAGAGCAAGTTAAAGCCAAAACCCAAAGAAGGCAGGAAATGATAAGAGCAGAAATTAACACAATGGAGACCAAGAAAACAATATAAAAATAAAACAAATAATTAACACAATTGAGACTAAGAAAACAATACAAAAAATTAGTGAATCAAAGACTTAGTTCTTTGAAAGAATAAATAAAATAGATAAACCCCTACCCAACTTTATTTTAAAAAAGGAAAGAAAAAACTGAAATTCATGCAATAAGGAATGAAAGGGATGAAATCACTACAGACCCTGTAGAAATTCAGAAGATCATCAATACCTCCTTTGAAAATCTTTACTCTCATAGGATGGAAAACACAGAGGAAATGGACATATTCCTAGATACATACAAATTATTAAAGCTGAATGAAGAAGATATAAAAATCCTGAA
>NW_004955419.1:16079479-16080995 GCF_000276665.1 Chinchilla lanigera | reverse complement strand
TTGGTTTCCTTTCTGTTGTTGTTCTTGAAGTTGTGGTCTGTTTTATGTCTGTCTAGAATATCTTTTAGTACTCTTTGTAGGATTAGTTTGGTGCTCATGAATTTCTTCATTTGTTCTTTATCAGGAAAGTATTTTATTTCTCCATTAAATTTGAAAGATAGCTTTGTAGGGTACATCAACCTGGGTTGCAAGTTGTTTCCTTTGAGTACCTGAAGTACTTCACTCCAAGCTCTTCTTCCCTTGATGGTTTGTGTTGAGAAGTCTGCTCTGATTCTGATACACTTTCCTTTATAGATGATCTGTTTCTTTTCTCTAACAGCTTTTAATATTCTGAGCTTTTGTTGAGTGTCAGGGATCTTGATCACTATATGTCTGGGTGTAAATTTGTTTTGGTTATGATTAACTGGAATTCTATATGCTTCACTTATCTGGATGTCTGATTCTTTTACCATGCCTGGGAAATTTTTTGCTATTATTTCTGCAAATAGTCTTTTTATTTCATTTGTGTTGACACCTGCTCTTTCAATAATACCTATTAATCTTACATTGTTTCTCTTTGCTTCATCTTGCAGTTGTTGAGTTGTTATTTCCTGGTTCCTTGTTGTTTTTAAGAGATCCCTCCTTTCATGTTCATTGGTGGTAATGCTGTCTTCAAGGTCTGAAAGTCTATCTTCAGCTTCATTCAGGTGGATTTGCAAGCTTTCAATGGAATTTTTAATTTCCTGGATATCTGTTTGCATCTGTTTCATATCTTCTTGGTCTTTCCTATATTGTTCCCTGAAGGTTTCATTGAGTTGGCTATGCTCTTCTATTTTCTTGTCTATGTCCTCTTTGTATATGCTGAACATTTCCTTCATTATTGTTGTCATTTCTTTTCTCACCTGAGACATTATTTCTGATCCAATGTCTTCTATGAACTGATGGAGTTGTTTCTTTACTTCAAGTGCTATCATTTCAGAAATTTCAGGTGTATGACTTCCAGGCTCTTCTGTATTGATGCCTCCTGGACTTGTTTTGGGTGGTGTGGAAGTCTGGGATTGCACTTTGTTCCTCTGTTTTGTCATTTTTGAAGAACTGGAGACTCCCTATAGTGCAGTCTCACTGTCCTGACTGTGTATGAGTAGCTGGACAAGAGTGTGAAGATCCCCAGTGCTCAGTGTAGGTCCTGTGCTGGTGAGTTGTGGCTGCCCAGCCAGGCCACCACACTATAGGTGTGGTGGGTAGCCACCAAGGCCCCAGAGAGTGCCCAAGGTTTCACCTGCCTTGCATGGTGGTCAGGGAGGCAGAGCCCGACTCACCGGGCTTCCTGAAGATGTCCGGGGCTCAGCCCAGCCCAGGCAGACACACTCTGGGTGTGGCGGGTAGCCAGGGAGGCCCCAGAGGGTGTATATTATAGTTTTAAATAAAGAGAAACTTTAAAAAGTTTAAAATTACTTATAACAATGTGAATTTTGGAAATCTCTTAATTGTACATATGTTTGACTATACTTATGAAGACTTTTTATTTTAAAAATTA
>NW_004955419.1:16072741-16078614 GCF_000276665.1 Chinchilla lanigera | reverse complement strand
CAAAAAAAAAAAAAAAAACAAGAATATTTTTTATCATTCAACTGCCGTATAATTGTCTCCCTTCTTCATATGGATAGAAAATTGAACCATTCAAATATTTCCCAATACCATTTTACTAGCAGAATAAATAAAAATAAATGATTAGAGATTTCATGAAAAGAAAAGGCATAAGTATTACTGCTTTGAAAATTGGGACTGCTTAATCTTCATATTAAGAAAATGGTAATAGCCATGCTGGCACATGTCTATAATCCAAGTACTTGGGAGGCTAAGACAGGAGGATCGCCGTGAGTTTGGGGCAACCTGGGCTACATAAGCAAGTTCAAGGCCAGCCTGAACTACATCATGAGACTCTTGTCTCCCAAAAAAATGATAATAATAGTACATAAACTATCATCATTCATAAATTCTGATAAAATGTCAGAAAATTATAATACATAAATTCTTATATTATTAAAAGAAAATGAAAATGAGAATCTCTCCACTGGCACGATGCTAGTAAAATAGACATTTTCATACCTAGGAGGTTGCAGTAAAAATTGCTTCAGTACTTCAGAAACTAATCCAGTAGCAAGCTTAAATGCTGTATGGTTTCTCTTACATGAGATACCCAAAATATCAATAAAGAGCAAAACAAAAGGTAGATAATAGGAAGGACAGAGATAGACCTTTTTAAAATGGAAAGGGGATCAAGAGATGAAGGGAGGGAAACAGAATGATAAAAGAACTAAGTACCCACAAGGAATGTAATCGTTAGGTACTATAAACATGTACTAATGAAAAATAAAGACTCAAAAAATTTAATTAAAAAGGCCTTTCTTCATGGTACAATCCAAAAATAAATGCAATTTGTAGATTAATAGGCATTTACTAATAGTTTCAGTTCTAGAATTTTTTGTAGGTGTTTGCCATACATAGTAATTGCATTCATGTTGAGGAATTGATATATACACATATTGCATCTTACTTCTTTTACTGCTCCTTGTCTTCACCTCCTTTCTGTCTCACCCCCATCCCCAGACCCCTTGACATATTCACAACATCTACCTCCTTGTTTCCTATAATTCTTCTTTTATTTTGCTCTTTAACTTGTTTACATTTTGGGTTTCTCATATAAAAGAAACCATGCAATATTTAAGGTTGGGTGTTTGACTTATTGCACTAACATTATCATTTCAACATGCATCCATTTTACTGCAAATGATTCAAATTTATCTTCCTGGTGATTGACTAGTACCCCATCATGTACATGTTCCACATTTTCTTTAGCCATCTATCTGATCATGACCATAAAGGCCACTTTCAAGATTTAGCTATTGTGAGTTTTGCTGCTATAATGTATGTATGTGTCATTCTAATACCAGTATGATGTCTTTTAGCTCTCTTGGGAATATACTCAGAAGGCGTATGCTGGGTCAAATGGAATTTCTATTTTTAGTTGTTGGAAGAATCTCCAAATTGATTTCTGAGGTGGTTGTACTAATTTATATTCCCATCAACAATGTAGAAGGTTTTCTTTTTCCCCACAACTTCACACACCAGCATTTCCTTTTTAGAGTTCTTGATGATAGCCATTTTTTCTGAAGTAAGATGGAATCTTAGCACTGTTTTAATTTTCATTTTTCTAAGGGCCAGATTTGTTGAACATTTTTTCACGTACTTATTGACCATTTGTACCTTTTTTTATTTTATTGTAAAGAAAATAGTGAAAAAAAATACCAAAATACAAACAAAACAAAGCAAGAACATTAAAAATGATACAGGGTTTCAAACCAAATGATAGGAATATAACAGTGGCTGTTATATTACATATTGTTATCTTCAACGAAGTTGCTCAGATTACCAGATGTAAGAATGGAAGATGATCAAACCATTAAGGAGAACCAGAAAATAATAATTTTAAAAAACATTAGGGACAATACAGAGATTCACTAGACAAGATGGTAGGAATTCAAAAATGGTTGTTATATTGCCTATTTTTGCCTTTATATCAGTTGCTCAGATTACCAGATATAACCATGCAAAATTGGTTAAAATATAAAAAAATTTAAGCATTAACTGTTCATTTCAATAAACCACTAGACATCAGCAGTACAATTATCCCATATATATGTGTATGTGTGTGTGTGTGTGTGTGTGTGTGTATCCTTAGTTCTTTCTTTTTCTTCTTTTCCTCATTCCAGTTGTTCCTTCCTTTGAGCAATTTCTTTACTTTTCGTATTATCTATCGTACCTTTTGGGTTGTATTTGCTCTTTCAGGTTCTTACACTAGGGAGACAATATGATGTACTTCTTTTTAGAAATATCTATTCATTTTAATTGCCCATTTTTATTAGGTTTTTAATTTTGTGAAATTTTTAGCTATTTATATATCCTAAATATTAGTCCTCTGTTGAGGAATAGTGGCAAAAAAAATTTCCAACCTGTAGGTGGTGTCTTCACTCTGTTGTTCATTTCCTTTACTGGGAAGATCCTGTTTAGTTTGATGTAATCCCATTTGTTGATTTGGGGTGTCATTTCTTGTGCAGTTGGATTTCTGTCCAAGAAATCCTTGGCTATATCTATGTCTTCAAGACTTTTGCCAATTTTTGTCTTTCAGCAGATACAATGTTTCTGTATTTATATCTAGGTCTGTGATCCATTTTTATATCACTTTAGTACAGGATGAGAAAGAAAGTTCTAGATTTATTCTTCTGCATGTGGAGAACCAGTCAGTTTTCTGAGCCACATTTGTTAAAAAGACTATCTTTCTTCCAGTATATTTTTGGCTCCCTGATCAAGTTTCTAAGATTGTTTTTACATTGTCATTTCTGTTCTGTTGATCAATATATCTCTTTTTGTCCAGTACCATGCTGTTTTTATCACTGTAGTTTTGTAATATAACATAAAATCCAGAATTGTGATGCTTCTTGCTTTTCTTTCATTACTCAGGGTTTCTTTTACTAGGGTTCTCTTCTGGTTCCCATATAAATTTTAGGATAGTTTTTTCTATGAAGAATGCTATTGGTATTTTACATGAATTGCATTAAATTTAAATATCATTTTTGGTAATATGACCACTTGACAATATTGATTCTGCCTATTGGAACAGGGGATATCTTTCCATTTTCTAATATCTCTTCAATCTCTTTTTTTCCCAGAGTAATATACTTTTTATAGAAGTCTTTCAGTTTCTAGGTTTGATTAATTTGTAGACATTTAAGTTTTTCTGAGGTTACTGTGAGTTAAACTTTTTATTTCTGCCTTGGTTTCTTCTTTGATGGTTGGTGTACAGGAACACTATGGATTTTTATGTATTGATTTTGTGTCCTACAAAAATTATTTTAAATTACAATAAAATGTTTAGCACATATTTGGTCATTACATTTTTATATTAGCAAAAGTAACACAAATACCTGACAACAAAAGAATTAACTAAGAAAATATTAGTGCATCTATTCAGTGTAATATATAGTCATCAAATGTTTAATATCAATTTCTAATGTCATTATGAATGCTCATAATGGTATGTATGTCAGTTTCATGTTACTATAACAAAATAGCTGAGATAATTAACTTAGAAAGAGAAAAGGTTTATTTACCACACAGTACTAGAATTTCCAGTCCAAGATCAGGTGGACCCATCATTCTGGACCTCTGAAGGGCTGGATTTCCTCTGTCTCCTTCAAGGGCAGGCCTTCAATGACCTAAGGACCACCCACTAATCCCACCTCCTACATATTCTACCACCTCCCAGTAGGACCACTCTGCAGACAAAGATTTATACATGAACCACTGAGGGACATTTATACAAGCTATAGCAATATGGAAAATGCAAATTCATGAATATTTTATAGGTCTCACGTTATTTTGTTTTTGTTTCTCATCCTTAAACAAAGAGATATCTATTTAGGCCTTACTTTTGACTACAGTCACAAGGTATAGGTCATTTTCACTTTTTCTCCATTCAGTTGCATCCTGACCAAATCTTCATCTCAGACACATGGTTGTACACAGCCATTTAGGGTGGCACTAAGTCTTTCACTATACTGGGAAGCTGGATGCAGTCTAAACCTTTGACAAGGTATGCTGCCACAGAAGGCTTCCCTATACTCTTTACATTCTTTTGATTTCTTCCCTGACATATAACTTCATACTTGAAGCAAATGCGTATTGTGGGAAACAATCCACCACTGTTCCCCTCCCCTTTAATCCAAGCAATTATCAGGCTGCTGTCACAAAGTAGAAAAAGATAATAGTTGGGGGATCGGAGTCTGAGAGGAAAGTAGATTTGATATCTTTAGAAAAGAATTCATATATATGAGGCAGCGTGGGGGGGCCTCATCTTTTTCTGGCCAGCAAGCCTTCTGTCTCTCAGAGGTAAAGTCAGAGAGTCAGAGTAAGTCAAAATCTCTTTCTGATCTATTTTTCAGCCTATCATGCTTTGTGGTTTTAGTAAGGAAATGTGTAGATATCATGTTCTTTTCATTTCATTCAAGCATCTTTGTCATTGCCGCTGGTAGAGTTTTCTCCTATTCTCTGGAATATGGTCTCCTACTATCCACAGTATTCAATATCTTTAGTTAGTTTTATTTAGTTTTAGGGTCTTCAGTTAGTTTTATATGCCATTTATACCCTAATGGAATTCTGGGAAAGGGTATGCTATATATGAAGTTTTAAAAGAAAACTTGGTAGCAACAATTCTAAGCAAGCATTGTCAAAATAAACAGTTGCCACTACCTAGGAGTGTTTAGAACATCTTGATCACAGATTGTTGTTCAAATTAGTTACTAATAGGATCTTATTACAAATAGATTTTAATATTTCTTTGGAAATCTAGTGCATATCATTTTGTTTAATTATATAATTGTTCCATAAAAACCTCTTTGGAGTTCTGCTATTCCACTTCTAGGTTTATGTTCCTTTCACTAAAGAGATGGTCCTAAGGAGAGTTTAACTGAGATGACTGATGAAATAAGTAATGTGAAAAAAAAGAAGAAGAAAAAGAATTTTGTTTGGCTTATGGGTTTTTTTTAAGTGATGACACCAGTTGAATTTGATTAATTTGCTGCAAGGACAAAAGTGCCAAATGAAAATAGCAGAGATACCATCTTCTGGACATAGACAAATGGAAACAGCAGTCAATGGTGCATTAATGAAAATGTAGGTCTATTTGCCCACTGAAACCCTGGCAGTTGAAAGTCCACACAGTCTGCAAGCCACCAAAGCATTGTAGGAAGATTAAACAGTATCAGTGGCACATCAAGAGATTTCAATTAAACATAAAGCCATGAGTGCAACTTAATTGGGATTTCCTTCCAAGGCCACAGTGAGGCTTTTCTGCCAGGGCTGTGCCTTGCTGGGGCTTATGTGTGAACAGCTACATGCTGGGGGTCTTGCAGTCATTCTTTCCATCAAAGCTATAAGTCAAGCCACTCCAGTAACTTTAAAGTAAGCCAAATAAACACCCGCTAGGGAAAAACGGTGAAAGCTGTGGTTGAGAAAAATACAGAGTGCTTGCAACAAGCAGTTGGAGAAGCAGCGGATATTATTGGCAACAAACTTTCCCCACCCGCAGAGGAGGGCTAGGGCCATGACTCCCACGTTTCTCAAAACGGGCTCTGGTAAAACACAGAGATATGGAAGATTAAGTCCCCTTGCAAGAACAAATTTGCTACGCAGCTATGATGAATGCAGCATCAGAGAGCTTCCAGTTGACGGCTCCTTCAGGTTTTGCTGCAGGTATATACAGCAGCTTGACTCAAAGTCTTCTCCTTCACAGGCAACCTGAGAATTGGTCATGCAAGGGGCTGGGGATTTAGCTCAGCGGCAAAAGCGCCTGCCTGGCAAGCGCAAGGTCGTGAGTTCGGTTCCCGGTACCGGAGAAAAACCAA
>NW_004955419.1:16051068-16072008 GCF_000276665.1 Chinchilla lanigera | reverse complement strand
GGGGGGCCTCACCTTTTTCTGGCCAGCAAGCCTTCTGAAGTTGCTGGTTTGGATGGAGACTGGCTGGACTTCTCTCTCTGACTTCTTCTCCTTCTCTCTACCTAACTATTCCCACCTCCCCCATACCCATAGACTTCTGACAATCTATTGTGAATTTCTTTACATGATAGCAGATCCCAAGAGAACACAAACAGAAGCTCTCCAAACTTTGAAGACCCACAACTAGCGTAGCACAATTGCTGTGGCCATTCTATCGGTGAAAGCAACTTACACAAGGTTGGATTCAGGGAATGGCCAATAGAACCTAAGTCTAAACTAGAGAAGAATCATAGGTATACAATAATGGGATTAATTGCTACATCCACTTCTGCTGAGAACCTGAGAAAAATTTGTCATCGTTATGACACACACACACACACACACATTTCACTCTTATGCTAAGCTGGTTTTTCAAGCCAATCATGTAAAATATTAGCTTTCATAGAACAGGAAAACAAAGAATGTTCCTCTACTCGTATTATGATACTTTATAACTCTGATTCCAGAAGCATATTAAACTACTATAAGAAGAATAAAGCAGTCTTATTTTAAAACATAAATTAAAATACCTAAATAAAATATTATGAAATTGAGTTCAGCAACATATAAAGGCAACCCAATTTCAGATGGATTCACATCAGAAGACCTAATTAATGTAAGTAAATCACTTTAGCAAAATAAAAAATGAAAGAAATTAAATTTAAGTGGATGGAGAAAGTGGATTTTTTGTTATTAAAAAAGTTCATAATTTTAAAGAACTCTTAACAAATAAAAATAAAAGTGAATTTCCTAATCTAATCAACAGAATCTACTGAAAGCTTACAATAATTATCCTGAATAGCAGGAAGGCAGAGTATTTTATTTAAAGACAGGAACATTAAGAGAATATCCAGTCTGTACATCTATAACATTGTACCAGAAGTCCTAGTCACAGTGGTGGGGAGAGAAGAAAAGATAAGTGGCATATAAGATGGAGAGGAAGAAACAAAACAATAATTATTTCCTAATAATATTCTCTTCCACTTAGAGACCCAAAAGCCTTTCAAATAAAATACCAGATAATACAATTTAGAAAAGTTGCTGAATAAATGACAGCAACATAAAATCAATTCTTTTCATATAGTAATAATCTAAGGAAGTTGGTATTGATGATTCAGAAAATGACAACATAACAACTTGCTATTAAAATTTTAAAATAATACATCTAAATCCCAAATAAACTCTTATGAGTGAATGTTAATTTTTTTCAATGAAACTATTGGACTCTCAGAATTATAGGTAAATATTTGGGGAACTAGATTTTTTTTCCAAGTGTAAAAGCCGTGGAGGAGTCATAAAGCAAACAGCTGATAAATTAGGCTTCATAAAATATGTTACATGTTATACAAATATCATAACACTTAAGTGACAAGCTGGAAAAATAACCACAAATAAGACAAAAAGTTAATGCCTTGCATATATAAAGCATAGTTATAAAATCTTAAAATCCACTGGAAAAATACCCATACTCCAATAGAAATACTAGCAAAAAAAATGAGTAAATTTTTTTAAAAAACTTATGCAAGAGCATTTCACTACAAAACGTGAATGAAAGTTTGGCCCCATCAAAATAAAATAATTGCTTATTAAAATAAGAATGAAGAGTCACTTTTCAACCAACAAATAGAATATAACAAGCAATGGTAATGTTGAGACAGGTCCTTTTGTACAGTACTACTACAAGTTGGAGTTGCACAACTTTCCACTAGGTATTATTTAACCTAGCATAATTTAACAGTATCTACTTCTTGGCCCAGTAATTCTATGTCTATATTTACACACTCCAGTGAAATTATACCCACACATGTGCATATGATCAATTGATGGTGTGGTTATATCCCAATAAGTTCATTGTAAGTCAAAAAAAAAATTAGAAGCCAGTTCATTGAACACACCAAAATCAAAAGCCCAAAGTGGGCATTTTGTAGACATGATGGAATTACAAAAACACAAAACAAACAATAAAAAAAGTGTTGGCAACATAGAATTGGTTGTTTACTCTTCTGATCATGGGGCTGCTAGGGAGAAGCTGTTCGCTGTCACTGTCCAGCACTGAGAGTGTTGCATCACCTGCTGCTAGCCTGGGAAAGATCAAACTTCGAAGTCAAAATTTGGTGGCTACCAAATTTACATGCTTTCATACCATCTGTACATTGAAAAATAATAAGTTGAACCATTGTAAATCAGAGGCCATGACTATATATACACAGCTGTCTATGACATTACTTAAAATTTAGATAGGTAATTCTATATCCTTCAGTAATTTTATGAAGTCCAACATAAAAGTTATTTAAATATAAAATTGTTTTAAAAGCCCAAGAAAAGCACAAAACCAATCAGTCAATGACTTTCTCTCAATTCCTGCTTGCCCCAGCCGTGGGGGTGGCATCAGGACACTTTTTCTATGAATTTTCAAGACAACACAGAAACCTGAAGAGAAAATAACTTGCTTTATGATATCCTCAGAGTACTGAACTCAGATTTTGTGAAAATTTTTATCATAAAGGATGAAGCACAGGATATCACATAAAAATTAATATGCAAACTGCATTCTGAATGATCCCAGTTAGATAATTATGTATATCAAGCATCCAGAATATATATTTCTTGTTCTTTATAAACATCTATATTTTTCCACTTTTTCTACTAAGACTGTATATTCCTCTCATAATTAGGGGGAAATGGAAAATCATTAACAGTCATGTGTACTTTTCATTCAGGTCCATTACTTCATGCTAGGATAATTATATGCATCTAAGAAAAAAATATCTTGGAATTATAAAGAAAATTTTATTAGAAACAGCAGAACAGCTCTCCAATAATCTACCTCTGGGACAGTTATCTTCAGCGTTATTCAGAGAACATCTGGAATCAATTACAGCCCCCCACTAGCTTTGGGAACCTCTGTGCCTCCAGCCATCTACACAGCAAATTGCCTCAGCTGTGGTCAAAATCAAAATTTCTCAGTTGCCTTAGTTGACCTAGAAATGTTTTGTGTAATTTTCCACTACCTGGAAGGGAATCAGTTGTTGGAAAATAAATATTTTTTATTTTGTCTTGTTAAAGTGATGTCAAGAAATATTCTTCAACATTTAGACAAACCAGAAGACAAATATTCAGTAAAGAAGTGTAATTTTTCAAAATGAATGCAAAGGAAAAAAATCACAAACTTTAGAAGTACAAGGTGAAGGTTGATTTGATGTTTAATATTTGAATATCAGGACTTAAGCTAACTATCAGAACCAAATATATAAAAGTGAAAGTGAAACTTTCTTTTTTCTAGTGTCTTCCATTCAGTAAACAAATTACATAATAAGAATAATAAAAATCTATACTATGAGGTCTTTGCACTAGGGGCCAGGAGTAGAAGTTCATTCACAGTAGGGATAAGAGTGGAAGCAAAATGTAAATAAATAATTGTGCTTTAAGATTAATATAACAAAGAGATTTGTGTGTGTGTGTGTGTGTGTGTGTGTGTGTGTGTAAGATGTTCTAGAAACTCAAAAGGGATACCCACTAACTTCTTTCCTAAGAGTATAAAAACAGGGGAAAGAAATTATAAAAGGGAGACAGGAACAAAAATCTCTAGCATTTTTTCAATCTTAAAAAAAAAAAGAAAAGAAGAGAAGAGAAAAGTAGGGGGGATGGGTTCCACAAAAAGAGACTAACTGGCCTGGCTTTACATTGATCATCCCTAATCACAAATGGGTTCTTGAACCTCCCAGCAATTGGGACTATATTTCTGTTGCTCCTCCACTCTCCTACTCCCCAGGATAACCAGTCTGTACCTGCTTCTCTTCCTTCAAACATCCCAGGCATCCTTCCCAGCTTCTTTCTCAGGTAATGACCCTGATTCCTTTTTCACTGAGAAAGCAGAAGCAATCAAAGAAGGTGTGGGCATGTACCCCAGCCACTGTATTTGCTGACATACTGGTATCTCTTCTAGCCTTCCTTTGGCTGCTGATGCACTGCTGGACTCCAAGTTGAGCCCATGTAGTTCTTCAGTTATGCAGTAGCTCTCATTTGTCTTGGCAACTCAAGAACAACATTTCTCCAGTAATTATTCCCTCTGTCCCCTATATATTCAGGTTTTCTTTCTACCAACTCACTCAAAGCAGAGTACGAAAATGCTAAAACATCTTAAAATAAAATTCTCACTTGACCCCTTTATGCTTAGCTACCATAAAACTCATTTCTGCCTTCCTTTACCATAAAACTTCTATAAAAGATTGCCTACCCATGGTTTTTCCAATTCTGTTCCTCCCACCCTGCCTTATATGCATTCCTATCAGGATTTTCTCCCAAACACTCTCCTGGAGCAGCTTTCATAACGTCTCCAACTTATCTCTACTACTTACACTCCCTTTGCACACCCCTTGCACTACCACCGCTTGACATATCACACATTTACTCATTTGCTGTCCATCTACCCAAACTGGGTTGTACACTCCAAGCACTCTATTCCAAGGGCCTAGAACATTGGCTGGCACATAACAGGTACTCAATAAGTATCCATTAAATGGATGGGTGAGAGAGATAAATGAACATATCTATGATCAAGCAATTTTAAACCCAGATATACCTGACTTTAAAAGCACATGCCCAGGGGGCAACCCACCTTCCCGGCCCCCTTCTGTCCCTCTCAGAAGCATTCCTTCTCTCAATAAATTCTTCCTACTCTTAAAAAAAAAATCACATGCCCTAAAGTTCCATTCTACAACCAGAACTCTGATAGCAGAGACAGGACTAGATGACGTTATCATTAGTGAAGTAGGGTATACAACAGAAGAAAAATTTGGGAGGAAGAGTTGTGAAATCATTTAACATTTTGCAAAATAAACATGACATTAGAGAAACTTCTTACTTACTCAGAGGTGAGTAATCTGGCAGTCTTCAGTATCTACTACACAATCTAGAATGAGAAATGGAACAATTGCAGCCTCTACATGACATAAGCATATGTCACAAAGCCAGAACTTACACAGAAGAAGCTGAGAGGGTATTCTCAGAACTATGGTTTTAGGTTCATTATTCCAGCCACAGAAACTTAAAAGCAACCAGGTGAGCTTGATACTAGAGGGAACATGCCCCCAACACACCCAAACACATACACAAACATGCACACACACAATTTTCAAAAACTTTACAAGAACTCAAACGGCCTGGTGCAATTTCTTTGCCTTAGCACAACTTTAACCCCTCAGTATCCTTTCATATCTCAGCAGTAATTCTCCTACAAAACAGCAGGATACACAGGAAGCATAAAGCAATTATTTAGAACAGTGATCTGATGTCATAAAAATAAATCTAAGTCATATTCAGCAGCCTTTTAAGAAGGCAGACACAGATAATATAACTTGGAGAGATATCCATTGAATCTGATTAAAAGTTTTTGAAACTGGCATTTGAAGAGGTAAAATACCTTTTAAAAATCTATTTAATGGAAAAGTTCAATCTCCACTCATGTTGGATATACGATATACCCATGTACTTCTCCAAAGGATATAAAGACAATTACTAACTGGCCTTGATTCTTATGAATTTGACTCATGCCAAAAACAGACATTTGCAAAGTAATATATGTACCACAACTCTGGCACCATGGAAACAATACCTGGTGTCAACAGTTCAACATAAACTGATATTCATTGACCCAGGGAATACAACAGTGCTTATTTCATTAGTTCTATGATCTTTTAGGTAGTTTTTTGAGTAATTAAGTATACTTCTTCCAAATAAAAGATTGATTTTCCTGAGAATGAACAGTATGACAGTCTCAAAACTCAAAATAAACTAACAGTACTAAAGAAAGTGCCAAGAATCAGGCTCTCCACAGACTAGAAAGAGAGACAAATAAAAACTTAATATTAAAATTTTCTAATTTTTTCCCCATTAGCACTCCTGGTCTCAGGTTTCACTACTGCCATAACCAGCAATAGAGTGGAGCTTGTTTTTGTCACACATGTGAAGATTGATTTAACTTGAAAGTCCTTCCTGGTTCATGTGGATTGAAGCCATAACTAAATACCTTGTCACATGTTTCTTATTGTGGACAGGAATACAGTGCTTTCCAAAGAATAATTATTATTCCAGTATAGAAATTTTGCCCAGACTTTCAAAAGTACACTGTAGATCTTGAGAAACTACCAAAAAAACTTGTTTATTACTTTTAATCAGCAAAAGAATATGTTCAAAGTTGAGACATGGAAAATAATTTTTTCTCTGGAAAATAGGAAAACAAAGCATTTAAAAGCCAATTACTTCAAAGGGAAGGACTTTTACTTTAAGCCAAATTCTAAGGTTTATGATTTATTTTTTAAAAGTACGACGCAATGAGGAAAGTCCAATTTTTTCTGTACTCTGTAGTAAATATTATATGAAACACTTTGAAGACAGACTTTTTTGCTTTGGGAGCAGCACAATTATTGCTAAGGTGTCGTTAGGATTATCACTCTGCTTTCTAACCAAATACTTTGGAAGACTCTATAAGATGACATCCAAATGTGAAATTCAAGGGAAAATATCATAAAAGTTAAAACTATGGGTTCTAGAATCAAATAGACTTGAGCTTCAATTCTCTTTTTCTAACTACTATCCTAGTGACCTTGACTTATTAACTCCTGTGAGTTTCATTCTTCTCACCAGAAAAAATGAGACAAAACTATAACTTGTCTCATTAGATTACAGTTTTTCAGTAATGCGTAAATGAGTAAATTCTGGAACACCGTTATCAATGACAATGATTGTGAATGTTATTGTGATCACAATACGTAACATAACTTGCTTTGAATGAGTCTCATTTCTCTCGCTAACGCTACTTGGTTGCATAGCACCTGGTCACGTAATATTTCCTTCTGAAACAGTTTATAATTCCCTGATGAAGTATCAAGTTTTAACCTTGACCTATGCTCTTCAGAAATAACAAACGTGCTTCTCTGTGTTCCGTTTGACTTCATTTCTTCCCAATTTTCAGAAACAGCCGGAGAAGGAAACAATGTGCAAAACTGATTACAAACAGAAGAAAGGGTTGGCAATTGGGTAACATTTTTGGGAGCAAGGAAATAAAAGGAGTATAAAATGAAATATGAAGTACCTTCTTGTTAAGTGAAAAGAAAAACTCCTGATTATATATATATATTAACATAACGAAGGGCCTGTCCAGTGCTACTTTTTGCCCAAGCAGTTCATAAAATACACATTGTCTTCATGTGCTAGTTGCATTTAAGAAGAAATAATAAACAGAAAGGAAAATTAACCCAGTATATTACAAACCAAAACACGATGACAATAGGGAAAGGAACAGCCACATTACTGAAAAACTAAAAGGGGCGGTCACGCAGTTCGGGGAAGGCCGAGTTCCTCCGCAGTCTTCACCCAAATCCTGTGTAGAATCCTGACCAGTACTTTCAGTTTTCCTATCAGCTTAACGAGCATTTTTTAGCAATTATAATCAATGCCTGATCTTGACATTAGAAAATGTTTTTCTTTGAGCTAAAAAGAACCTGCAATGGCCCCTCTTTACGGTGCTTTCCCATCCCCCCCCATAACTGTGCTTTTCTACCTTTTTTTCTCCCCCTTCCTCTTCTTTTTCTACTTTTACCACAGGATTTATAAAATCCTTTGAAACATGTTGTTTCCAGATGTAGGTCCCAAGTGCCTTGTCATTTACTCCTTGTCCAAGCACTAAGCAGATGGAATTACACAAGTTCGGCTGTATGAATCCACCCTCCAAAACCTTCATTAAACTCCAGGATTTTAAAGAGTCTGCCCAGTTCCTGGCAGGGACCTTTCCCTACTCCCACCCCCAAAGCTGTAAATTACTACCTCATTAAACTCAATTGTAAATGATTAGGTGTCCGGAATGTACTTTCCTTTCTCCGCAGCCTCCTTGGAGTAATTACCACACTGCAGGCTTTCCTAGTCACCTCCGCACATTATTCAAGCAATGCAGTATTTGAGCAGTACACTGAGGGAAGATGTTTTATTTTTCTTAGGCTATTAAGACTCTATTATCATTTAGTTGCAAAAGCGGAAGATTTGTGATCTTCCATTTCCCATGGAGCAATCTCCCTTTCAACTAGAGAGTTGTAATCAACAAGCTTTTTTCAAAAGTTCATTTTATCTCCTACCACACAAGCATTTGGGGCTACTAAACTTTGTTTTTCTGACCATCGTTAATTTAGCACTTTTTAAATAGTTACAGTCGACGCCTCTCGTTTCCATAGGTAAAATCAAGTGCAAAATCTTTTTTTTTGAGATGAAGAGAAACAAAGGTAACTGAGGTTTCCAATGCCTAGTCACCTAGTTCTGATGCTTTGATGAGGTTTGTTTAAAAAAAAAAACTTGAAGAGTCTGGAAAGGTCATGAGTAAATGCTGGAGAGAGAGAAAGGGGAGGAGGGGCTGTCACATTGAATAAATAATCCAACCAGAGTTCCCAGCCTGGTTGTCATCATTTTAGTAGAAAAGGTAAAACTAATATTCCCTGAGGGACCAAAGCTCAAAAGGTCAGTTCTTTTTCTTATAGAGGTTTTTGCCTCTTTAGTTGATTCGTTGGTTTAGTCTTAAGATTTCATCATGCCTGTTTGGGGCTTCCCTGCCTCGTGTTTCTCTTCAATCAGTTGTGTGTTACCATGCCCCTGAAATATAGAGAAAAATATTTACATATATGGAAAAATAGTTACCCATATGGAAAAATATTTACATATATTTACATATATGGAAATAGTTACTTATATGGAAAAAGTAAACACTTAGGCAAAGTGTTTACCACATGGAGGTCAAACAAGTAACAGCAGCCCAGCCAGAAGTGAAGCAGGGAGCCCCACCATCTGGGAAGAAAAGCTCAGGAAGAGATAAAGGAATGCAGAATCCTTCATTCCTAATTTAGCCTGTGTCTATGAGTGTGTTGTTAGATGTCACACATGATCCTAAAGGAGATTCACTCATCCCCGGATATGAGGGGCAAGGTGGGGCCCAGTAGCTTAAGGGTCCGCTTATCTGCATTCATTGTGAGTGGAGAAAAACAATAGTTCAGATGACCCTTGCTGGCAGACTGCTCTCTAATTGGGAGAACTGGATATAACTGTAATTGGGTATGATTAGAATAAAAGGGTATAACTTGGTCTTGGTTCTGGCCTGGCACCTTGAGAAGGAAAGATGTAAGGAGCTATATCCCCAAGGAAGCATACTAGCATAGTACTATTCAAGTGACAAAGTAGAACACGGAAAAAGGAGTATGCAAGTACCTCCTTTCTGCTCATAATATGGCAGTTTGGCTTAGTGAGGACTGGAGGAATACTCCATCCCTAAGGCACTCCAGGGCTTGAGAATTTGGAAGATCATCTTTTGATGGTGTCATTAGTGCTGTTATGGAAGATACCAGCAGCAGTGACATTCCACAAGGCTTTATGAATATCAGACTTTCATAAGTGGAAGCGCATGAAGTAAAGTGAGACATTGGAAAAGTAGCCTAGTAAAACTTGAAAGAGCTGGATATCCTCTGTCAGCCTCGGGCAAGTTCCATGGAATTTATTACTATAGTGACCCTACCCAGACCTGTGGTCTACTGAATCTCAAAAATTCAACTCACAAATTAAAATTAGAACCATAAAATGAGCACAGAAAAAATTAACTGTCTGTGTAGACTGAACAGATGCAAAAGTAGTTTTCTGAAATAATTCACGTTAAGTATGCTTTAGGTAACGTATTTCTTGAATAATTTGTAATTCATCATGAAATTATCAATTCAAAGCCTATTAGAGCATGGCCTTATCCAGATGGTAAACGCGAAGAAACTTATGCTCATCTCCCTCAACACACACACACACACACACACACACACACACACACAAATTAACTACATGTAAATAGTTAACAGAGGGCTCAAGTATAGCAAAGGAGAAGTGGAAACCCAGTGGAACACAGAAGTCAGGGATGGATGCACACAGAAAGGTACGAAACACCTTGCCTGCACCATGCATCTTTTTCTCAGGATCAGGTGGGAAGCATATTTTTCCCTGAAAGGAAAATGTGAGCAAGAGTACCCCCTGTAGCCTTCATCATCACTGCAGACAGCTGCAGGCTTCAACACTAGATCCCTGCAGTTCACACTGGTACTGAGCCCAACAGAGGGAGCTAACCAGAGTCTACTCCACTGTACTCCCTCCCAAAGAAGGAGCCAGTGCTGTGCCCTGCTCCTGGTTGCCTGCGGAGCCAAGGCATACTTCCATCACTGCGGCCTTGGTACCATTGCAGTCTACCATCTGAAGTCTGGGCCACAATACCCAGTACCCTTGGGTCTCAGTTGCTGCAAGTTGCCACAGAGCCACTCTGCCTCCCTAGGTTCAAATCACTGCTGCAGTCTCCAGAAGCATGAGGGTCCCTATTGTCCTCACCATTCCTGAGGACTTACTGTCATATTGTCTCACTCCTGAGCTACTGCAGCAGCCATACTTTCCCAAAAATTGGAGCCACTGCTGCACCGCACCATCCCCCAGCATCTGAGCCAGAGGGCCTGGCTTTATCCCAAGGGTGTTGCTGCTGTTGTATCCTGAGATACTGCTCTGTGCTATCTCCCTGGACTTGAGATGTGGGGAACAACCCAGAATCCCACAACCCAGCCCTGCAGGTAATCTGCCTAAATGGATGCATTGGCAAGTGCACTTGTGCCCCAAGTCCCTGTGTTTGTATTGTTCCATGACCCCTTGGGTCTAGGCTCCCAGCCCTTGTGAGCACCTGCACCATGGCTTGGTAGAGTAGTTACCTATGGGTCACACCAGACCCAGAATCAAGGGAGGGATCTCCCCTGCAAAGAATAGAAAATAGGAGGATCACGACAGCCTTTGACATTGTTAATACCCTCAGTTCATACTTCCATTGCTGCCACAGTGCAGTCTTAGTCATTCAGGCCCTGACAAACCCTTCGCTAATGCTGACCTCAGCTGATTCAATTGCATGAAGATTATAGAGCTGTGTCCTCTCTAAAACTAGAGCCCCATACCCTTACACAACCTGTGTCCTTGCACACACCTGCAGGTGACAATCTCCCCTCTGTAACTCAGTCAGCTTTGTATTACTGTGATCAAATACCTGAAAAAATCAAACTAAAGAATGACAGGCTTATCTTGGTTCCTAGTTTCAGAAGTTTTAGTCTATGATCATCTGGTTCTATTGCTTTAGGCATGAGGTGAGACAGAATATCATAGCAGCAAGAGTGTACGACAGAGGAGGCTGCTTATCTCATGGCAGCAAGAAAGCACAGAGAAACAGGCAGAAAGGGGCCAGGGATTCAAATACACCCTTCAAAGCCATTCCCTGAGTGCCTTGCTGCATCTAGTTAGACCCCAACACCTAATAAACCCATTGATCTATGAACATGTCATTGATGAATATATCGATGCGATCCAATCACTTCCCAAAAGCCAAGCAGTTAGAAGCCAACCCTGTAACGCAAGGCCTTTGGGAAATAGCTTAGGTCCAAACAATAACATCCCAACCCGACCCTAAAAGGTAAATATCCCACTATACAAAATACATTCGGTAAACTTCCAAGAGACCCCTTAGTCTTAACAGTTTCAGCATTGCTCAAACGTCCATGTCCAACATCTCCTCTGAGACTCAGCTGTAAAAATGAAAAAAAAATTTACATAGTTCCAACATACCTAAGACAGGCACAGGATAGTATTTCCATTCCATGAATGGGGGCTTACAAAGGAGGGATGGGAGCAAAGCAAGAATGAAATACAGCAGGGTAAACAATAAATCCTGAGCTCGATGTCCTGCATCTGGGGCATGTGGTAGTAGGCTCCAAAAGGCTTGGGCAACCCCACCCCTTATGACCATTTTAGTAGAACAGCCCCCATGACCACCTTCTTGTGCTGGCTCTACTTCCTGTCTATAGCTTTTCTCATCAGTCATTTCACATTCCCGGCATCTCTGACTTCCTAGAGTCTCTACTGCAGCTTCACCTTCACTCCCACACCTCAGGTATCGAGGTTCAGGGGCTACCACCCATGATTTGGGGATTCTGACCCTGCCACACATTGCCTGCTTCCCAGACCTTCCTTTGAAATCCCAGTGGAAGCCACCATGACCTCATGATTCTTATATTCTCCATGCTTGCAAAACCAACACCACATGAGTGATGCCAAGGTCTTCTGCCAGTAGAAATAGTAGCTGAGACCACTTGGATCATGCTGCAGAAGCTTCTTGAATGCCCAGAGCATGGCGGGTGAAACAAGTTCTAGAGAAAGAACTTCCTAGATAATCCTGTGCAGGCAAGGTTCCCTGGCTCTCTCTCTTCTCAAAGCAAAATCTTCAGAATAAGTCTATACTTCTGCACACTTCATCCCATAATAGGTGAGGTCCAGCCAATTCCCAAGAAGCCTCCACAATATCTTTCCAGTTATCTCAGTACAAAGTTCTTGGTTTCCTTTTAATTGTGGTTATCTGTTCAGCAACTGCACTTTCCTTGGCTCGCACTTTACATGTGCATCTTCTCTGACCAAACTGCAAGTTTTTCAGATCTTTCTGTTATGTGTTTTGCTCCTGATTCTCACTGTAAGTGTGACTAAAAGGAGCCAGCCATACCCATGCCACAGCATGAATGTTGTACTCACTTGAAGTTTCCTGCACGAAATAAACAAGCCTGTCACCTCTGAATTCAGCCTCACACAGTTTCAGGGCATTAAAAAAGTGTAGCGAATTTCTTTGCCAGAATGTAGCATGAATGCCCTCTAGTCCAGTTTCCAACAGGGTCCTTGTTCCCATCTGACACCTCATGAACTAAGCCTTTACTGTCTGTATTTCTCTCAGTATTCTACTCTTTTGAGCTCACACCAAAATCATTGATTAGGGGATTTAGCTCAGTGGTGCAGCACATGCCTGGCAAGGGTGAGGTCCTGAGTTTGATTCCTGGTACCACTCCCCCCAAAAAACCATAGATTATGCTCCACTTACAATGTTTTGTGCTTCACCTTGCCTACTTTTTCAAACATCATACAATAATTCTTATTAACTGACTCCAAAGGAAAAAAAAATCTATGAATTGCCTGAAAAAATTCAAAATAATTATTTTATCAAGGCTCAATAAAATCCAAGAAAACAAAGACAACTCAATGAAATTGGGAAAACCATACATGAACAAAACTAGAAATTCAACAAGAAAGATAGAAATCTGCACTTGGGAGGCTGAGGCAAGAAATTCAACAAGAAAGATAGAAATCTGCACTTGGGAGGCTGAGGCAAGAAATCTGCACTTAGGAGGCTGAGTTAGAGGCCACCCTGGGCTACACAGTGAGTTCAAGGCCAGTCTGAATTGCAAAGAGAAGTCCTGTCTCAAAAACAAAAAATGATAGAAATCATTTACAAAGGAATCAAACAAATCCTGGAACTGAATAATACAATGGATGAAGAATATAATAAAAAGCTTCAACAGTAAAAACAACCAAGCAGAAAAAGTGATCTATGAATTTGAAGACAGATCTTATGAGATTATCCATTCAGAGGAAAAAGAATAAAAAGAGTGAAGAAAGCCTACAAACCTTATGGGATATCATGAAACTAACTAATATAGAATTCTAACTAATTGTACTAACTAATTAATTATAGAATAACACTAAACTAACATTATAGAACTCTAAAAAGAGGAGCATGGATACTTGTTAAAAGAAATAATAGGTAAAAACTTTTCCAAATCTTGAACAAGATGACATCCGAAATTTCCTAAACATATTCAAAGAACCTTGTAGAGGGCTGGGGATTTAGCTCAGCGGCAAAGTGCCTGCCTGGCAAGCGCAAGGTCGTGAGTTCGGTTCCTGGTACTGGAGAAAAACAAAAAACAAACAAACAAAGAACCTTGTAGAGAGACATACTATAAATTTACCACCAAAAGCCAAGGACAAAAAGAGAATTTTGAAAGCAGGAAGAGAAAAGTAACATGTCACATACAAGAGAATCTTCATAATAGTATCAGGGAATTTCTCAGCAAAAAAACTTGCAGGCCAGGGAGAATGAGATTATATATTTAAAATGCTGGCCTGGAGATATAGCTCAGAGGTACAGAACTTGCTTAACTTGGGCAAGGCCCTGTGTTCAGTCATCAGTCTCTCTCTCTCTCTCTCTCTCTCTCTCTCTCTCTCTCTCTCACACACACACACACACACACACACACACACACACACACGCACACACACGAAGAAAGTAATTGCTAACCAATAACACTATAATTACCGAAGCTAGCCTTCATAAATAAAGGAAAAATAAAGACTCTCAGACGGGTAAAATCTGTAGAAGTTCATCACCACAGACTTGCCTTATAAGAAATACTAAAGTGAGTTATTAAAGTAGAAACAAAAGGACTTGAACTGGTAACATGAAAACATATAAAGCTAGAGAATTCAGAGACAAAGGTAATTACATAGTTAAAGTCAGAAAACTATGTAGAGTCAAAAATGGTGGTATGTATAATGCTCTAAATCACTTATAACTCTACTATGCACGTTGAAAGACAAAAGCATTAAAATAACAATAGACTATGTCCTTAATAGATACACAATATAAAAAGATATACATTCTCACATCAAAAACATTAAATATAGGAGAGGTAAAAATTCAGCTTTGCATGAAATTGAAATGTACTTGTTATATGGAGGTGAAAGGGTACAGAGATACAGCTTTGCAGGGTGAAAAAAATCTAGAAAAATAATGTAGAGAATGGGGATCACAGTTAATAATATTGTATGTGTACTGGAAATTTGTGAAAAGAGTACATTTCAGGTGCTGTCACCATATGCACAAACAAAAGTGTAACTATGTGAGATGGGTTTGACTGTAGTAACAATTTCACAATGTATATCAAAACACTATGTGGTATTATCTTACATACATACACAATTTTTAAAAGAGTCTATTAAAATATTAAGGAATTTTTCCACCAACATATGAAGCAAAGAAAAAATAATGTAAGAGGGATATTTGATTGCTAATAATGTAAATATTTTATGTATTTTTAAGCCATTTATATGTCTTTGTTTTTTGTTTTTGTTTTGGTACTGGGAATCAAATTCAGGGCCTCGTGCATACCAGGCAGGCACTGTGCTACTGAGATATCTTCCCAGCCCTTATACGTCTTTGTAAGTTAGTAATTACAGCATTTTCATTTTTGCCTTCTTCCTGTTGATTCCTAGATCTTTGTATACTAAAGGTGATAATATTTGTATATCATTTACTTTGCAAATACATTTAACTCCTATTTACGAGTTGTTTTATGATGTGTTTATAATAATTTTAGAGGTAGGACAAAATCATTTTTATTCTCCTTTATTATTTTTTCTTTAATATTATGCTTAGAAATATTTTACTAATGCTTTAAGGAGAATCTATTTCTACCTTTAAAAATTTTTTCTTGTAGGTTCATTTTTAAAGTTACCTCCCTTCAATCTGTTTTTGAAATGTTAGGTAAGATATTCTCTGATTTTATTTTTTACTGCCTGTATATTAAATAACACACTACCCTACAAAATTTTAGAGAAGCCATCCTTATCATAAAGTAAAGCTTTGTCTGTCTCTTGACTTTTTTATCTGTTGTACTAAACTACATTTGCCTATTTTTATATGAATACCACAGTGTGCAATTACAATATGTACTAAAATTCTTTAGTGTAAGTGGAACCTTAAGAATCTGAATTTTTATAATTTTATTTCAGGTTCAGATGTAGTAGTGTGTGATAGACCAATAGTGTGATCAAAGTAATGAGAAAAAGATGGATAAATTGAAAATTTATACATCTTAACATATCAGAGAGCTGTGAATGCAAAGAATCTAAACATTTCCAGAGATGCGCAAGCCCTTCCCGAGTGAGCAGAGACCAGGAACTGCTTTACCCTGGGAACACGTGCTGAACTTAGGCAGAAAGAATTTGGTGGAGTAAGAAGCCAGCTAAACATTTAGCAGCCATATGAGCTTCTGCGATGGAAAAGAATCTTAAGAACCCCGTATGTAGCAGTAGTGCTGTCAACAATTAGTTGGGAAGGGGACCAAGACATAGGGTGGAGAGTGAAAAGGGATTTAAAAGAATTAAGACATGTTATGTATATGTACCACCAACTCCTCATGAGAAATGTGGTCATTATGTACTACAAACATGTACGAATAAAAAAAATTTAAAGAACAATTTCCCAATTGGACTTTTGCTCAGTGTTTGACATAAGTATCTGAAAAGCTGAAGGCACAACTAGAAGAATATAAGGATGCTAAAGTCCACTAGAAGGAAGGATCTGTTACACACTTAGATAACATCTCACCCTTACGAAGTTTGAAAACAAATACATCCTATGACCAACTAAAGCTGCAAAATAGTGCCAATCCTGTTAAATTCTTCATTGGATCAAAGAAGAAGGCTCCCTACCCCATACTGACTGCTGGATAAAAAGAAAGCATGTTCCTTTCTGGAAGAAAGTACTACTATTTAAACACAATAAAAAGTTACAACTCATGCAGAGACGAGGGAAAACATAATCCTTTTTTTGAAAAAGAAAAGAACAAAAACAAATTAACGAACATAAAGACATAAACGAAACCACACAAAAACAATAAAAATGAACACATACTCTTATTCAGAGGAAAAATAGTAAATAGAAGGAAATTATAGATGGTCCAAGATTACTGTAAAATCGCTATTAGAAACATTAAAACTGTCTTTGAGCAAATGGTAGACCTAATCAATGAAAAGATGGAAATCTCAACCCTATAATAAAGTACTAATAACAATAACATGGGCATTATAAAATATTTTAAGCTAATGCATATGTTAGCTCGAGTTAGCCAATCCATGATATATATACATATTTTAGAATATCATATTGTATACCATAACTATAAATTTTTGTCAATTAAAAATAAACAAATAATAAAAGCCAAGATGAAACAAATACATCGTAAAAAATTGTATGAAACATTTGAGAAAGCAGTAATGCCAGCTCTGCACAAACTCTTTCAGAAAATAGAGGAAAGAAGAGTACATACCTACTCATTCTGTTTGAGCCATGTCACCCTGATGCCAAAATATGACAGTCATTACAAGAAAGAAAAATTATAGACCAACATACCTCCTTAACATAGATTTTAGTAACAGTTTTTTGGAGGCGGGGTACTGGGAATCAAACTCAGCAGCTTGCTCTTGCCAGGCAGGCACTTATGTCACTGAGCTATATCCCCAACCCCAACATAGATTTTAAAATCTTAATCAAAACAGAAATAAGTTGAAAACAGTAGTACATTTAAATAACAATATATCATAACTAAGTTCAATTATTCAAGGAATACAAAGTTGACTTAACATTTAAAAGTCAATTCAATTCACCACATTTAAAGAATCGGAAAAATAAACTATTAAATCTTTTTATACATAAAAATGATTTCATGAATTGCAACACTTTTTATTTTAAAAAAATACTCTCAACATGTTAGGTATAGGAAGGAATTTCCTCTAATAAGGATATCTGCTACAGCCATGGTATAATTAACAACAAATTTAACATAAACATCCACTTTTATTTTTTATATTGACTATTAGATGGGTGGTCCAATAATATGAAATAAGGTAACAAGAAAAAGTTCTAAACATGGGACAGGAAGAAGTAATACTCCATTTACACATGGGTATGTGCAAAGAAATTCCAAAGAAATATGTTAACAAGTAACAAGAATTGCTATGCTGATTTTTAAAAGTTGCTGAATATGAGGTCAACAGACAAAACTCAAGAGTATTTCCAAGAATTTGCAGAACAATTGGAAAATACTTAAACAAACAAACAAACAAAAATCATTACTTATAAGAGCATCCAAAAAACTCTAGGGAAAATGTAATAAAAATTATACAGGCTTTCTTAATTGCAAATTACAAAACATTATTAAACTAAATTGAAAAAAAACTGGATAAATGGAGACATTACTATGTTTAAAAATAGGAAGATTTGCTGGGTGTGATGGCGTATGCCTGTAATCCTAGCACTCAGGAGCCTGAGGTAGGAGATTATGGCAAGTTTCAGGCCAACCTGAGCTACATAGGGAGTTCAAGACCAGCATTAACTACATAGCAACACCTTGTCTCAAGAAACAAGAAGACAAAATAAAAGTTGAAAGTCTCAATAGTGTTAATTTGTCAATCCTCACAATATTTTATAGATCCAACATAATCCCAGCTAGAATCTCAGCAGGATTTTATTAGGTGAAATGTAGAAGTATAAAGTTTGTAAAGAAATATAAATGACCTAACTTAGAAAAACTTGCAGAACCATAATGCTGGAAGATTTAAAATACCAGATTACAAATTTGAAGTAAGCAAGGCAATGTGGTCGCTATCCCAAGACCATAAAAATCCTCCAATGGGAGAGAATAAAGTACAGAAATAAAGCCACACAAGTACCTTGAGCTTGGAAAAAGGTACCAATGGAATTCGAATTTTAATAAATTATACTGAACAACTATATATCCCCTCAAATTTAATTTGAATCCCTTCCTCAAACTACATGAAAAATTAACTCAAAGTATCAATTACTTAACATTTAAAACTAAACTTTTAAAGATTCTATGAGAAAAGAGAATATCATTGTGACCTTGGGATGAGCAATGAGTTATTGGGCAACATACAAAAATAACCATAAAAGAATAAAACTCGAATACAATAAATAACCAAAATTTATCCTTCCCATTGAAAAGCTACCATTCATGAAAAAACTAGAAAGTCACAGCTAGGGTAAAATATTTACAATATTTATACCTAACAAAAACCATGTCCTACATATATATACATATTCTGAACTCCTAGAAATCAATGAAAATGACAGTTCAATTTTAAAAGACAAAGCTAGCTCAGTGGCACAGCACCTTCCTGGCAAGTGCAAGGTTGTGAGTTCGATTCCTGGTACTGGAAAAAAAAATTAACCAAAAAAAAGACAAGAGACTTGATCAGTCATTTCAAAAAACAAAATGTTTGGATAGAAAGTAAACAAATAAAAATACCCTCAGCATCACATTTATCAGGAAAAATGAAAACTACAACAACTATGAGATACATTTCATAACAGCAGAATGGCTAAAATTAAAAGACTAAAAACATGAATTGCTATTGCTGGCAAGAATGTGGAGTAGCTAAGTTTCACATAAATGCTGGAGGGCACGAATGATAGTAAAGTCCCATTGGAAACATGTTTTCCAGGTACCAATCAAGTTAAACATTCATCTAAACTTTGACCAAGCAATTTTATTCCTACCTTAGAGAAATAAAAGCATATAGGGACAAAACATTTTGTTATGCTTACAGCAGCTTTAGTCCTAACACCCCAAAGTTGGAAATAACCAAAAATGTCCATAAAGATGAGAATGGAAAACACAGAAGAAATGGTTACGTTCCTAGATACATATAAATTGCCAAAGATGAATCAAGAAGATATAAGAATCTTGAATAATCCAATATCAGTCAATGAAATTGAAAACGTAATTAAAAATTTGCCAACAAAGAAAAGCCAAGGTCCTGATGGATTCACAGCTGAATTCTGTAAGACATTTAGAAAAGACTTAATGGAATTACTTCTCAAACTCTTTAATGAAATTGAAAGGGAAGCAATTCTCCCCAACTCATTCCTGGTGGCAAGTATTACCCTGATAACAAAACCAGAGAAAGACCCAACCAAAAAAGAGAACTACAGGTTAATCTCTCTGATAAACATAGAAGCAAAAATCCTCAATAAAATACTAGTAAATAGAATCCAACAAGTCATCACAAAGATTATACATCATGACCAAGTGGGATTCATCATAGGAATGCAGAGATGGTTCAATATATGTAAATAAACAAATGTAACATACCATATCAACAGAGCTAAAGACAAAAATCACATGATCATCTCAATAATAAAAGCTTTTGATAATGCTTTCTCAATAGAAAAGCAGAAGAAACTTTTGATAAAGTCTGAAAACAATTCATGATAAAAACCCTACAGAAAATAGGAACAGATGGTCTTTACCTCAATCTGAACAAAGCCATCTATGACAACCAAACAGCCAACATCATACTGAATGGACAAAAATTGAGAGCTTTCACTTTAAAATCAAGAACAAGACAAAGATGTCAACTTTCACTACTCCTTTTCAATATACTCCTGGAAACATTAGCCAGCACAATTAGACAAGGGAGAGAAATGAAAGGAAGGAGGATAGGAGAGGAAGAAGTGAAATTATCATTAATCACAGATTATATGACACTCCACACAGAAAAACCCAAAAACACCAGCAACAGACTTCGAGATTTAATAACCAAATTCAGTAGCATAGCTGGATACAAAGGTAACACTCAAAAATCAATAGCATTCCTGTACACAAACAACAAACTAACTGAGAGAGAAATTAGGGAAACCACACCCTTCACAATAGCATCCAAAACAATGAAATATTTAGGAATAAGTCTAACAAAGGAAGTGAAAGGCCTAAACAGTGAAAATTTCAGCACTCTGAAAAAAGAAATCGAAGAGAATTTGAGAAAATTGAAAGATATCCCTTGTTCATGGATAGGAAGAAACAACATTGTAAAACTGGTCAAACTCCCAAAATTTTTATACAGATTCAATGCAATCCCAATCAAAATACCACTAGCACACCTCACAGATCTAGAGAAAACATTCTTAAAATTCATATGGAACTGGAAGAGACCTAGAAGAGCAAAAGCAATCCTGGGCAACAAAGGCAAGGCAGGAGGCATCACAATCCCTCAAATGAAATTATACTACAAAGCTACTGTGATAAAATCAGCACAGTACTAACAAAAAACAGACCTGAGTATCAATGGAACAGATTAGAAGATGCA
>NW_004955419.1:16039408-16050572 GCF_000276665.1 Chinchilla lanigera | reverse complement strand
ATACAAATGGCAAATAAATATATGAAATAACATTCAACATGATTGGTTGTTTAAGAAATGCAAATTAAAACAACACTGAGATTCCATCTTACCCCAGAAAGAACGGCTATCATCAAGAAATCAATGAATAACAAATGTTAATGTAGCTATGGGGAGAAAGAAAGCCTTTTCCACTGCTGGTGGAAGTGTAGACTGGTCAACCACTGTGGAAATCAGTTTGGAGATGCCGCACAAAACTAGGATTAGAGGTCCCATTTGACCCAGCTATACCCCCTTCTGTGTATTTTTCCAGAAAAACTGAGAACATCATACCATGGTGATATATGTGCACCCATGTTTATAGCAGCACAATTTTTCATAGCTAAATCTTGGAAACAACCCAAATGCCCATCCACTGAGGAATGAATAAAAAAGATATCATATTTTTATACAATGGAGTATTATTCAGCTGTAAAGAGAGATAAACTCGAGGCTTTTATAGGTAAATGGATGCAACTACAGACCATACTCATAAGTGAAATAAATCAGACCCACATATGTAAACTTCATATTTTCTCGCTAGTGTAAGAAACTGAAAGAGTTTACAAAAGCCAAAAAGTACAATAGTTATTGTGAAAGGGGAAGAAACTGCTCAAAAGGAAAGAACAACAGGGGTAAGGGAAAGAAGAAAAGAAAGAAAGAAGGAAGGAAAATATATATATATACACACACACACATACACACAAGATAGCTAAGATAATTGTACTACTAATCTCTGTTGGTTTATTGAAAGGAACAGTTAAATTTTTCTCAAATTTTTTTGACCAATTCACATGCCTACATCTGGTAATCTGAACAACTACTTTGAAGTTAACAATATGTAATATACCAACCATTGTTGATTTCTTATCATCTTGTTTTGAAATTCTGTATTATTTTTAACATTTTAAAATTTTTATTCTTTAATCATATGTTACAATCATATAATAACTGCTATACAGCAATGAAAAAATATCACTCTATATACAACTACAGCTACATAGATGATTTGTCAAGAAGAGACACACAAATTTTTATTCAATTCAATGCCAAGCAATATTAATCTATGATAATTGATATTATAATGCAGTTATCTCTGGGTTGGGACTGTGGGCTAGGAGGAACATGAAAGAACTTTGTAGGAATATGAAAACATTCTATTGCACACTTGGTAGTCACAGGGGTGTCATACATTGAGCTAGTTGCAAATATCACTGGCACCCACATTTTCCTGAGTAAAATTTAGTCACGTTGGCCACATATAAAATCAAGGAATCTTGGCAGTCTTTAACAGGTTGACCATGTACCCTATTAAAATTTCTATTGCTACATCAAATGGGACAACAAATAACCAGGGAAAAGTCTCATTATCTACCAAAGAGAATTTTAAGCATATTTCCAATTAGCCAATCTATTGATTCTAAATTTTTATTTTTAACTTCTAATATTTTAGTGGATCCATATTTAAATTATTGATAATTTTTATAATTTAATACATGTTGATAAATTTTAAGTATTCTTAGATATTGAAAAAGAATATGCTTATTTTACAGAGAACAAAGTTTTGGATGTATTTATATCCACCAGTTTTCCCATTTGGTTTCTATTTGTTAGTTGTCTTTTGCACATCAATAATAATGCCAGTTTCCTTTTAATTTTCCAGTTTCCCACAACTTATCTCTGAATGGATGTTTGGAGCTGGCAGTGGGATGGTAGGTGACAGCTTCATACACTGTACTGTCATAATTTTATAAAAAAGTAACTTATTTTAAAATGGCTAGTGCTGCTTTCCTTTGATAAGTAATCTGAAAAAAGTACCCCAATAAAACATTAGAAACTAGAATCAAATGATATTACTATTATTTGTAATAACTTTATATTTTAATTGGTAGTTTCACTATAAATGATTCTTTTACATTTTTCACTAAATTTTAATAATATAATTTGGTTGTCTTTAGACCAGTATTTTAGAAATTACTCTACTTGTAACCAAAGTTGATTTTCAGCCTCTCTGTAATTGCCAAGGGAAAGAGCAAGCGTCATTCCATTATTGTGGTGTGTTTCTTCTGTTTTTAAATGTTTTAAATTTCACTAGTTTATAATTTTTTTAAATAAAGTTAGACAAATTATTTCATAACTGAAGTCTTAATTTCATATTTGTGCCTAAAAATTATGTGGTGCTTTTAAGAAATGTAACCTCTCATATGTAGGGCAAAAGTGGAACGTTACAAATAAGTTGTAGAATTGCAGGGGCTGAAGAAATACACTGAAGCCTCTGCAGAGTTAAAAGTTATAGAAGCTCATTTCTTACTCATAAGAGTGTTTTCCCAGGTTAATAATTCTGTGTGTTTGGCCCTGGGATTCCACTGTCAAAACAATGGAATGCCATCAGGCCAGGGTTGTGTGAGAGGACGGCAAGAAGAAAGCAGAGGAATAAGGATATGGTTTTAACATCTGAAACTCAACTTTATAATGAGAAACAGAGGAGACATGATGTCATCTGGAGAAGGTAGCTCCGCTGTATTTTTCTTTTTTTAAGGCTGGCTTGACCTGAGATTTTCAACAAAGTCCAGATGGAAAGAAGGGAGAAATATATATATTTTCTAAGCCTGAAACAAATACTTAGAGCAGAGGTTTTTCGCTCATGGATTTAACATGCTTGGATTTCATGCAGACCAAGTAAATCCACCTCGTTATTCCCTCCTTCTGGCCTCCTTACCCCAAACCTTTTAGCCAAAGTTTTGAATCTGCAGGATGCAGTCCAGACTGCTTAGCATCTTGCCCACGAACTCAAGGAAAGTTTCTTTAATTCCTATTGATGGAGAAGTCATCTATCATTTCATTGACCAAAACTCAGGTTTGTTTTTCTGGTTTTTTTTGTTTTTTTTTTTTTGTATTATTTTCATATTTTAACTTCTTGGATGCCAATCGGCGAT
The DNA here is from genome assembly GCF_000276665.1 of Chinchilla lanigera. Lineage (NCBI taxonomy): Eukaryota > Metazoa > Chordata > Mammalia > Rodentia > Chinchillidae > Chinchilla > Chinchilla lanigera. The sequence continues at coordinate 16,047,618 of NW_004955419.1, read as the reverse complement.
GCTTTGTACTTTAATTGGCAGAGATTTTTTTGTTGTTTTTCTGTTTGTCTTTGCTTGGAGGCTTGCTTTTGTAGGTACTTTCCTTAGTGGGGCATAAAATGATGTATTCACTGTCATTCTTGGCTTAGAATTTTAAAAACACAGCAACTCAATGGTAGTGACTAATGAGGTAGAGAGGTTTTATTGCTTGGTTTTACTTTATTTGGTTTTTAGTCTGGAATGATTTCCAGTTTAAGAAAAGACCTAGACAGAAAGCCTGCTAGGAGCTCACTGTGACAGTTCACTTGTGTAGCTCCTCTCGATTATGTAAATATAAATCCATCACAGGTAGTCACTTTTAGCCTGGGAGAAAGGTCAGTCACCCTTCTTTCCTGAAGGCTCAAGGTCGAGTGTATCAAACTGCAAAAGAAGTTCAAAATCTTCAAACAGGAAAGGATAGAATACGCAGCCCCTCTTCCCTGAAACTGCAAGAGTGGGGAAATGTGAAATAAACCAGGATGCCTTTGAGCAAGGAAGGGTGGAAGCAAGTGATAACAAGCACAGAAAAGGAAAAATCTGAAAGAAAACCAGATTGATTTTTCATGAGTAGGTGCTGTAACCTCAAGACAAGCCTCAGGTTTTAAGGGAAAAAGCTAAGATGGTAGCCTTGCAAACCCAGCCACTCTCAGGGAATATTAAGCTTTTTTAAGAACAGTGACCAGGCACAGAATGTAGAAGCCCAGCCAGGAATTTCTACAGTGCTGACAGGAATCCAAACCATCAAGAACATTTCCTCAACAGCAGATAGGCATCCTCAGTGGAATGGGACCGGCCCTATGATAGCGTGTGTGGCAGAACCAAAGCAACAGCACAGATAGAATGTTTAACTTGCCATTCCTCACTCCTGACCTGGCATTTGTAAGTACTCCTGATACTCCCTGGACTAAACATGCCTAGCATACACTGAAAATTAAGACATTCACCAATGTTTGTCTTCCCAGCTGCTAAAGCAGACTGTTTACCTAATGATTTCTTTAGAAATGTTCCTACTTACCAATGAGAAGCTATCTTAGTTACTTTTCTCATTGCTGAGACAAAATACACAACATCAAAAGTTAAGGAAAAGTTTATTTGGGTCACAACTTGTAGAGGTTTCAGTCCGTAATCAGCTGGCTCCAAAGCAGGGTAGGGCACAGCAGAGGGGCAACAGTTCATAGAAGTAGAAGACAGCAAAAGCAACAAGGGAGACAGAGGACAGGGCTCTTTCTGTCCCTTATACTGTATACAGTCCACCCACTGTAGGGCAGGTGTAGTACTCACAACCTTAATCCCAGCATTGGATGATAAATCAATCACAAACTTTGGATTCAGCCACTTCTGAAAAGCCCACCCTCCATAACTGCATGAGGCTTTAGGGGGACATCTAGAAACAAAACATAACATTTCACCTTCAGCTCCCCCAAGACTCATATGTATTCCTTATGTAAAAGGCATTTAGTCCATCTCTAACAGTTGTCAAAGTCCTAATAGTTTCAGCACTACTGAAAATTCCAAGTCCCAAGTCTCCTCTGAGATTTAAGACAAACTCTTAGCTGTGAACCCCTGTACAAATGAAAAGAAAGTTAAACGCTTCCAACATTCAATGGCACAAGATAAACATTTCCATTGTAAAGTTACAAATGGAGATACAAAAGAATGGGACGAAAGAAAGTCCAAAATGCACCACGGCAAACATTAAATCCTATAGTTCCATGTGCAGTATCCAAGGCAATCTGTGGCAAGATGTAAAGGGCTTTGATGGCTCCATCTCTAAGGCACTGGTGGTGGTTGTAGCTCCCATGGCTCCTCTCTTGGGCTTGCTCTGCTCCCTCCTTGCAGTTTTCCTCAGATGATCCATGTTCCTGGTTTCTCTAAACCTCCGGACCATCCACAGCACTTTCAGCTCCACACTCACAACTTTACACACTGCTCTCCCAGGGGTACACTGCCTGGCCTTCCAGGCTGTCTTCTGAAATCTGAGTGGAAGCTTTCCTGTCCCCACAACTCTTCCTTTCTGTATGCACCTAAAACCAGTGCTACATGGATGACTCCAAGTTCTGCTGCAAACTAGAGCAGTAGTCAGTCTTCCCTCTCTCTTGGCCATAGGGGTTGAGTGCCAGGATAGCTGAGAAGGGTGAATCCTCTTCCAAGAAACAAATTCTCTATGCTGCTGCCATTCTGGAACATGGTACTCTGAGACTCTTTTCTCAAACCAAAATCTTTCACTTTTACAACTGTGAGGTGACAAAAGTTAGAGTCCTGCTGCTTCTTATGATCCCCTTAGACTATCTTCTCTATTGTCCTGTTCCTTCTCAGCAATGAATGTCTCCTCTGCTCTATCTTTGCAGTCTACAGCTTTATGGGAGCTTCCTTTCCTGCTCAAACTCACAATGTTTTAAATCATTCTGCTAGGATCTTTGCTACTGATTCTCAACATAGAAATGGCTAAAAGCCCCCAAAGCACCTCAACATTTGACTGCCTTGACATTTCTTCTGCAAGATTAGTTAGTCCACTGCCCTTAATCTCAGTCTCAGGCAAAGTTTATAGGCATGAGCAAAATGCAGGCAAATTTTCTGCCAAGCCATAACACATATCATCTGAAATCCAGCAGCCAATGCAACACTTCTTCCCAGCAGAAATCTTTCAAGCCTGGTCTTTACTGGCTTTCCAGTCTTCTAAGATCTAACCAGAATCTCCCAGGAGTAAAGCCTGAGGTGCTGCAGCACTACTTTTTCAGCCAGCACCTCCAAAACTTTTGACACACTTCCCACAAGCCATTCCCAAAGGCTCCTGAACCACATGGTCAGGTATGGTCACAGCAATAATCCCACTCTCAGTTTCAAACTCTGTCTTAGTTACTCTTCTTGTTGCTGAGACAAAATACCCACCACCCAAATTTAAGGGAAGAAAGGTTTATTTAGGTCATAGTTTATAGAGGTGTCAGTCCATAATCAGCTCCAAAGCAGGATGGCTCCAAGGCAAGATGGCACATGGCAGAGGAGCAACAGTTCATGAAGTCAGAAGACAGCAAAAGCAACAAGGGTGAGAGGGGACAGCCTTCTTCTGTTCCTTATATTGTATGTAGGCTATCCACCCTAGTGTGGGTACATCACTCATATCCTTAATGCCAGTATTGGACCATGAATCAATCACAAACTCTAGATTCAGCCATTTCTGAAAAGCCCACCCCCCCATGACCGCATGAGCCTTTGGGGGCCCATCTAGATGCAAATCATAACAGAAGTTATCCAAAGACATAAAGCTAATGAAGTGGTATACTAAGGATTTAATAACAGATCAATTTGATTTGAAAAGTCATATTCTTTTCAAGTTATCCCAATTGCCTCAGAAGACAAGAAATCTCATGAGAATGACATGGCAGGTCAAGTTACTCAGAGATCATCCACAATACTTATCATCCACAAGGACTGCTTTATGTCTGCATAAGATAATATAACCCATGGGTAAAAGATGAAAAGAAAATGTTAGAGGGGCTAAGAACCAGCCTTTACTCCTTTATGCACAAGCCACCAAATTTTCTTGGGTTCACTTTGAATTGGTTAATGCAAAACTTGACAATTTAGGAGATCCTGAAACCCTAAGAAGGACTTTTGTGAACAATAAAGGAGACCTGGACTCCAGTTTCACTGAGGAGAAACTGGAAACCTATCTTTCAAACTCTTTATCCATACATAAGTAAGAAAAGGAGGAGTTTATCACTGACTTAAAGTCCATGTGCTCCAGGATTGCTGGAGCCCTTCTGGAACTTTCTGGACACTGCACTGCTTAAGGCAAAGGTATAGCCAATGCCATTTTATTCTTTTTATAATGCTTGTATTATAAAATATTATATAATTTTGTATAAATTGTGAAGTAAAACCAATATATATAAGGCAAAATATTTGTTTCATAATCTCCTCATGAAGTGATAAGAGCAAGTTACCACTCTAAATTATTGTGTTTCCAGTCACAGCTATTTTTTTAAAATTATAATTAGTACGACACATGGAAATAGTTTTAGATCACTCTTTTTTTTACTTAAAGTTACATCATGAGTTTCTTCCCTAATCACTATAAATTTCTACAATGTGCCAAGGTTGTCAGTTTGGGTATGGGCCATTGGGAATTCTAATCATGGAACAGAGGAGAGTAAAAAAATACAGGGTTTGCATGCCAGAATATTCACAGAAAGAAAGGTAATTAATGTCATCATCGTAAATGAGAGCATTCTTCAGAGACAATAGTCAACCCAAATTATTCTATCAAAATGCATGAATAGAAAAAAATTTTAAAAATCTGCTCCAAACATAGGACATGGGTTAAACTAACTAGGGATTTTTAAATCTATGGAGATTTACAGAGATAATAATGCACAGAGGGAAGGAAACTTTTATAAACAGGATGATTACATAATTTATCATTCAGACGGGATACTATTGATAATTGCACTGGGATAACAATTATAAACTGAGGAATTCCCAGGGAAACTGAGACAAATAATTTTTTTATTTATATTTGATAGGCAATCAACAAGATATGAAGGATAATAGCTCCCAAGTGTCTCCAGACAGTTTGGATATTATCATACTGGCAATAAATTTTGTACAATATTGTGTATTAAAGGTGGTATCAAGAATCTCTGTTCTTATCCTGCCTCATTGTTAAATATTATACTGCCCAAGGTTGAAAACTATGTTTTGATATCAATAAAAAACAAAATGAGAATGGTCCAATGGGGTTCAAGAAGCACTAGAATGTGGCCCAGGATGATGGTACACAAGTATCTGCTTATTATTTAATGCATCCAGTGAAGACTGTACATTAAATGAGAAACACCATACTGATTGCATAACATTAATAAGGTCCCAGAACCATTTTTCCACTCCCTGAATTTATCTCAGTGCATCATCATGATTCCAGGATTTCCCTTACATGTTGTTACCTTCTCTGCTGCAAGAATGTTGAATAAAGAATGAGGTTTTGGTGAATGAGGAATAGTAAAAGATAAGGTGAAATTACATGAAAAAAAGCACCAGGAGACCAAAGGTAAGTACCATAAGTTCATAGGGCAGCTTGAGCAGGTAGTGTGTATGAGGCAAGGACACAAACCCCTGATGTACATGGACTTCTTAAGACCTGCACAGGTCAATGTACATTTCTCAACAGTCCTTGAGGGGTATAGAAGATCCTCCTGTTACTTCAATCCTCTAAGAAATCTTAGTAAAGTCTTTTTCTGCTTCAACCAGCAAGAATCCATTTCTGTTGCACACAACCAACCCTTCTAATTGATAAAGTCATTGAGAAGTAGCCCATGATCATAGTTAGGCTGTAGTAGAGTTGAAACATAAACTTTGTAATCTGACTCCAAGCATGTAATCACTCATATAGAATGCTCAATTAAAATCTGTGAAATTTATAAACTCTATTATACCAAAAGATATGAAAAGTTTCTTTATACTTGTGTAAATGACTGTTTCAAATTCTCTTGTTGATTTTTTGACCTCTTGTGTTTCATCTGAGTGCTCTCTCTCGAATCTATTTGTTTTCCTATATCTCTGATTATCACAATGCATCATGAGGACACGGACCAGGAAGTACTGTCCACTACACCTTGTACAATGTATATAATTATACAGTAGAGAGACTGCAGATATGTGTAACATTCATCAGCAGTAAAAATTGATGAGAAATCCAGGGCACAAGATGGCAATATGAGTTTGCCTGTGACAAAAATTTAAACGACTTGGGTACATTACTATTTTATATTATTACATGCTACAATGATCCCCTTTTAAGTAGCAAGAGGGACAATTTTGTGCCAGCAATAATCCCCTCCATCTCATCTCCTCCCTCTCAAGTCTCCCTCTCTTCTTAATAGCATTATTTCAAAACAAAACATACAGTCCTTAAAGTCTGAGGAACTTTCTCTTAGCAAAAACTCAGATCTTGGGAAGGAGCTGTAATACAAGAAAAAAAATATTTACTCTTGTTAGAGTGAAATTCCTGTGGTCCACCACTCTTCTCTGATAAATAAGCAAATAAAGCTTCTTTACAAAAGATACAGAGCTGTAATATGAAGAGAACACAAACAAAACAGTGTGCACACAGTTTATTAAGCATGACAGGACTCCAAATATACTTGATGGCAAACCTTAACTTCATTTCTTACATATACTCTAACAATATATGAGCCTAATGTATCAACTTCCTGAATAATTTTCTCTGATATTTATAACAGTTATATCAAATTACACTAGTCTAATCTGTTGCTAAGGTATGCCAGATTAAACATTCCCTTGTTTATTTTGTACATAAAAATAAAGTGACTGGTGGTATGTGAAGCACATATACTTACAGAACTAATCCATACCTCTCTTGTTCTTGACTGATTCTCAGAAAAGGAGACTGTTCAACACAGTTATAGAAATGTCTGAAAATTTCCCTAAGTCTTACAATTTTCAAAACATTTAAATATTTTTTATAAATTGGACAGAAAATTATTTAATAGAACCTATGATATTACCCAAAACATTTGCAATTAAATATAATCATCACAGTATACAGTGTCTGCAAACTGAGGCAATGTGATACAGAAAAGGAAAAAGGAATTTAGAGATAGGCAGAGCTGGACTGGAAAAGATATGAGGAAGAATGCCCATTTGTCCATCCGGTAAGCTCCTGACAATCCATTGTCTACAGAGATAGAAACACTTCCTTCCTTCCTTAGGGATGCTATTTCAAAATGAATGAAAAGCTAGAAATGGCCATGAGCTGCTTCAAAACAAGAGTGCAATGTAAACATCAAATTACTAATTCTTCTGTGGGTTGCAGTTCATTTATTCTTGGCCTAGAAATAAATACAATGCTGTATATCCAAAATGCTGAAGGAACAATTAGCTTAGTAATGTTACACACGAAGCATTTGGTGTTAGCAACCTGGCTTGAAAATTCTGAGTATTATTAGTTTTGGAAGATTTATAATCTTAGCAATTGAGTTCATTTTGTCGGAATAAATATTTCATGTTTTCATTTACTTCTTATGTTCTCCAAATTCCAAATGGTTTTAAGAGGTGTAAAATGAAATAAAAGGAAAGATTAAGCCACTGTGAGGAAGTGATAGAAAGGTATTACAATTATGTAAGAAAACTATATTGGGAAAAAATACTTTGATTAAACACAGACTTAGCTATTTCCACCAAAAAAAGGAAAATATAAGGTTTTTGGCATAAAATGATATCAGTTTAGCTAATCTATAGCAGCCTGTACTGAAAACATAAACTGATGAAGCTAGAAATAATATTAATAGGTAATATAATGAAAATATATGGCAGGACAGGAACTTCCACAGAATAAAATACCCACAGAGCCGTACTGAAAAAAAATTGATTAGGCATTCTCAAGCTTCATGATGTAAAATAAAGGGCAATGCTGAGTGTCTTAGTTACTTGTCTTATTGCAAGGACAAAATACCCAAGACGCACATGCTACAGGAGGAAAGGTTCAGTTCAGCTCACAGTTTGTAGGGGTTTCAATCCATAGAGGGCTGGCTCCAGTAGGGTGGCATGGCAGAGAGACATAGCAGAGGAGAACAGTCCGTGGCAGGGTAAGTAGCAAGCAGCCACCAGCCAGCAGTGAGCCTAACTTCTTTCTTTTATATTCCATCCAGGATATAAGCCTCTTGATTGGTGCTACCCACACCCAGGGAGGGCTTTCATTATCCATACCCATAACTATGCTAAAACAATTTAGTTCTCACACACCCTAATCCAGCATCACACACCCATGATCCAGCCACCTCCCAAAAGCTCCACCTATGAGCACATAAGGCTTTCAGGGAACATCTAGATATAAGCCCTAATACTGAGTTGAAATACAATAGTAGACGGACTTCATTCTTCCTCCACTCTGTCTGGCTCCACATATGGAGAGTCTATAGCAAAGGTATACAAGAAGAACCTTGACAGGAGTGTGTAATACAGGCTATGATGTTTCACGTGTTCTTCAGGCCAAAGAATAGAATTAAGAGCATGCCTCATTACAGCATAATGTGCTTGATAAATGCATGGAGTACAGAGAAATTTTGACTAAGTGGCACCTAGTGAGATAATGTGAAGATTTAAGAGTAATCTACTCACTTTGACTAATAATAAATACCAAGTCTAACTCTGTCCTTTTTTTTTTTTTTTTTTTT
>NW_004955419.1:16021399-16039110 GCF_000276665.1 Chinchilla lanigera | reverse complement strand
TGTGTCTTTCATATTTTTAAAACAATGTGTTTTTTAAACAATTTTCAAATGAGTCCTTTGGGAAAAAATAATATATTGCAAGGAAAAAGATAATACCATCCTTAGATGACTCAGAGACTTATTTATCCTTGAAACTATTTGGTGAGAAGCAAAAGAAATCTTTAGAATATTTGACATCCTTAACAAGGCGCAAGAGGATATAGCAAAAATAAAAGAGAGAGAAAAGGAAGGCATAAGATATTGCAATAAAATTAGGTGCAGAAGCAATACAGATGCCAGCAGGCCGGATAAAATAAGGGAAGATTTTAAAAATACTGGTATTGAAACAACAGAATTAAAGTCTGCAGTAGAGCAAAGAAAGACAAGGAATGATATGATAAAGAAAGTAAATATGGAAAATAACTTGAAGACCCTTCCTAAAACATAGGTACAAAAGATGAGGAACTAAAAATTATGCATAAGATTAAACATGTAGAAAAATTAGATGAAAATGTAATCAAGAATTAGTAATGTTCATGCCAATATCAGAACATTTAGAAGTCAGAACTTATCTGAGTTTACAAACATAAAACTTTTCCAAGTGAATAACATGCTTCAAGCAAAATCATCAAAAAAAAGTCATCCAAAATTTCTGAATTATAAGCATAAAGAAAATACAAATTGTGGGGGTAGGGGATGTTACTTATTGTATTGAGATTTCATCAGAGAAACAGAATCAGTAGGAGAAATATGGATGATTTAGGTAGATAGAGATACATTTATTACACAGCTTAGTTCACATGGCTCTAGAGGACAGTTTCCTGTCTGAAAAGAGGAAGAACATAAATGATAGTAAAGAACCAGGAAAGCCTGAGCCCAAAGACCTCTGACCCAGGGGAACCAATACAATTCCCAGGCCAATGCTGAAGGCCTAGGAATGGAGAAGGAGGTGCTGGTTTCCTTGGGAAAGAAAACTCAAGAACAATACAGTTAGATCCTCCTCTAATAGCGTGTACAAAAATTAACAAGACAAGTTAAGAATTTAAATGCAGATTTGAGAACACTGAAACCCAGAAATCATTACAGCTGCCTAATTGATCTCAATGCATGAATTTCTAAATATAGCTCTGGAGAAATCTGTAAATAAATATTTTTACAGCTTGAATAACAGAAATTTAAAAATGTAAAATATCCTTTCCATTGTAAGGAATGCCCTCTAATTCAGAGGATCCCAAACTAATTTCAAGAAAAGGTTCAACTCCACATATTCTGAGGATCCTTTGCCCCATCTCCTGCCACTTTGACACACTCTACCCTGGCCCCTGGCCACAGGGACTCCTTTCTTCTCTCCCTCTCACCCTACCTGCTCCCACCTAAGCGAGGACTTTGCATGGCTCCGCATTCCTCCAAGTTTTCTCCATTTCCACTTCCTTGCACATCTTGCTTCTATATTTCTGTATTAGTTTCCTATTATACTGCTGCTCTAGTAAATTACCAGAAGTTGAGGTGCTTAAGATGATACAAATTTATTTTCTTACAGTTCAGGACCCCAGGAGTCCTAAACTTTGGAGTCCCTCAGCGAGTCTGTTTCAAGGCCTTTTGTAGCTTCTAGGAGACTATGCATTCTTTCTTTCATGGTCCCATCCTCCCCTTTCAAGTGTCTCTGACTCTGCTTTCAAAGTTGCGTCTCCTCCTCCTCTGACCATCCTTATGCTCCTTTTATAAGAACTCTTGTGGTTACATTAGGCCTATGTGAGTAATCCAGAAAACCTTTCCATTTTAAAATCATTAGCTTACTCTCTTTTGCAGGCAAGGTAATACAGTACATGCACAGGTTTCAGAGATTAGGACACTCAAAACTCAAATCTTTGGAAGGGGCCGTCATTCTGTCTGCTACAAGTTCCTTCATATCTTTTTGCAAGCATTACTTCATCAAAAACTACTGCCGGGCACGGTGGCTCACACCTGTAATTCCAGCACTTGGGAGGCTGAAACAGGAGGATTGTTGTGAGTTTGCTGTGTGTGGCCTGGGCTACAAAGTGAGCTCAAGGCCAGCCTGAACTGCATAGCGAGACCCTGTCTCAAAAAGACAAAAAAAAATCTACAACAGACCTAAATAAAATTAGGAATACCTTCTGCCCCCTGTCTACCCCATCCTTATCACTGTGGGCTTTACTCTTCCCCATAGCACTTCATACCAGCTCATTCATGCAAACTCCATTAGGTCCAGGACTTTATGTTGTTTACTCATAAATTTCCATTGCTAGAAAAGTAGAAAGCACAGAGTAGGTGCCTCAGTACATGTTTGTTGAATGAGTTTAAAATGACTCTTGTCTTTTTATTGGGGGAATACCAGAGATTATAATTCTCTCTTGCATCAAGTTAGAAATAGAAAGAAGAAAATAAAGGAAGGAAGGAAGAGGGATGGAGGGAAAAGATGAGAGAAAAAGGAAGAGTTTCTCCTGCAACATCCACTGCATTGTGAAACTTCTCTATTATCAGTCCAAAAATTTCTCTAAATTATGCATGAGATTTGCTTTAAATTGGAAGCAAAAAAGCATGAGTCACTGTAATGGGATGCACCTGTGTCATGGAAAATCATTCCCTACGTGTTCTTCTTATCTCCATGCAAAGGAAAAGGCAAAATCAAACAGGGAGAAGGCAAAAGGAACTTAGAGCCCACGTGGCCAGTTACGCAAAGATCTGTTCCACCACGACTTTTGTAGTCTGTTATTCAGCAGGAAAGAATCTTGGAAAAACAAGCATCTTGTTCTTGGAATGTCAAGGAGAAGCAAAATAATTCAAACTCCAACCAGTGGTTTTGAGTGAAACACAGATTCTTTTCCCCTGCTATGTAGTTTCAGAAAACAATTCCTCACACCGATTCTATAGAGCTAGAGATTGCTGGAATAATGAGCGAATCTAGTAAATACCTGAACCACTCTGGCTTGCTAAAATGTGGGGCTGGTACAGAGCTGTGGAACATGACCAGAGGACAGGGTGGGAAGAGGAGTGGCGTGTGGGATGGAAGACTGGATTATGGCATGGGCAGTGCCTGCTGTGGGATTCTCATAGCAGAATAACGACACATGAAATGTTTGCTTTTACATTTTCCTTGAAATGTTTGAGGCCACACAATTGTTCCAGTTACTTGTGCTATATACAAGCTATCCCACATTTTAGTGGTATAAACTGCAATCATGTTGCTCACAATTTTGGGGGTCAGGAGTTTGGGGAAGGCTCTACACGGTAGCTCCCAAGTGGGGTCTCACACAACTGCATTCAGATGTCCACTGAGTGCAGCTTTCTGCATATCTGGCTAGACCCCAAGATGACACAATCATGTAGCTGAGAGCTCTGCTACCTACATGCACCCTTTCCCACATGGCTCTTATGGTAGTCTGACTTTTCAAAAAGTGGGTGGCTTCCCCTAAAAGTCAGAATCCCAAGAGACAAATTCAGAAGCCTTGTATGACCTTGTATGACCTAGCCCTGGAAGTCAAACCTTACTGACTATACAGCAGTCTGTTAATTGCATGAAAGTCCCCGAGGTAAGCCCAGATTCAAGGGGAAGAGAATATGACACACCTCTCAGTGGCAGGAGCTTCAAAGAATCACTGGTATGTTATCAAACCACCATAACTATACAACCCAGCCTTGCACTTTGTCAGATTAAGAAACATACATGAAGACAACTGTAAACTTGAGACGCTCCTTGCTTTTCTGCCTTGCCTTCTGCACTCTTTCTTCTTCTTTTTCAGGATATATCTCTCTAATCTTTTCATTGACTCATGAAGACATTCCATCATCTAGATAGAATAAAACTTTTGCAAAAGTAGTAACTGAATTTTTCAGGCAAATGGTTAATAAGTGTTTAACTTTTATCTTAGGTTGGTCTTTGTTATCTCCAATGTACATTTACTGAACATGTGTTATTTGCTGGGCACTGTGCTAAGTAATTAGACTTTATTGTTATTGGTGTAAGAAAAAGGAAGAAGGAAAGATTTTATTGAGTTTATTACATTTAAAATTCAGTATATTGTTCTTTTTAGCATACAGTATTTTAAAATTTCAAGATGTATTTAACCATACCATTCAAATGTCTAGAATAATTGTTTTTCTGATGCATTGCCATCTCTTTACTTTGTCTCTAAGACATACTTCTCACAATGGAAAAATTAGTTTAGAATAGTTGAACAGTCTCTTAGTGGAAATTTTGCTTTATTTACATTTTCAGTATAGGTTCATATTTACCATAATTGAAAATTTTAAGATAAGAAGTTTTGAAATATCTATTTAAAAATAAATTTTAGCTAAAAATGTCATTAACCTGTGTGATGGTTTGTCCTAATTGTCAAACTTGATTGGATTGAGAAATGCCTAGGAAATTAGTGAAGTACACATCTAGTTGTCCCGGGGTGGGTCTGTCTGTGCGGGTGTTTTCAGAAATGCTTGGCATTTGGATCAGTGAGCTCATGGGAGAAGACCCTTGATGAACGTGGGCAGCACCATCTAAGAAGCCACGGTATCAGATGGAACAAAAAGCAAAAGAAGGAGGGTGCCCACTGGTGCATTTAAGCTCAACTCGAGTGGGTGCACACTTTGCTGCTGCCTTTTCCTGTGACCATCAGACTTCAGTTGCTTCAGTCTTTGAGTGTAGACTCACACCAAATGACTCTGCAGGGAGCTTCCAGACCTTCAGCTTCAGATTGGGGCTGCACAATTGGTCTTTATTATTCTGAGACTTCCAGCTTCATGGAGTCATTTTTCCTGGCTCTGGCTCTCTGGCGTGCACACAGCCATTGCGGGAAAATCATGTAAGTCAATCTAATAAATCTGTGTGTGTGTGTGTGTGTGTGTGTGTGTGTGTGTATGTGTGTATCTTGTTGGTTCCTCTAGAGAATCCTAATAGCCTTCTGAAAGCCATAAAAGTTTTTAGGATCTCAGCATGACTTGAAAACAAGAAAGAGTGAATACATAACCCAATGTCTAAGAGAAGCACCACAGAGTGTGTCTTACAGCAGGAGTCCTGACATGAAGAAAGTACATTATGACACTTGCTTTCTGTGTGCACACATCTCCATTGTAACATACATAGTCTATCCCTGAGATTGCTGTTGAGTTCTAAGAGCCTGCTAACCAAATCAGGACAGCAGGCTTAAGAGCTTCTACTAATGAAGATAGAACTAAGGGTTCCTGCATACAGACCACATACACACACATCAAATACCTCGCACACTTACAACCTACACACAACACACAATACACACACTCACATATGTACAACATATGCACCCATACCATACACTCCCTCAGACAGTACACATATCACATATACACAACGTACATATACACTATATATAGCACATACACAGGAACACAATGTACGTATCATGCAATGTACAACATACACATACCCCATACATATCACATCCTGCCTACATACCATATAACATACAGCACACACATACACACACACTTTTATTTTGTCATTTGAAAGTAAGTTACATGCTTCACTCTATATCACCACTAAACATTTCAGCAGGCATTTTCTACTAATCACAGTGATATCAGTATCTAATAAAACTAACAAAACATGCATAATAGCATCAAACACATAGTGATATTCAAATTTCCATAAATGTTTGTGTGATATTTTTAACTTCAGTTAAACAGACTTAACATACATGTCGCTATCTGCACAGGATAGTGATTGTTTTAGGTCAGATCATAACTATAACTAAAATCGAATGCATTTATCTATGTTTTGAAATAGAACAAATGTAGAATTCTTTATGAAAGTCATTTTACTGGGTTTACCCACTTTAAACATCAAAATTTCACTTCAACACTTAAGAAAGCATTGCTAGTCCCAGCTATTCATCTATAATAATTCCTGGGAAGTTTCTCACCCTGGAATTTTATGAAGCTAGCAGTAACAGAAAGGATAAACTTCATGTGATTCACTTTGGCTCTTGTGCTCCAAAATTTCAAGCGTTAGAGTGAACTTAAAAGATTGGAGCTTAAATCACATGTCTGGAAATAGCAGAAAGAAGAAGGGATCTTTTCCACGATGCCCCACCCCACACCAGGGTGACATTACCCTGGAATGGTGTGAAGAGCAAAAGAAATGGAGCTCTGCGTGGAGCTGATCTCCCATGTCAGGCCCCGAAGCAGCAAAGAAAACCATCTTGTCACCAAAGTAGTAATGAAGCCATAGTCTTCTGGTTGGCTATGTGAGCAGAGACAAATTTTCCATCTGCCATACAAGAGGACACTAAAAATAAGAATTTACTTAAGTAGTCAGAAAAAAACAACAGCTCTTCCTCCTGTTCTGCTTCTTTTCTATCAGTGTGATCTCTGTCTCCTTATCACATTACTGCCTCCTCTTCCACCTATGTACTGGCTGAATCTTGCTTCTCTCTTAATGTAACATTTGTGAAGGCATTAGAACCCACCTTGATAATCTCTCCATCTCAAAATTCATGATCACTTATACAAAGACCTTTTTTACCCTTATAAAATAACATTGACAAGTATAAAGCTCAATGAGTTTTGACAAATGTAAACTATTGTGCTGTCACTACCCTGATTAAGATATGGAAATTTTCCATGATGCTAGAAAGTTCCCCTGTTGTTATGGTTTATTCTGTGTGTCCCCTCCAAAGCCTCATGCAACTATGGGCAGGCTATTAGAGTTGAATGATTGTGGGTGTGAGAGCTGCACCCGCCCTGGAGTGGATAGTTTGCATATGTAAGGTAGAGGAAGAAGCTGCTTGAGGCTATTCCTCTCCCCCATTCCGCCCTGGTGTGGGAGTCCTGGTAGCAGCTGAGCTGTGTGCTGCCGCCCTGAGATGCAGCCCTCTGCCACTTGCCACTCTGCCTTATAATCCTGCCAAGTACGGATTAAAACTTCCGCGAACTGTAAGCGAAATAAACCTTTCCTTCCTTAATTTTGGGCGTCAGGTATTTTGTCCCAGCAGCGAGAAAAAAGTAACCAAGACACCTGTGCTCCTTCCCAACTCAAATGGGCATATTACAAATAACATGAATATTCATGTTAAAGATTTTGTGGACATGCCTTTTTATTACTCTTGGATAAATACCTAGACATGGAATTGCTGGATCATAGGGTTCATGTATTTTTAATACATCTTCTCTTTAGCTGCTTACTCCAATCCATTATTCTTAGGTTCTGATTCTACTCACTTTATTTCTTTGGTAATAAATGGATGTTAATCTTTAACCACTTAAACATCTCTTCCTTGCCTTCTTGTTATAACAAGCAACAATTCCTTTAAATAATCATTAACCAGTTTGACTAACTTCCTTGGTATGCCCCGCTCTGAACTTTGTTCTGCTTGCTCTATGCTGGAATATTTACTTCTCACCTTGTGGAACATATTATTAATTCTAAGTGATAACGTATGCAATTTTACTTGATGATTATGGGAGACTTTGCTTCCCTTTAAAGTTCACCATGCAACATAGAGTGAGGCTGTATGATGCTACGGCTCCCTGAGTCACCATTCTGCACTGGCTCCTTTTTTTCATAAGCTAATGTGTTATTTCCAACCCAATGAACATCTTTTGTAGTTATGGAAAAACATAAAGATGCTACTTTGGGTTCCTCTACATGCCCTCTAAGATAACATGATTTGTAACCCCATTCAGCATTTTCCTGAAGTATACCACAGATATTGCCATTTAATTAGACCATACTTAATTCTATGCAAGGTTCAATAAACTGTATTAATTTGAGCTGTTTTCATTTGATTCCATTAAAAAGTATCTTATGACATGAAAGATTACTCACCAAAAAAAAAAAAAAAAAAATAGTGGGAAAAAAGCCCACATATGTATTTAATCCAACCTGAACACATTTCCCAAACTTGTTTGTTGAGTACATCATTAACATCATCAAAATATTCAGATGTTCTAGGACTAAGAGGAACAACAATAGTTCAAGGAAATTAAAAGGCAGTTGGCATAAGCAGGCTCTTGGACTATGATAAAATTAGTCTGCCATGCTTTTAGTAAATAGGCTGAATTGTTTTACTTTACCAGTTATTAACTTGTATGGTATTAAATTTATAAGAAAGAAAATGTAGAGAAAGAGAAGTCCTAAAGATTTCATTTTCTGGCACTTTTTGGGTTCAAAGGAAAAAATTCGTTTTATAAAATATTGTTTTACAAGGTGATTTTCAGTGCCTAAACCATTTAGAATGTTTATGGAGCACATTTTAAAATGTTATTTATAAAGAGATGGTTAGCTCAACATTTCCATGTATTTCAGTAACTCAGTGACCCCTGATTCTGTGTACGGTGGGATTACAATGATTTCTTTTGCATTGCCCTTGTGAATTTTTTTCCAATGAACTTTGCACAATGTGATGAATATCCCTATAGATATTAAAAGGCCAAATTGGCCCAAATACCATTTTATGGACAGCAATTATTTCTTAAATATTTATTTAACATTCACAGTAAAAGTATGTGTGACTATGAGCATGAGCCACCACCAACCTAAAATAGGATCATTTACTGGATCTAGATAAACCGGATCTAGCAAAAGAAACAAACAAAACAAGATCTATGATTACAAGGTTAGTTGCTAGAGCCCTTGCTACTTCTTTCCACTTCTTCTTCTCTCAGATATTTTAGCTTCCAGCAAAATTCCAGGAGAGTTCTAGACTGTTCTCTGCCATAAACAAGGCCCTCCATGTATGACCTCTCTCATGCATCACAGCTGCTACCTCCCCCAGCCCCTGTTAAGCACCCAACTGCCCCGTACTCTGCTGCCAGCCACCTTAGTCCTGGGCATCAGCATGGGAAAAAGGGCAGGAAAACATTTCCATCCCAGAAATGAGTTGCACTATTTCCTCTTAGAAATCCCAAGACACAGAAACATCTGGATGTCCCTGAACATTCAGTAACAGTTTTTCCTTATTTCTATTCCTAGCATACGGCAAATCAGAAATTTCTAAGCATAAAGGAGAAAAGCCCACATACTTTCAAAACTAAAAAAAGAACTGATCACATGACAAAGGAAAAATTTGAAGTGGAAACGGAAAAATAAAATGTTGATTTCTTTGGAAAAATAAAATGTTGATTTCTTTATCAAAAACTACAAGAAATTATGGGACCAACCATATGAGATAGTTGCAAGAATTCATGAGAAAATGTCTATACCCTGATAAACTAGGATCTGGCAAAAGGTAAACTCCCCAAAATGTTAGCTACTTTTTTACTATACACTTAAGAAGTTGTCCTATTTTATATTAATTTTTATTTATAAGAATATTTCAAAGTGAATGAATATAGAGAGTAAGGGGACCTTCTTTTAATAAGTCGGGAAATTAAGGCAGGCTTTCACAAGAAACTGAGATTAGAAAAGAACTACGTTGGAAAAAATAAGATTAAATAAGAAAAGTTAAGTACACAAAATGTAAGCTGTAACATGCAATTAACGATAATAATAGGCCCCAGCTTGGCCCTAATATGTTTTTCAGCTAAAGCAAATACAATGATATAACCCTAACCGCCTACAAAATAAATCAGTTGCTCAGCAGATCACTCAACTATTCCTGGCAACAGGACCTGAGAGATGTTTCTTTTTATTAAGACCATGCTGAGATACAATAGCAATGTGTACAACATCCCTACAACAAATAATGGGGTCTTAGCAAAGAACTTTCTTCTTTGTAAAATGTCATGGATAATCTTCATTGTAAAAAGCAAGAAATCTAATTAACTGGAAAAGGAAAAATGGGGGAGAGGAGGTCTCCAAGCTATCAACCAGAGACAGCAATGACATCCAGAGACCCTCACTGTTAATAACAATGTGTTTCTTTTCAGGCTATTGTCTATGCAAATTTCCATATGCAAATGACTACTTTTTAAAAATTGGCTCATTTATACAGACTGATTAGTACATTGCCTTTCCCTTTTAACATATTTAGAACAACTTTTAATGCTAATATTTAAATACCTATGCCACCTTTCACATGACTGCATAATATCATGTGGTATAGATATATCTGATTTAATCAAACTCCTAAAATGTCAGATTTAGATGGATTTCAAGTTTCTTCTATTTAAAAAAAAGTGTTTCCTTAAGAAACAGCAGATAATTCCAAATTAAAAGATTGTTATGGTTTATATCTAGATGTTCCCCAAGAGCCTCATGTGCACAAAGGTAGGCTTTTGAAAGGTGATTGGATTATAGGCCCGCTTGCTCTTGGGAGGTGGGATGTGGTTAGAGGCGGATCACTGGGATCATGGCCTGGAAGGGTATATCAACTTCCCAGTATCCTCCCTTCTCTTTCTCTGCTTCCTGGTCACCATGACATGAGCAGCTCTTCTCTGCCAACTCCTTCTGCTATACCATTTCTATGTTTAATCCTGCTGAACATGGACTGAAACTTCTTGATTGTCACCCAAAATAAACTGCTCTTCTATTAAGTTGCCGATGTCAGATATTGTCCCAGCAACAAGGAAAGACAAGAACATTTTAGAAAATAACTACTTTTACTCTATAAAGAGTCAAAATCAAGAAACTTAAGGACAAAATGAAATATAAGGACAAAATTTTAAAAGATGAGAAACAATAGAAAATGGCTTAAGACATCATTGGAATATTTGACAAAAATTGAACATAGACTATAGAGTACATAATAGTATTGTATCAATGTGATATTCTTGATTTTTTTGTTTTAAAGAGAATAAAAAAATAACAAAATAGCAACAACATAGACAAAATCAAAACAAAGCAAAACCTATAACAGAATATCCTTACTCTTTGGGAAAAAATACTGAAGTACTTAGAGATTAAGAATCATACTATCAAAAAAATCATACTATCTTACTCTTATAGTTCAAAAAATTTATAGATACACTACAGAGTGAATCACAGAGAATGTTAAAGAAAATGGAGCAAAATGTAAAATACTGGTAAGTCTACTAAGGGAGTTTGTTGCACTATTCTTGCAACTATTTTTAAGTAGAAATGATATCAAGATAAAAAAAAATCACCCCTAAGTAACCACTAAGAAAACTATACAAAATAGAAACACCACACAAATAATTGAAGTTAAAATTTTAAAAAGTTAGAAGAGAGAGAAATAAAAGAATGAGAAACAGAGGAACCAAATAAAAACCAAATAATAAAACATGTAGACTTAATCTCTAACATATCAATAATAACCTTAAATGTAAATAAATACACCAATTCAAAGATTGGGAAGTGGATAAAAGAAGCATGATCTATTAATATACTGTCTAAAGAAACTCACTCCAAATATAACCCCATAAGAATGTGAGAAAAGAGATATATTGTGCAAATATTAATCCAAAAGTCACCCCTTCAAAAATGTGATCTATGTTTAAAGTTAAAAAGCAAAGTAAGGTTGATGGTACTTAAAGGTAAAATTAATGACAGCAGTAGCCCATAGGAAGGGAGAAGCTTGCTTCTCCACTGAAAAATGTTCACGGCTCCCCATTTCACTAAGCATAAAAGCCATAGTCTTTACAAAGCTATAAGGTCTCCACATGATCCATCCCTGTCAGCTCTCTCCCCTTCCCTGCTACTAATCTCCCCTTTGGCCACATGTTCCAATCACACTAACGTAATGGTCTGTTTCTACAACATGCTGAACAAGCTTTCCCTTTGGCGTCTGAACACTTGTGCCTTCCACGGCTAGAAAACCAAAGGCCAACTCACCTCTTAGTGCTATAGTTTGGATCTGCAGTGTTCTCAAATACCCACCCATTAGATTTCGTCCACATCCTGTGGTGTTGCTGGAAGGTGGCGGAACTTTTAAGAGGTGGGGCTTAATGAGAGGTCTTAGGTTACTGAGGGTGTGCCCCTGAACTGAACTGTGAGACCTCAGTCTCTTCTATTTTCTCTCGCCTTTCCCACATGAGGTGAGCAATTTTGCTCTAGCACACACTCCCCACCATGAAATGCTGCCTCACCACAGGCCCAAAAGCAGCAAAGGCCAAGCAAACATAGGCTGAAAGTGTGAGCCAAAATAGACATGTTTAAGTCAGTTATGTTGGCATTTTATTACATTAGCCGGAAGTTGACTAACAGGGAAAAAAATCTCTTTGTAACTGTAATTCACACTTATCTTTCCATCCCCCTCCCCACCTTTTTAGTGCTGGGGATTGAACCAAGGCCTCATACATGCTAGTCAAGTGCTCTACCACTGAGCAACACCCCCAGGCACCTATTCTGTGTTTTCATAGCATTTATCACCTTTTAACACACTATGTAAGTTCTTTATTTATTGAGTCTATTATTTTAATATAATCTCTAAGAGGGGATGAATGTTGTTTATTTTTATCCTAAAGGTTTCCCAAGTCCATAGAATAGTGGTTGGTACATAGCAGGTAATTAACAAATACTTGTTTGTTAATTAAACAGACAAATATTTGCTGGAAAGAGAAAGATGTTTCTGACTCAGTAGCAATAGTACTCTGACAACTCAAGCACCAAAAGAGAAGTAGACATGAGTGCAGTAAGCCATACAGACTCATTTTCTCCTTTGTATCTAGGAATATCCTGGTGAGATTAGTACTTTAAGGATACCAAAATATCAGATATTAACAAGTTGGGAGATAGGAAATGCCAAAAGGTTTTATGCCCAAAGCACAAGTCTATCTTTTTTTTTTTTTACAAAGAGGAGAATGCATCGGGGGACAGGCACACAGGTTCTGTGTCACTCATATTCCAACTAGCATCGCCTCATCAGAAGACTAGAATGATGTTTGCACAAAGCACTTGATTCTGTGTGTACATTATTTTCTATTCCTTTTATTCACTTTTGAAAAATTCATAGCACATAAAATGCTAAAGCTGAGGGATTTGCAGAATATCCATTAGAGATAAGGAATACCCAGCTGCTGTTTGTTCATTTTCAATTAACAGACATCTCTAGGCAAAGGTGTCACCAGACTGGCAATGTAAATATGTCATTTAAACAAGGAATTCAAGTAGAAAATGGGAATCATTGAAGTGCCCTTAATGCCCACATCAGTTTGCTCCCACTGTAAACAAGGGGAAAATGCCCATCATCTGAGCTGATGGTAACAGTGCACATTAAGCCACTCTGTCTTTTGCCAAATTTTATTGATTTCTGGTATAAAATTACATATAACCTAAAAGATTGTTTAACTCAGTCAAATGTAGGGGCTATGTGAATAGCAATTTTTGTACCTGATTCATTGTTTTTATCATGGCTAAAACAGTCCCTGGAACACAGTAGATATTTGATAATAATTGTTGAATGATGGTGTTCAAAGGGCCAGGAAAAAGCAAGTTTTTGCCAATGGACTATGGAGGCTACATGAGTATTATGAGAATATTTCCTAAAATGACTTCGTGTCTAATAATTCTTCCCATCCCATAGGCATACATCTTTGCACATCAAAAAGTAATCCGTTTCCTTTCTCCATGAGTCTGAACTGGTTTTGTGACTTGCTTTGACCAGTAATATTTATAGAGTGATGTTTTGAGATTTCTGCACCCAGAGCGTAAAAGACTTCCAGCTTCTGCTTTCCTCTTCTTGAGATCCACTGACTGATAAGAAACCATAAAAAACATAAGCCCTACCATTAGGTCCTGAGCCATCTTAGCTGTCTCAGCACAGGTTGCAAACATGCAGGTAAAGCTATTTTAGATGTTCCA
Organism: Chinchilla lanigera; assembly: GCF_000276665.1. Classification (NCBI taxonomy): domain Eukaryota; kingdom Metazoa; phylum Chordata; class Mammalia; order Rodentia; family Chinchillidae; genus Chinchilla; species Chinchilla lanigera. The sequence goes on along the minus strand of NW_004955419.1, from coordinate 16,025,441 downwards.
ACTCCATCTGATTTCTCAGCTAAATCCACATACATGTGTGAGTAATACAGCCAACCCAGGAAGTAGAGATCGCTATCCTATCAAGACCTCTTTGCTCAGTTAGAGTATAGTCAATAAATAACTAAATTTATTGTTATGCTATTCCATTTGGGGTAGTTTGTTGTGCTTGCTACCATAGATAACTAAAATAATCCCAATAGGTTTTTTTTTTTTCTATCTGGCTAACCTTTCTCCATGTGTGCACAATGAATAGGGGGAATGATTATCACAATATATATTTCTGAGTGATAATTTTGTTTTCACGAAGTGTTTCAGATTTTTATTTTAGTCTTTTGTTTAAGAATTACTTTACATTGTTCCATCTTTTTCAGTATCTTATAGATATAAAAATGTTTACAAAATTGTGTATGTGTATAAATAGCAATAAAAATATCTACAATAATGAAGTTTTTAGAAATCTGTGTATCCAATACCTAGTATAAGAAATAGAATACCTCATTATATTTAAAGTTTTCTGTTGCCTCCTATGGCCCCACATCTTCTATAAATTTCTGCTTTATCTTTTTCTTGCTTTTCTTTCCCCAATATAATTATACATTCAAGTATCATTAAATGTGTGTGTGCATATATGTGTTGTTCTGCTTTTGAGTCTTCTGTTCTGTTTCATTTGTGTGTTTCTGCCTTTACAGATGTCAGACTATGATACTATAGCATTATAATAATTCTGTAGCAAATCTACTTCCCTTGTTCTTTAGGAATGAGTGGCTTAGTGATTTCACTTTGCTTTTCCATTTAAATGTTAGGTCCAAATAAACAAGTCTGTATTTTGACTTAAGTTATATCAAATTTATAAGTTAAACAATAGAATATTGTAATTTTTATATCTTGAAACTTCCAATCCATTGATATGCTGTGCACTTTAGTGTTACTATAATAAAATATTCTAATTTTATCACTAAACATTTTATAAATATTTGTTACACATACTCCTTGTATTGGTCAGCTTTGCTGTCACCAGGACATAATACCAAACACTTACAACATAAAGTAGGAGCGGTTTAATCTGGCCCATGGTTTGAGGGGGTTCAGTCTATGTTTGTCTGGCTCAAGCACAGAAACATCACACTGAAAGGGTGTAGCAGACTAAAGGTTCTCAGTTTCTGGCAGCTGGGGAGCAAAGAGCAAATGATTGATAGACATAATGCAATCTTAATAAAAATTCAGTAGGTTTATCTGTATGGGATTTGATAGCCTGGATTTATAGAAAAGCAGAGACCTAAGAATACTCAAAAAATTCTAGGAAAAGCTGGAAAGACTTACCTCACCAGATATCAAGACTTGTTATTAACCTATAAGAAATAAGATGATGTAGTATTAATTGCAACAAGATGGAGAAACCAGAACAAATTGATACATAGATACTCACCGTATGAGAGACCAACAGATTTTAAGGGAAAGTTTGTCCAAAAAGTAGTGCTAGTTTCTTTGCCTTTCACAGTATCTACTGTAGCTTTTGGATTTTATTTACTCTTTCAGGTTATTACACTAGGGAGACAAAGGTAAGGAACAACTGGGACGAGGGAAAGGAGAAAAGTAAAAAGAAAGGGAAAAAATATATATGTATATACACAGGATAGCTGGGATAATTGTACTACTGGTTCCTACTGATCTATCGAAAGGAATACTCAATGCTTAAATTTTTTTCTTCTTTTTAATTTTTTGACCAATTTTGTGTACTTATATCAGGTAATCTGAACAACTAATTTGAAGGCAATAATATGCAATATAATAAACACTGTTGAATTCCTATCATCTTGTTTAGTGAAATTCTGTATCATTTCTAATGTTTTTTATTATGTTTTATTCCTTAAAATAAAAAAGTAGTGCTAGGACCATTGAATGTCTATGTAGGGAGAAATGAAATTGGTTCTTTACCATTTCCACAAAATTAGTAAACTGTGGCCAGGCACGGTGGCACATGCCTGCAAGCCCAACCCTCTGGGAGGCTGGGGCAGGAGATCACAAGTTCAAGACCAGCCTAGGAAACTTAGCAACTTAATGAGACCCTGTCTCAAAAAGAAGAATAAGAAGGGTAGAGGGTATAGCTTAGTGTGAAGGACCTGGGCTCAATCCCCAGTACTACAAAAAAAATTAGTAACACTTGAATTCAAAACCTAAAAAAATGGAAGTTAAAACTGTGACATTTTAAAATGTAGGAAAAATATGAATGCAGTGCAGGTAAGACTGTCTTAAATATCAAACAAAATAACATGATGGGAAAAATTCAACAATACTAGAATTAAGAACTTTTTCCACATTCCAGCAATATTTGCAATATTACTCAGAAAGTATTATAATCCTAGCTATATAAAGAAATCCTACAAATCAATAAAAATAGCAAAAACTTTAGAAAAATAGGTAAAAGCTTTGAATAGACATTTGACAAAAGAGCCAATCTGAACACACATATGAAAAGATTTTTGAAAACATTGGTAATCTGAAAAATGTAACCTGAAATACAAAAAGCTATAATTTCAAACCCACTTCAGTGAGAAGCATTAAAATTTGATACTACTATATGTTGATTAAAAACCAGCACTAGGAAATCTCATGCACTTCCCCTAGCAGGTAAAGCAGCACAAATCACTTTGGAAATTTGATTAATGTTTCCTATCATCTTAAAAATAGACAGGATTGGAAACATAGTTTAGTGGTAAAGCCCTTATCTAGCATTTGTGAGGCCCTGAAAACAATTCCAAGCTTCCCCCAAAATTAATAAAAATGAGCATATTCTAGGAAGAAGGATTGAAGAAATGTTGGTCTTAGGACACAAAATTTCAGTTAGACAGGACTAATAAGTTCAAAAAATCTATTGTGCATTATGGCAACTACAGTTAATAATATATTTCATATTTGAAAATTGCTAAAAGAATAGATCTTCATCTCATAAAAATATGTGAAATAATGCATGTTACACAGCTTGACTTAACCATTTCACAATGTATGTGTATATATGTGCATATATAACAATATATAAAGTTGTATTGTATATACATCAAAACATGCTATACACTATCATATATATACTTTTTGCTTGTTAATTTCAATAAATAAATAAATAGGTATACTCTGTGACAAGTCAGCTTCCAGAGAGTCTCATGTACACATACAATAGGAAATATGCTGGTAATTGCCCCAACTTGGAATTAACCCAAATATCTGTCATTTTTAAAGAGGACCCATAAGTTGTAGCATACACACACAATGGAATAATGCATCAGAATGAACAGAAAGCAACAAAAAATAGCCATACCATCATAGCTGATTCCCATCAGCATAGCATCAAGTGAATAAAGCCAGGCACCAGGTAATAACATGGTATGAATCCTTCCATATAGATTTCAAAGATGGGACAATGTTGCCATCGTTAAGAAAACATACTTAAATGAGAAAGCACAATAAAAGCAAGTAATGATTACTACGAAAGTCAGAATATAAAATTTATAAAGGGAGAAAGTTATGGTCAGGGAGAAATCCATAAGGCAATGTTCTATTTTGAAATTTGTGAAGTTCTTATACTACTGTATGTTTTATTTTTTAAAGAGAGTAGTAAGGAAAAGAACAACAGCGAAATACCAATATCACAGACATAAACAGAACAAAGCAAGAACTTTAAACATGATACAGGGTTTCAAAACAAAATGATAGGAATTAACAGTGGTTGTTATATCACATATTGTTATCTTCAACGAAGCTGCTGAGATTACTGGATGTAAGAATGAAAGATTGTTCAAATCAGTAAAGAGAACTTTTAAAAAGTGTTTTAAAACATTAGAGAAGATACAGAGCTTCACTAGACAAGACGGTAGGAATTCACCAATGGTGGTTCTATTGCATTTTGTTGTCTTGAAATCAGTTGCTCATATTACCAGATATAAACATGCAAAACTGGTAAAAATACAAAAAAAAATTAAGCATTAATAGTTCCTTTCAATAAACCACCAGACAACAGCAGTACAGTTGTCCCAGCTGTCCTTCTACA
>NW_004955419.1:16010054-16020275 GCF_000276665.1 Chinchilla lanigera | reverse complement strand
TTTTTTTTTTTTGATAAGGTTGGCTAGGGGTTTATCTATCTTATTTACTCTTTCAAAGAACCAACTCTTTAATTCATTAATTCTTTGTATTGTTATTTTAGTCTCTATTGCATTAATTTCTGCCTTGAGCTTCATAATTTCCTGCCTTTTTTGGGGCTTTGGGTTTGACTTGCTTTTCTTTTTGTAGAAGCTTGAGGTGCAGTATAAGATTGTTTATTTGTGCTCATTCTGTTTTCCTGAGGGGGGAATTCATTGCTATAAATTTCCCTCTGAGGACTGCTTTCATTGCATCCCACAGGTTCCTGTAAGTTTTATCTACATTTTTGTTTGAATGTAAATGTTGTTTAATTTCTTCTCTGATTTCACCTGTGACCCACTGGTTGTTCAGGAGAGTATTATTTAATTTCCATGTGTTGATGGAGCTTTTGTGATTTCTTTTGTCATTCAGTTCCAACTTCATTACACTATGGTCTGATAATATGCATGGGATAATTTCAACTCCTTTGCATTTACTTAAGCATTGTCTTGGTTTCTTTTTTCTCATTGGTGACACCCAAAATTAAGGAAGGAAAGGTTTATTTAGCTCACAGTTGTGGAAGTTTCAGTTCATACTCAGCTGGTTCCAAGGCAAAGTGGCACACAGCAGAAGGCAACAGTTTGTGGTGGCAGGAGATAATAAAAAGCAACAAGAGCAAAATGGAGGAGCAGCAGAGGGAAGAACAAGCCTTTTCCTTCTCTCATATTGTATGCAAACTACCTGCCTCAAGGCAGATGTAGCATACATACGCATGAATCAGTCATAAATTCTACAAGCTTGCTCCATGACTGAATGAGGCTTTGAGGGGACATCCAGACACAAACCATAATAAGAATGTTCTATATGCTAGCATATGGTCTATTTTAGAGAATGTCCCATGTGCAGCTGAGAGGAATGTGTATTCTAATGCTGTTGAGTGGAGCACTCTGTAAAGGTCTACTAAGTCCATTTGTTCACAATTTTGGTTAAGTTCTGTTATTTCTTTGCTGATTTTTTGTCCAGTTGATCTATCTCTTTGTGACAGTGGGGTGTTAAAGCCCCCTGTTATGACTGTGTTGCTGCTTATTTCATTTTTTATGTCTGTTAAAATTTGTCTTATATGGTTGGGTGCTCATATATTTGGTGCATAGATATTTATGACTGTTACCTCTTCCCTTAAAGTTTTCCCCTCACAGGCATGTAGTGACCTTCTTTACCTCTTTTGATTGCTCTGGTTTGAAGTTCACATTGTCTGCAAACAGAATAGATACACCCACATTTTTCTTGGTTCCTGTTGTTTGGAATATTGTTTTCTATTCTTTAATTTTCAGTCTATGAATTTCCTTTTGAGTTAAATGTGTTTCTTGTATACAGCATATGGTTGGATTTTGTTTCTTGATCCACTTTGTCAGTTTGCTTCTTTTGATTGGTGAGTTGAGACTGTTTACATTGATGATTACAGCTGATATGTATTGGCTTAACTTTGTCATGTTATCTTCCTCCTGTTGGTTCCTCCTTTTTCCCTCTGGTTAATTGCTTGCTTTGCTTAGTTGTTCCTTTCTGTTGTTGTTCTTGAGGTTGTGGTCTTTTTTATCTCTTGCTAGAATATCTTTTAGTATTCTTTGTAGGGTTGGTTTAGTACACATGAATTTCTTCAGTTGTTCTTTATCATGGAAATATTTTATTTCTCCATTAATTTTGAAGGATAGTTTTGAAAGGTACATCAATCTGAGGTGGATGTTGTTTTCTTTCAGGACCTGAAATACTTCAGTCCAGGCTCTTCTTGACTTGATGGTTTGTGTTGAGAAATATGCCATGATTCTGATGGGCTTTCCTTTATAGGTGATCTGTTTCTGTACTCTAACAGCTTCTAATTTTCTGATCCTTTGTTGAATTTTTGGGATCTTGATCATTACATGTCTGGGTGAAGATTTATTTTGGTTAAGGATAATTGGAGTTCTATATGCTTCACTTACTGTTTGTCCGATTCTTTTCCATGATTAGGAAATTTTCTGCTATTATTTTTGCAAATAGACTTTTTATGTCATTTGTGTTGATACCTGCTGTTTCATTGACATCTATTAATCTTACATTGTTTTTCTTTGCTTCATCTTGCAGTTGTTGAATTGTTATTTCCTGTTTCCTTGTTATTTTTAAGAGAGCCTTTCACATTAATGAGTGGCAATGCTGTCTTCAAGGTCTGAAAGTCTATCTTCAGCTTCATTCAGGTGGTTTTACCAGTTTTCAATGGAATTTTTAATTACCTGGATATCTGCATCTGTTTAAGCATTCTAGTTCTTTCCTATATTTTTCATTCAAGATTTCCATGAGTTTTCTATGCTCCTCTATTTTCTTATCTATGTCTTCTTTGGGTATGCTGAGCAATTCTTTCATTACTGTTGTCATTTCTTTTTTTACCTGAGAGATTATTTCTGATCTGATGTCTTCTATGGCCTGATGGAGTTGTTTCTTTATTTCAGTTGCTATCATTTCAGGAATTTCAGGTATATTTCTTCCAGACTCTTCTGTGTCAGTGTCTCCTGGACTTTCTCTGGGTGGGGAAGCTGTCTGAGATTGCCTTTTGCTCCTTTCTTTTGTCATTTTTGAAGATCCAGAGGTTCCCTAGAGCTTAGCCTCACTCCCAGGATGGTGTGGGGATGGCAGAGTGAGAATCCAAAGATCCTGCATGCTTAGCATGGCCCCTGTGCTGGTGTGTGAGGGCAAGGTGCGGTTGCAGATGCTCCTGAAGCTTTCTTGCATTTAGTTGGCTCCCAGGCCCATGGGAGAGGGGCAGAAGAGGCTCACTGGGGTTCCTTAAATTGTCCAGGATTCAGCCCCAGGTTCCCAAGTGTGGGGGGCATCAGGGTACAGTTCATAGTCACCAAGGCTTCAGACATTACCCAAGACCCAGCCCAGTTCCCCTACCAGTGGGGGAGGGGTTGGGACGGAGTCATAGAGAGTGCTGATGCTGTCTGGTGTTCATTTCAGCTCCTGCAGGGGTGTGGGTGGTGATGGGAGTGGCCACTGAGGCTCGGGAGGGTGTCCGTGGCTCCATCTGCCTCACATACTTGTGGAGGAGGCGAGGGCACAGCTCACCAGAGTTCCTGAAGATGTCAGGGGTTCAGCCCACTTCCCACAGGATTGCGGGGATGCAGGGAGTGGCCACCAAGGCCCCAGAAGTTCTCTGGCACTCCATATGCCTCGCACACTGGTGGGAGAGGCTTAGGGGTGGCTCACAGGTGTTCCTAAAGATGTCCAGGGTTCAGCCCGGCTTCTCCCAGGGTCGAGAGAATGGATCATGGTCTCCAAAGCTTGAGACACTGCCCAAGGCCCGCCCAGTTCCCACACCAGTGAGGGTAGGGTGAGGGCACAGTCACCAAGGCCGCTGACATTGTCTGGAGTTAAACTCAGCTTCTGCAGGGATGTAGGGGATGCAGCCAGTGGCCACTGAGTCCCCAGAGGTGTCCGGGTCTCCACCTGCTTCGCATGCTGGCAGGGAAGGTGTGGGTGCAGCTCACCAGGGTTTCTGAAGATGTCTAGTTTCACTACTATATGTTTTATAATCATTCATTAGCTTTACACACATTTTATGTACTTCTCTACAGTTAGAATATAAAACTACAAGCCTAGTAACTATATTTTTGTTTGTTTTTGTTTTAAACCAAATTTTCAATACTTTAAGAAGCCACATACAGGAGAGGTCAAAATAAGACTCTGCAAACTAACATACCTGGATTCCAGCTCCAACTCCCTTATTCAGCTTTGCAAACCTGTGCTGGCTAATTAATTCCTCTAAAGCCTTTACTACACTTTGCAATCACCTAGGGAGTGTTAAAACATACTGAAGCCCAGGTGCCAGCTCCAGGGCCCTGATTTAATTGGTGTAGATGTATGATGACTTGAGCATTAATAGTTTTTAAAGTTTCCCCAAGTGACTCTAATGAGTAACCACTGCTCTAAGCACCCCATTTCCATATCTGCAAAAGTGCAGTGCAGTGACGATGATAAGAGAACCTTATCACACTGTTGTTAGGAGGAGGAAAAAATGGTAGAGTGAACACTGCTTAGGAGAGTGCCTGATATTAAAAAAGAAAAATACTCTTACTGTTAAACTGCCCTCCCTGGTACTTACCAACAAGTTTTGAAGTTATAATGAAAATGGTAATGAAGAATTGTGACAAATGCATGGTATTTTTAAGAAATCAAATTTGATGACAGCCTAGACACAAAGTACTTTTGAATGCTCAGAGCAGAGAAAACAAAAAGCAAAGGAAAAGAAGCAAATCACAGTCTTTGGCGTGAGCTATCTTGATACAAACTCCCAATTACTCTGTTGTAATTTTCCAAGTTCACAGGAGAGATTCAAGTCAGTGAAAAGCTCGGGTTTATGGCTGCTGCCCTTACTGTGGGTGGAATTTTAGAAATGCGAGTGTTTTTTAGATATAATGTTCTCTTTGTTTAAAGATTTTGTTTCCTCACTAAGAAAAGAAATAATGAAGCTTGAATTCTCCCACCTCCCTCTATGATGTTCTGAGCAATTGTGTTTATTTAGGACATGATGTTATCTTTTGTTCAGATGTCATGTTGATACAATATTTGTTAATTGTCCTATACATGTTATACAATGGATTTATGATTTTCTAACCTATCGGTAATCACTGCTTTAGGATTATTCTTTCATGTGCACAAAATTAATTTTTCTTTTTAATCTCAAAATCAAAACATCTTTTTCAATTCAGTTCATGAGTTGGGCACCTCCAAGACCTTAAACAATAGTACTAAATACCAGCAAAGCCTAACAACATAAAATTTGATTTAAGTTAACAGACTTTTGTTTTCAAAAACAACTTTAGTTGAATGGATTATTAGGCTTAATCCTTGTCACTTAGCAAATAAGCAGTGAAGCAGAAAGTCCACTGGTGGGAGAGAGAAGAGATGCAGGACATTAAATAAGGGAGGACATTATGGGGATAGTAAGGACAGTTGAAGAACTCGGTTGACTTCCTTGGCCCTCAGCTGGATTTCCTCCAGTCCACCTGTCAAGTGTCAAGAAAAATAAGTGTATTTTGCAGACTGGTTTCTCTGGCTCTCTTCTCTGACCTCCTTCCTCCTGACCCTTTGACTCACCCTGCAGGAGCTGCCTGAGCAACTGTACTCAGCACCTGGGAGGCAAAAGCACCCTGCAGAGGTCAGCAAGTCAACATTCCACCAGGACCACTGTGGCTGGCTTATTCAACCAATTCAGCTGTTATCCTTGAAATGCCTCCATCTGGGCTGCCATCCAAAGCTCTTCCTAGGTTCACCATTGAAAAAGAGAAGCCGATGCCCCCAGCTCTGTGTCCTGCCTCCCTTTCTGCTCTTCTCAGCCCTCTCCTGCCAGGGCACCTCTTTTTCCCATCTCTGTGTCTCCCTCTCATAAAGCCACTCTGTTGTGCCTTGTGAAACCCAAATTCTAGAAAAGCAAACTTCCTTTGGTCTGTAAGTATTTCCTTGAGAATTCCCCAATGTTAATTTAAAAAATAAACTTGCTTCCTTTCCAGACCGGCAATTCCATTAGACGCAAGCATCCTCGTCATTAACTGAGCAACAACCCTAGGAGTAGACACAACTTCTCCCACAGGCCTCCCGCGCCCAACTTGCTTTTGTATCTTGGATTTCTAATTCTAATGACTTAGCAGGGTGAGGGGAAAGTAGATGCACCCACACTTGCTCAGTTATTAGCCGTTTTATATTTAAATTTTTATTATGTAAAATTTCAAACATACACATACACACAGAAACTAGCACAGCAAAAATTTCATGAGCAGCTTTAACATTTTACCACACTCTATTAAATTCCATTTCCTTTCAAAACCTGTATTTTTTACCCAGGTGTGGCAGTATGTATATACCTGTAGTCCCAGCCATTCAGAAGACTGAGGCAGGAAACTCTCTTGAGTCCAAGAGCTAAAATATTAAAAGGACTACGGAAGTAACTAAGTAGCAGAGTACTTGCCTAGCATGTGGCAATACACACACACACACACAAAGAAAATCACACAGATTACAGATTAAAATGCTGAGTGCCTTTCCCCACCCTCACATATCTAGCACAGTATCTGAGACATGGTACAAAGAATCATTTGATCAGTAGAACTTGGCACAAATTTATGAGCCTCCTTGACTCCCCATCCCTTCTTTCCCTATGCTTTTTTCAACATGCTTCTTTCATGTCTGTACATTTCTATAGGCATTAGTTCACTCTTAATATTTTTATTGCTTTATGCATCTGTGCATATGCAGTCCTCTATTTCCTTTTAGCTTTCTAATGATTTCATAAGCACGTACTATGTGCCAGGCACTATCCTAGGTCCTTAGAATATGTATCTGACAATCTTTTTCCCTGTGTATCTTTTTTTTTTGCGGATACTTCTTGCTTGCTGACCATCTACATACCCATTTCATTCCCTTTTATTTGTTCCAATTTTACCACCTCTTCTCACCCTCCCTTGACCAGACTGACCCTAAAATAGCATGGAAACATTTTATATAGTGTATTTTTACACTAGAACAATGTGCTTGCCAGTCTTAATTTTTCAAAATTAATTAAGAAATAAGTTCCCATTGAATGACTTTTGCATTTCTACTATTCTATTTATATCTCCTATATTTAGTACAATACCTAGTACACAGAAAGAACTCAAAAAATGTTCATCATATTTTAAAAACAATAAATAAGAGAGAAAGGGAAGGCGAGGGGAGAGAGAAGGGTAATGGAGAAGAAAATAACCAAAATATGTTATATGCACATACCAACCTACCAGACTGAATCTCAATTCTCTGTATTAGTATTATGCACTAATAAAAAAGCAAGGAAAATTAAATTACTCATTACAGGGTGCAGTGTGTTCCCTGTTAGCTAGTGAGTCACTTATAGAAGCAAATTCCTCAGCTGACAGTGAAAGGCTGAGATGAAAAGAGAAAGTAAGAAGAATTGTTAAGGAGAAACTCACAAATGTCACTCAGAAGGAATGAGAAACCCTGAAATTGTTCTTAGGAGGTTAAAGAACTGTCAGAGGTGGGGTAGAAGCAACTGCAAATAATTTGCCTTGCTGTTAATCCTTCAGGGGAAGAAAACCTGTTCTAAGTGGAAAAAGTAACAGCTGCGGTCCCACCATGACATTCCACAAAATCCACCGGAAACTGATGAGAACTTAAACACTGTGTGATAACACCAGGGAGAGGCTGCCAAAGAAAAACACCAGTGAAGGGGATTTGGAGAGTTTTCTCCCTTAGAAAAGTAAGAATTCAACCACATATATCCATCTGTAAAGGCTTAGTGGGTCGGAAGGTAAAGAAGATAGCATCAGGTGCCCATACAAAGATTTACAGATAGGGGCTGGGGATTTAGCTCAGCGGCACAGCGCCTGCCTGGCAAGTGCAAGGTTGTGAGTTCGATTTCCAGTACTGGAAAAAAACAAACAAAACAAAAAAAAAAAAAAAAGAAAAAAGAAAAAACAACAAAGATTTACAGAGAGCCAGAACACTGATGTCAAATAAAACCATGAAAAGATTAAAAAGAATAATCATCTCCTCTCTAGGGTCCATGCAGGTCCAAACTGGGTTACAACCCCGGTGTGAGGTAATTTACCTACAACAAATAGTGGAACGGTTTATGGTTTTCCTGAGCAGTTCAGTAATTAAGCTCATTCAGAAGATCATGCAAGCTGTCAGAGAAGAAAAGCATTCCTAGTACATCGATGCTGCGGGCTGGAGCAGATGCCTCTTCATGGAAGTTAAATGGACAGACCGTATCTGTAGAAAAGGGTAATATTTTGCAATACCACCATGCAATGAAACCACTTGGGGTGCCTGTTAAAGATTCAGATTTCAGAATGAAAAATCAGATGTGTGGATCCTGACTCCTTTTTATTGAACCAAGATTTACAAGCAAGAATGGCTCATTGTTAAATAACGAAGAAGTTTAAGAAGCGGCTCTCTTACCCTCATGCAAATCTAAACTGCTTGGCAATATTTTGGTGAGATCTTTTCCATCTATCAGCACACAGATAATGAGGATTAAATGTGTTTCAGCAGATTTCCCTGGTACTTAATACATATTAAAGCATTCTGAGCAGGGTCCTAGGCACCTGGGGCCCAGGGTATGTGTAGCAAGCACAAATTTTTATGTGAGCCAAAACACTACCTGTTCTGAAGTTGCTCTGCCCTGGAAATATCCTCCTTGGACTTCAGGCTTGAGGAGGGGCAGGCTCTCCTGTGGCTCAAGGCCTCCTTTACTTTGCTTTTGGACAGATTTGTCACATCGGACTTTGTCCTCCTGACAGCTGCTGACGTTTAGCACATTATCCTATTTACTTTCCTCTTTCTGCAGATCCTTGCAGGGTTTTTTTGTTTGTTTGTCTTTACCATTTCGTTATTCTAATATGCTCTATCTTGGCAAGTGATTTTTAAATTTTCTTAGTTGACAGATAAAATTGTATGCATTTATCACATGCAACATAATGTTTTAAAGTATTTGTTATATTCTTTAATTTGTTACTAAGTATATTGTGAATAGGATTCATCCTCTTTGCTTGTTTAAAATAAAGTGATTATAGCAAAACATTAATTGTAGCATCTGGGTGGTGAGCTATTGGTGTTCACTGTCTGCTTTTTAAACTAGAAGTTGTCTCCAGAAGTTGTCTATGCCAATACAAATATATATATATATTTTTCCACCTCATAGCATGCAATACATGATGGTACATGCATAAAAGCAAGCCTGAAGTTTACTTTTTCAGTAAATAACACATCAGGAAAATCATTCCACATCAGTCTGCAGACATCAGTCTCATTTTCATTTACTATATAAGAATAGTACAAGCAATACTGAATTACAGACAAGGCGGCAGGGAATTAACAATGGTTGTTGTATTACATATTGATACCTTCAAAGTGGTTACTCAGAAAAACAAATATTGACATGCAAGATTAATCAAACAATTAATCATTAACTGTTCCTTTCCATAAAGCAATATAAGCCAGTAGTATCACTATGTTAGCTATCTTGTATATACATATATACATAATTTTCCCCTTCTTTCTTTTCTCTTTTGCCTCATCCCAGTTGCTCTTTACTTTTGAGCAGTTTCCTTTCATTTCACAATGTTTATCACACCTCCTAATTTTTATTCCTTCTTTCAGGTTCTTACACTAGTGAGACAATATATTGCTCACACATGCAGATCATTAATATCTACTTTGAAAATCTTTACTCCCATAGGATAGAAAACTCAGAAGAAATGGACAGATTCCTAAATATGTATGAACTACCAAGGTTGAATCAAGAAGATATAAAAATCCTGAACAGTCTAATATCAATTAATGACATTGAAAATGTGATTAAAAACTTACTGACAAAGAAAAGGCCAGGCCCTGATGGATTCAGAGCAGAATTTTTTTAAAATTTCAGGGAGAATTTAATACCAGCACTCCTCAAACTCTTCAGTGAAATTGAAAAGGAAGAAATTCTCCCTAAGTCATTTCTGGAGGCAAGTAAGATACTGATACCAAAACCAGAGAAAGGCACAACCAAGAAAAACAACAGAACCCCTAATGACTATAGATGCAAAGATACTCAATAAAATACTAGCAAATAGAATGCAGCAAATCATCAAGTAAATCATACACTATGACCAAGTTGGATTCATGCCAGGAATGCAAGTATGGTTCAATATACACAAATCAATCGATGTAATATACCATATCAACAGAACCAAAGACAAAAACCACATGATCATCTCAGTAGATGCAGAAAAGCTTTCAAAAAGTCCGACATGCATTCATGATAAAATCTCTACAGAAAATAGGAATAGGTGGTTTTTACTTCAATCTGATCAAAGCCATCTATGACAAACCAACAGCCAACATCATACTAAATGGACAAAAACTGAAACCTTTCAATTTAAAGTCAGGAAGAAGACAATGATGTCCATAGGCACCACTCCTGTTCAACATACTTCTGGAAGAATTAGCCAGAGCAATTAGACAAGAGAAATAAAAGGAATAAGGATAGGAAAAGAAGAAGTAAAATTATCACTATTTACAGATGACATGATACTTTGCATGGAAGACCCCCAAAACTCCACAAGAAGACTCCTAGAATTAATTGACAGATTCAGCAGTGTAGCTGGATACAAAGTCAGCACTCAAAAATCAATAGCATT
>NW_004955419.1:15962368-16008804 GCF_000276665.1 Chinchilla lanigera | reverse complement strand
GCTATTTTGTAAATGAATGTCTGTTTGTTAATATGTTTTCCTTCTTTAATTTTTAAAATAAATTTTAAAGGATTTTTAAAAATCAGTCTGCTGTATTCAAAAGATTTATCTAATCTAAAAAGGAATTCGTAGACAAAAAGTTAGAGATGAAAAACAATATTCTATATACTAGCGCAGAGAAAATGAAAAAAAGTATCAATTTTATTCTCATTCAAGCTAAATTTCTAATTAAAACTCATCAGAAGAGATAAAGAAAGTCATTACATATTAGTTAAGGGATAAATTCAACAGGAAAAAACAACAGTTACAAATATATGTCCTCTAAATTTTGCTGCACCTAATTTCATAAAATAAGGACATAAAAGAACAAATAAACACTAACATAATAATCATATTGAGTGACTTCAATACCCCACTTTCACAAGTAAATCAACTAAACTAAAAATGTACAAAGAAATAGCAGAAATGAGCCACATCTTCAAATAAATGGACTTACCACAACAGTGTAGATATCTATAACCTCCATACTACAATGGAATACTCATTCTTCTCAGTAGCACGTGGAACATCCTCCACAATAGATCATATACTAGTACATAGCCTGCTTTAATAAATACCAAAGAATCAAAACTATCAGATCACAACACACTGAAATTAGAAATCAATTGCTAAGAAACCACAGAAATTTTTCAAATACTTGAATATTAAATAACACTCTACTGAACACTTAATGTGGTGCAGAAAAAAAATCAAGAAAAAAAAAAAACCTTAGCTAACTTTACCAAAAGAAGGAAAAAGAAGACCCATATCCATGCAATTAGAAATGAAAAAGGTGAAATCACTATAGACATCATCAAAGTCCAGATAATCATTAGTAAGATCATACTATCATGAAAGATCATACTCCAAAAAAATGAATCTTAAACAAATGAAAAGATGCCTAGACTCACATGAATTACCACAACTGAAACAAGACGATATAAAACTCTGAAAAATCCAATAACACAATAAAATTGAAACACTAATAAAAACCTACCAACAAAGAAAAGACCAAACATGATGGATTCACTGTATTTGCCAACAGCCTCAGAGGTAATATGAAGCCAAACCATTCAAAATATTTAATGAAATTGAAAGGGAAGTTGTACTACCAAACTCATTCCTGGAAACTAGGATTATTCTGCTTCCAAAACCAGATAAGGACCCAACTCAAAAAGAAAACTACAACCAGGGATATAGCTCAATGGCACAGTGCCTGCTTAGGATGCATGAGGTCCTGAGCTCAATTCCCAGTTCCAAAAAAAATTAGAAAACTACAGACTAATATCTTTAATGAAATTTAGATGCAAAAATTGTCAACAAAATACTAGCAAACAGAATGCAATAAGTCATCAAAAAGATCATGCTTCATGACAAAGTAGGTTTTATCACAAGGAAGCAAGGATCAGTTGAACATATGACAATCAATAAATGTAATACACCACAGAAGCAAAGACATAAATCACATAATCAGGGCAAGTATGGTGGTGCATACCTGCAATCCCAGCACTTGGTAAGCTGAGGCAGAAATATTGCTGCAAGTTCAAGGCCATCCTGGGCTACAATGTAAGTTCAAGGCCAGCCCAAACTACACAGTGAAACTCTGTCTCAAAAAAAGACAAATAAATAAATAAATCACATGATCGTATCAATGAATGCAGAAAAATCCAATATTCACTCATTATTAAAACACTGAGGCAAATAAATATAGAAGAACTTTATCTCAATCTGATAGAAAAAAATTTATGACAAACCTACTACCAACATCATATTAAGCAGGTAAAAGCTAAACTAAAATGAGAAAGAAGAGAAAGATATCCACTATCCCTGCTCTTCTTCAATATAGGTCTTGAAGCATTAGCCAGAGCAATCAGACAAGTGAAAGAAACAAAAGGGAAAACAGTATGTGCAGGAAAGGAAGAAGTCAAATTATTACTACTTGCAGATGACACAATCCTTTACAAAGAAGATACAAAAAAAATGCACCAAAAGACTCCTAGAATTAATAACCAAACTCAGCAATGTAGCAAGATACAAAATCAACATCCAAAAAAAAACAGCTTTTTTTTATAACAATAATGAAGCCACCCAGGAACAAATCAGGAAAACAATACCATTAACAATAGCATCAAGACAAATTAAATTCTTAGGAATTAACCTAACAAAGCAAGTGAAAGACCTCTATGATGAAAACTACAGAGTTCTGAAAAATGAGATCAAAGAGGATATCAGAAAATAGAAAAATATCCCATTTCTGGGAAGCAGGACCAATATTGTCAAAATAACCTTACATACAGATTTAATCCAATCACAATCAAAATACCAATAGTATTCCACATAGATATAGAGAAAATAGTCCTAAAATTCATATGGAACCAGAATAGCAAAACAACCTTGGTAACAAGAGCAAAGCAGGAAACATCACAATCCCAGAATTCAACTTCCATTATAAAACTATGAACTGGGATTAGAGAAAGGAAAAAAAGAAAGAGAGAAGAAAGGAGGAAAAAAAAAAAATATATATATATATATATACAGAAGGACTGGCATAACTGTACTGCTGATGTCTAATGGTTTATTGAAAGGAACCGTTAATGCTTTATTTATTTATTTGTTTGTTTGTTTGTTTTGCCCCATTTTACATGCTTATATCTGGTAATCTGAACAACTGATTTGAAGACAATATTCAACATAACAACCATTGTTGAATTCTATCACCTTGTTTGGTGAAACTCTGTATCATTTATAATTTATTTGTTCTTATTTTTATTCTCTTTAATGGTTTGATTGATCTTTCATTCTAACATCTGGTAATCAGACCAACTCTGATGAAGATAAAAATATGTAATATAACAACCACTGTTAATCCTTATCATTTTGTTCTGAAACCCTGTATCATTCTTATTGTTTTTGCTTTGTTTTTTTTTTCCATATTGTTGGCATTTTGCTATTGTTCTTTTTTTCAATTCTCTTTAAAATAAGGAAAAAGCTACAGTGATTTAAAAGAAAATTGTACTGGCACAAAAACACACATGTGGTTCAGTGGAACAGAATAGAGGATGTAGAAACAACCCAAGACACATTTAGCCACCTGATCTTTGACAAAGGGGCCAAAAATTCATGCTGGAGGAAAGATAGCTTCTATCACAAGTAATGCTGGGGAAACTGGCTATCCACGTGGAAATGATTGAATCTACACCCATATCTCTCACCTTGTACAAAATTAAATCAAAATAGATCAATGATCTAAATATTAAAACAGAAACATTTAACCTGCTGGAAGATAAAATAGGTAAAACTCTTAAAGTCATGGTTATAGGCAAGAAATTCTTGAACAGAAACCTAACTGCACAAGAAATAATATCAACAAATGGGATCATATCAAATTGAAAAGCTTCTGCACACAAAGGAAACAACCAACACAATGAAGAAACAATGTACAATGTGGGAAAAAAAATGCTGTCTATATCTTGGACTGAGGACTAATACCTACAATATATAAAGCAATCAAAAATAGATCCCCCAAATAAAAGCTCCAACCCAAATCCGCCAACTGAAATAAATAGACAATTTTCAGAAGAACGACCAATAAATACATGCAAAAATTTTCTATTTCTCTGGCCATTACAGAAATTCAAATTAAAACCACACTGAGGTTCCATCTTACTCCAGAAAGAATGGCTATTATCAAGAAATCAAATAATAATGAATGCTAGAAAGGCTATAAGAAATAAAAGAAGTCTTCCACCTCACTGGTTGGACTATAAACTAGTACAACCATTTTGGAAATCAGTATGGAGATTCCTCAAAAAGTAAAACTAGAAATTCCATTGCTCTTGGCTATTCCCATTCTAAGTATATTCCTGGAAGAATTAAAAACATAATATTACAGTGATATATGCATTTTCATATTTATAGCAACACAATCCATAATAGCTAAATCTGGGAAGTAGCCTATATGTCCATCAACAGGTGAGCTGATAAATAAAATGTGGTATTTACACACAATGGAGTATTACTCTGTCATAAAGAAAGATAAATGAGTATTTGTAGGAAAATGAATGCACCTTGAGACATTATATTAAGTGAAATAAATCAGACACACAAGCTTAAATATTGTATGGTTTCTCTTTTATGAGAAACCTGAAATATAAATAAAGATTAGAATGAAAGGTAGATAATTACAAACAAAGAGATAGATCTTTTTCATATTGGAAGAGGACCAAGATATGGATGGAGGGGGTAGGAAAGGTGAAGGGGTTGTAAAAAGACTCCAAATGTATTAAAATGTATCATGCACGTGTACCAACTCCCCACCATCCATGTAATTATATATTCCTTACAAAACTAGGATTAGAAGTCCCACTTAACCGAGCTATTCCCCATCTGGGCATTTTTCAGAAGAATTAAAAACATCATACCACAGCGACCATGTTTATAGCAGCACAATTTGTGATAGCTAAATCTTGGAAACAAAGCAAATGTCCATCAACTGAGGAATGAATAAAAAAGATGTGGTATTTTTATACAATGGAGTATTACTTAGCTATAAAAAAGATAAACTCAAGGCTTTTATAGGTAAATGGATACAACTAAAGACCATACTTATAAGTGAAATAAATAGGACCCAGATGTGTAAACATCACATTGTCTCCCTAGTGTAAGAACGTGAAAGAGTAAATAAAACCCAAATTCTACAATAGATAATAAGAAAGGGAAAGAAATTGCTCAAAGGAAGGAACAACTGGGATGAGGGAAAGAAGAAAAAGAAAGTACTAAGGCTATACACACACACATATACACACACACACATATATACATGGATCAGTGGCATAATTGCACTGCTGGTGTCTGATGGTTTGTTGAGGGGAACAGTTAATGATTAAAAGTTTCTTTTTTTATATATTTTGACCAATTTTACATACTTCTATCTGGTAATCTGAGCAACTTATGTGACAACAATTTGCAGTATAACAACCGTTGGTGAATTCCTACATTCCTGTCTAGTGAAACTGTGTATTGTCTCTAATGTTCTTTTAAATTATTCTTTTCTTATTCCCTTTAATGATTTGATCAATCTTCTATTCTTACATCGGGTAATCTGAGCAACTTCATTGAAGATAACAATATGTAATATAACAACCACTGTTAATCCCTATAATTTGGTTTGAAACACCATATCAATTTTAATGTTTTTGCTTTGTTTTATACGTATTTTGCTATTGTTCTTTTTTTGTACCATTTTTTTAAATGTGTATTAATAAAATTTTAAATGATAAATGAAAACATAATGCTTCCATTCTAAACATATACATTCACAAGCATTTTAAAATAAAATTTTAGAATTTGTATCAAAATTTTCTCAATAATTATGAGAGAATTAAACTTTTACATATGTTCTATGCTATGGATGATTAGAAGAGAATTGAGAGACAAATCACATAGGACCTTTGTGTAGATTGTTTCTAACTTAGTTATCTGCATACCTCACATCAGGTTTGGGTGGAAAAAATACTTTAAATGAAAAATATAAATAAATGAAAAGGACATTCACCACAAGAATTTTTTAATGAGAAGAATCATGACAAAAGCAAACACAGTAGTAACAATTGATGCAAATCATTTGCTCAATAGCCTACATGCTGGAGATGAAATGGTGAATAAGGTGTTCCTCTGAGTAGAAAAAAGTTGTAATGTAACCAATCAGAAAACAGAAGGTAATCCATGGCCATACCACCCTGAATGTGCCCACTCTCATCCGAGCTCAGAAGCTAAGCAGGTTCAGGCCTGGTTAGTTCTTGGATGGGAGAAAATAGAAGCTAATTTAGCATTAGTTTATGAATATTTAAGAGTCAGATGAAGGATCACTTAATTTCTACATGCTACTGAACCACAAGAACGCTTGGAGTAAACTAACATTTATAAAAAAAAAAAATCTATGAGCAAAGATTGCCTACAAAACTGTTCATTGTGGCAGTATTTGTAATAAGGTGTATCTGAAAAAAATTAAATGATTGATTCGTCCATATAGTGGAATATCATGCACCTACTTCCAAAAGCTGCTTTGCTACATGAAAAAACAGCTTAGAAAAAAGCCCCTATTCACGCATACGTAATACTTTGCAATTTGCAAACTACATTCTGCCATGCGATACTTCTAGGAACTCTGTGAAGTATGCTCTTATCTCCATTCTGTAGATGCCAAAATTCAGAATTTACATAGTTAATGAATGTGAGATCCAGGGCTTGCATTTAGAGTTTAAAAACCTATTCCACTTTATCATCATGCGTAAAGGGGAAAGAAATAGACAATTCTCTACTTACAAGCAGTGATTTTTCATAGGCAAGTAAATAGACAGTTTTCAGTTACAGCTGGAGTAGCATATAACCCAAAGTATCTGTTTATTCTCAAGTTTAAATTTCAATATAACTCTAATGTACACATTTTACTGCTTAGTAGGCACGTTCAAAACCCATCTTATATGTCACAAAAGAAGTGAATAGGAAATGTGTCTGGTGACTCACGATTCACCACTCTCTCTTAAGGCAATTTTTTTGTGAGAATGAGGGTGATTGTATCTGTCAATTACCTCTGCCAATGACTACCATAAAAACCTTTGCTTGAGACTAAATCTGCAGTAGGTTATAATTGCATTTTTCCTTCTGCCAATTCAATTTTACTTTTAATAAAAATCAAGCAGGAACGCTTGCTGCTAAATGTCCCATTAGCATTCTCTGACCTTCTCCACAGTTGTGCTTTAACTGTGAACCTGCTGTGACCATGGAGACACACAAAAGAAATGGAAAAAGTCACTTAATGTTCTGGAGTGGCCAAAAATGCCAAGGAGCAGCCAGAGCACACAAGGAAAAAGGACAAAAAGAAAGAATAAGAAAACTCTGTTGAGCTATTAGAAATAAGGAAAGCAGAACCCTAACAATCTGCTGGCCACAAAATCATCTTTATCTAAAAAACAAGGAGACTCTGGGAGATCTACAGACATGATTATATATTTACAAATCTACCTTCCATAAAACAGAATATAGTAGAAGAAGAAAGTATAGTTATTGAACAAAAAGGATCCATGTAAAATCCAAAGTAAAGTTCCTACCTCAGTAGCTATTGAATCTACGTATTACTGTTCTTCCTGAAATAATTGTGTAATGTAGTGAAGGTGTAATGTGGTATGATGTGGAAGGACTCTGAAGAGAAACATTATCCTTTTTACTTAGGAGAGACAGAGATTGGATGGTGGGAAGATCAGAAAATTGAGAAACATACACTCGAAGCCATGTTCTTTTGCCCCTTTTTACCACTTGTATAAAAATATTTTTTCATCTAAAATATATTTTTTAAAAAACTCCAAAATTCAATAGCAAAGAGAAAACCTGATTTAAAAATGAATGAGCAGTTTTCAAGAGATATCCAAATGGCTAAGCAGTATATGAAAAAATATCCAGCATCATTAATCATCAAGGAAATGCAAGTCAAAACCACAGTGAGATATCGCCTCACTTCAGTTCGAATGACTATTATCCAAAAGACAAAAAATAACACCTTCTGGCAAGGATACAGACAGAAGGGAAGGGGCTGGGGATTTAGCTCAGTGGCAAAAGCGCCTGCCTGGCAAGCGCAAGGTTGTGAGTTCGGTTCCTGGTACCAGAGAAAAACCAAAAAACAAAAGACAAACCAAAAAAAAACAGACAGAAGGGAACCCTTGCAAACCCTTGGTGGAGATGCAAACTTAGTGCAGCCATTGTGGCAAACAGGATAGAGATTACTCAAAAAATTACAAGCAAAAAAATTAAAATTAAAACTAAGATATGATTCACCAATGCCACAACTGGGTATACATCCAAAAGAACTGAAATCAAATGCCGAAGAGACATCTACATAGTCATGTTTACTATAGCATATTCACAGTAGACCAAAAAATGGAAATCTACATGGCTATCCACTGATGAATGGAAAGAGAAAAGGCGGTATATATGTAGTGGAATATTATTCAGTGATTAATACCAGTGCAATTTTGTCATTTTTAGCAACATGGATAGAACTGAAAGATTTGTATTAAGGGAAATAAGCCACACACAGAAAGACAAATACTCTCATGTGGAATCTAAAATAGTTGATCTCATAGAAACTGAGATTAGAATGATGGCTATCAGAGGCTGAGTTAAGATAAGGGACAGAGAAATGTTGATTAACCGGTACAAAGTTATAATGAGGACAAAGAAGTTCTGGTGTTCTTCTGCAGAGTAAGGTAAGCATAGATAACAACAGTGTAGCATATATTGGATTTTTTAAAACTAGAAGAAAGGATATTGAATGTTTGCACCAAGAATAATTTCCCTGCCTTAAAACAGGTAAGAGTTGTCCTGATACACATTCATAGCCACAGAAATATAAGGAGAAATCTTTTGGTGTATTCCCTTCCTCCTACCTGGAATACGTACACAACCAGGAGGTACAGGAGGCACCACTAACATGGTAGGAAGGCGAGAAGGACCCTGGACTTGGTGGTATCCCTGACGACTGTCCCAGTCCTAGACTGACAATGCCTGAACCACTTGTTATCTGCTTAAACTATAGTAGAGGTATTTTAGATGAGTACAAGTAGAACACAATTCTAATACAATACTCTTCCTAGGAGCCAAGCCACTAATTAATTGAATGCGAGCACTAGACCCTCGGAAAGCAATCCTACAAAACAGACAGAAGCGGAATCTTACACTAAAGGGTTAGATATAATCAGATATGAGACAAGGAGCAATAGAATAAAGGGGATAGTTGAGATGCTTAGGAATACTGAGCCTAATTTTTCTGGATTTTCACTTCCCAGCCCCACTGAAATGGGAAAAGGAACATAAGTATGGGGGGAGGGTCTGTTTCCAAGATAAAAATTTTAAAAAGAATTTTTTAAAGAGAATAAAAAATAACTTTTAAAAATTAGAAATGATACAGAATTTCTAAAAACAAAATGATAGGAATTCAGCAATAGTTATTATGTTGCATAATGTCTTCAAATGAATTGTTCAGATTACCAGATATAAGCATGTAAAATTGATCAAAAAAAATTAACGTTAACTGTTCCTTTCAATAAACCAATAGAAATTAGTAGTATAATTATCTTAGCTATTTTGGATGTACATATACTTCCGCTTCCTTCTTTCTTTCTTTTCTCCTGTCCCTCATCCCAGCTGTTGTTTCCTTTTGAGCAGTTTCTTTCTCTTTCACAACATCTGTTGTACCTCTAAGAAAGCATTGTTTTGAACAGGCTCTGAATGATTCTAACATGACCAGTTAGAAGGATAACATCCCAGGACAACATCTATGAGCCTCTAATGTGAAAAGTGAGTATACAACAACCTAGAGAACCCTGCTAATGCTTACAAATGTTGAGGAGCAAGGACTAGGGTGGGGTAGCTGTGAGCAGAATGGAAGGACTCCTTTGTATTTGTGGCTGTTGTAGTGCTACAGACTGAATGTTTGTGCCCCCCACATACATATTTTGAAGCCTAATTCCCAATATAATAGTAGTGAAGTCTTTGAAAGGTTATTTCTTCCTCAGGGTAACACCCTCATGAATAGGATTAAAGCCTTATGAGAGGTACCATATATGACTAGGAAAGGTACCATATATGACCAGGAAATTGGTCCTCACCAGATATGGAATTTTCGTGTGCTTTATTCTTAGAGGCCCAAACTCCAGAACTGTTAGAAATATCTGAATTGAATTTCTTTCACCTGCAGTTTAGGGACTTTGGCCAGTAATATCTTTGTGCTGCTGTAACAAATACCATAATAAACTCCATAGGTTATCAGCAACAGAAATTGTTAGAAATAATAGCTTAAACAAAAAAGAAATATTTTGGTGCATGATCTGATAGGTGTTGGAAATCCTGGGTGAATTTAGTTCCAGAGAAAATGTGATCTAATCTCCAAATGGCAGACCCAGCTTGTTTGTGCCCGCCCCCTCTCTCTCTCTCTCTCTCTCTCTCTCTCTATCTCTATCTCTCTGTCTCTCTCTCCACTCTTCCCCCAATACAGCTACCAGTAAACCCAGATTCACAGAATCACATTGTCTCATTTACCAAACCTAATAGGAAATATTTCTCTGAACTTGTATGAACCCCAGAAGAGATTCTGATCGGCCCTGGCTGAGTGGGATTCCTATCCAGGAAGAAGTCACTCTCCAGAGATATGGCACTCTGACTGATCAGCCTTGTGATGTGCTCTCCCTGGTGGGAGTCAGGAGGAACCCACCTGGCATCATTAATGACAGGTTCCCCAAGACCGTGTGGATTTTCCCAAAGGAACTGGAAGAACTAAATGGGGGTTGGGGGGAGGACCTACCACAGTACACTAGAATATAAAGAAAAAAGCTCAGACTGGCTCCAGACATTCCTCCATAATAAGTATCACATAACTGTATTTTTTCCTGAGATTTTTTGGGGGAAAGTCAAAAAAAAGTAATAGACACATCGATAATATGACAAGTCAAAGTGATAGAAAAACACTGTTGGGTAGGCAAAGGCCCTAATCTGATCTTTCTTAAAGATATACTCACAGAACTTTAAATAACTAAGAGATCATGAAAATAAAGGCAGCTAATAACAAATATGGGTTTAAACACAGAAAAATATAACCTAACCCTCATTTTTTCCCACTATACATATTTTTAGTTGTACACTGGATCCAGAATTAGAACAAAGCAGAGAAAGATAGAGAGAACAGAGCAGATATTGTGGCATACAAGTTATTAGAATATAGGGCTTAAAGATAGGTACATTTGATGCGATTATGACTCTGTGCTTGAGCATCATTGAAGATTAAAATGTCAAGGAACCATGAGGACAGCATCTTGGAATACTGTCATGTGAGCATAGTATTTACGTAGACAACATAAATAGTCTGGGTAAGACAGAACTGAGTCAAGTAGCAAAGTAGTCCATAATATGACCATAGAACCAGCAGCTGTGAAAAGCATCAGTGATTTGGACTTATGGAATGGTTTATCTGATGGATGTCCCACTGTGGCCATTAGCCTTGACTGTCAGCTTGATTAGATTAAGAGACACCTAGTTGATTAGTAAAGCACAATTCTGGGGGTGGATGTGAGTGTCTTTATAGAGATGATTGGCCAGAATTATAGAGATGTAGGCCAGAAAGGGGGCAATTAATTTATGAGTGGTACCACCCAATAGGCTTACAGCCCAGATGGAATGAGAAAGGGAAGGAGGAAGTTGGCCTGCACTGAAAGGCTTGATTCTACCTGAGTAGGTGCCTTTTGCTGCTGCCATTGCCTGTGGATATCAGAGTTCACCTTCTTCCACCTTTCAAGTGGCCTTACACCAGCAAATCTCCAGGGAGCTTCCAGGCCTTCAGCCTCAGACTGGCACTGCATCTTTGGTCCTTCATGTTCTGAAGATTCCAGCTTCCTGGACTGGGCAACTATTGGATCCTCAGGCCCTCCTGTGTGCAGACAGCCATTGTGGACTATCCCACCTTCAATACTGTAAATCTACCTAATAAATACCCTTTTATAATTACATAGATATAGATATATAGATTCTAGTTCCTCTAGAACACCCTCATCAATACACCAAACTTTTGGCTTGCCTGGGCCACGCTGACTGAAGAGTAATTGGTCTTGAGCCACATATATACTGTGGTTAATTATATAAGTAATAAAACTTCCTTTTTTATATTTGAATTCATTAAATTATTTTATAAAATAACACAACATGACCAAGTGTAATAATCAAATAAGAAAATTTATGACTGCTTAACAACAATAAAATCCTGCCTTCACAGGCACACACACATGTAGGTAGTTGAAATATTATTATCAATACTTGTCGCATTTCAATCACCAGGTCGCACAAGCACACATGACATCTGATACATACTGGTGTTGGTTTGACTTGTTGTGAGGTGGTCACAAGAGGCAGAGTTAGCACTGCACCATGACCTTCCCTATACAGAAGTCCACTATCCACTTAGCAGTCTGCGTTCAAGCACTGCACAGTAGATTAGTGAAAAAAAATCACTAAAAGTTTATGATTTTGAGGACCCATATAACTTTCCAGGGCCAGATGTAGCCCTTGAGATTGGATGTGACTGGTTTCGCTGGACAGGAAGAACTTCCTCCATAAAACTGGACTAAGAATGAGTTATAAATGCAATGGGTTCTAGGAGGGCATTGATCTGTCTGGCCCCTGAGATGTGTGTGAGAACAGCCTCCACCTCAGAAGGCTAGGGGAAAAGGTGAGTTCTCAAATGAGAACACCAATACAGTTAAGACAGGGGATGGAAGGATTGTTCAGAAGAAAGAGTAAAATTAACCAGGTTTGCGTAGTATGGTAGGACTATCCAAAAGGGCACATAGGAGAAGTTCTTAAATGGGAAAGTAGTATGTACTATGGTCAAGAAAGAGGACTACATAGCCATATCAGAATACAGGCAAGTATGGGAATGATTCTATGGCAAGAAGGACTCACATTTTAAAGGAGAGCCAGAGTTCAAAAGGATGAAAACCTTGGTAGAATTAGAACTCTGCTAGCAGAGTGTTTCTGGGCAGACTGACAATAAACAGCTTGCCGAGGTCAGCAGATTTGTCTCCTGTTCTTTCCTCCAGATGTTACCTACAGTGAACGATTATTAGCGTAAGTCAGAGCCTGCCCGTTAGCACTAACAGTGGCTATACAGAGCTCTTGCATTCACGCCCTAATCCCAAGGTCATTATTTGGTCTTAGGAGGGGGAGCCAGTCCTGCTCTCAATGTGGGCATTTCTTCTCACTCTGTGGATCATATTTTTTCAGCTCTCAAAAGGAAGGCTTTTGAGAGGTTTTGTTGATCTGTTCTTTTCTCCCATAGTGATAAGGCAAACAGCCACCAAGATCTGGCCCAAGCTTCACCAAACAGCCCTGGCTCTCACAATGCTGAGAGTGTGCTGTGCCAGAGGTTTCTCATTCATGTACAAATTAATTTTTATTCATAGAGTTCATTCAGAGTTGAGATCTCTCACACAGTTTACCTTGCTTTGTTGCAAGGATTCTCACAGTGCACTTTCTTTTATAAAGGCTAAGACTTTACACAATAAAATATTCTATGGAAAAAATACAAATTAGGCAATATTTTTAGTGTTATATGCATCTCCTTGAAAATCCGCCATACACTTATCATTAAAAGTAGAAAAATCAAGAATGCTTATCTTTAAAAAAAAAAAAAGCGTTTGGCAAAACTCTCAAGTGTTGGCAAGGCTGTAGAGAAATTAGAACTTTCCTACGTGGCTGATGGAAGTGCAATGTGATGTAGCCACTTTGGAGGAGAGTTTGAAAGTTCTCAACACATAGTTAAATCAAATGTTATAGCAATTCTATTTATATACTGAAGAGAATTCTTGACAGCATTATTGACAAGAATCAACAATAGAAACAATGCAAATGCCCACCAAGTGATAATTAGAAAAATAAAACATGGCATGTCTATAGGATGGATAATGGAATACTATTTGTCAATAGAAAGTAATGGAGTACTGATACCTGCTACAACATGCATAAACCTTGAAAACATTAAGATAAGTAAAAGTGACCAGACACCAAAGATATATTGTTAGGTGATTCCTTTTATATCAAATGTCCAGGCTAGGGGAATCTATAAGCAAATTTTTAGAATGGGCAAATAATATATATTGCACACTTTACATGGGCAAATGTTATGATACATAAATTATAGCTCAAAAAGATGTTTTACAAAAATCAAAAAATAATTTCATAAATTTTATATCATAGCTATAAATGTGGTAAGCAGCTAATAAATGCTGGATGAAGAAACGAAAGAAATAATGGATTCAATTAGACAAGTTACAAACTATGACATAATAACCTACAGTAAAACGTCATTATGTCCACTATTAATCTGAAATCAGTTGCAGCTGAGCCAGAAACAAAATTGATGTTTATATAACCAGTATTAATACCTGTGCAATATACTAACAATTCAAATAAAATAGCTGTGAAAATATTTATTTTAAGGACCATCCATCTCAGCCACTAGTAAACAGTATCCCTATATACATACTTTGTCAGACAATGTGAAAAATTAGAAGCATTAACTTGTATCTTCACAATTCTTCAAAAATAAGTTTATATTCACTCATTTAGATCTATGCACCTCTCATTTTTCATTGTTCATTCCCCAAAGTTGGGCTTAAAGTTCAGCTGCAGGTTTCTAGATCTAGGCTTATGATCCTCTTCTCACTTTATTCCAATGTTGGGCATGCATCTTGGTCTCTCAAATAAGTCACTGTTTGCCACTGATCTCATACACAACAGTATCTCATAAAAAAGAGATACTACCACCCAAAGAAGCCTCCCTTTCAGGGCAGTGTGAATCAAGCATTACTCCAGAAAGTAGCTTATTCCTCAGGTTTCAGCCTCTGGCTGTGCATGAAGATAGTACGTGGTGTGACACCTTCAAATCCCACCTCCTACATGTAGGGTTAAAGAAATGGGAAACAGAAACTGCCATATCTCAGGAATTGCAAATCTAAACTCATCATAGAAATCCCGGCTTTAGAATAAAAAGAAAAGCCTGTCAGTCTTTCTCCAACTCAACACTCTTGACTGTCATCTATCCCACCACCCACCCACCCCATAAAAAAAACTTTCAACTGGAATGAAGGAAAAGAGAAAAGAAAGAAGGAAGGGATGATGATACATAGATAGATAGATAGATAGATAGATAGATAGATAGATTGATAGATTGACAGATAATAGTGATAAATAGATATAGATAGATAGATGATAGATAGATAGATAGATACAAGACAACTAAGATAATTGTACTAATAATTTCCATTCATTTATGGAAAGGAGCAGTTAATGTGTAATTGTTTGATCAATCTTACATGCCTGTATCTGGTTATCTGAGTAACCACTTTGAAGATAACAATATGTAATATAACAACCATTGTTAATTCCTATCATCTTGTTTTGAAATCCTGTATGTTTTATTGTTTTTGTATTGTTTTGTTTTTGTCTTCATTGTTGTTACTTTGTTATTTTTTTCCTCTTTAAAATAAAATTTTAAAAAATACAAAAAAAAAAAAAAAAAAAAAAAAAAAGCCTTTCAAGTAACTAGGATCAAAAGCCAAATTCTTGGAGAAGACTTTCCTCCACTAATAATGTTTGCTAAAATGTTTTCATGAGCTGCTGCTGCTGCTGCTGCTGCTGCTGCTGCAGCCACTGCCACTGTTGCAGTGTTGCTGCTGCTGTTGCTTGGGAGATGCTTAATAGTTATATAAGAAGTATTGCTGTGCTATGGATCCACATGATTTATTTACTGTAGGCATCCAACAAGGAAGTGGATTCCTACCAAAAGAAACAGCATAAAAATCTCCCCATTCCAACCCTAATGTTTCTCAAACCAGACTGCCCATTAGAATCACTTAAGGAACTTTAAAAAATTATTGCTGCTCAAGTCTTGCTCTTAGAGATTCTGATTAGTCTGTGGGGGACACTGGCCATCTTTATGTTTTAAAAACTCCCTCAAGCAATTCTCAAGGGCATTCAGGGTTTTGAAACACTGTTGTAGAGGACTGCAGAACAAAGAGCTAGTGTAGAGAACAGAACAGGGCAGGAGCAGTCAGGTAATAGAACTTTAGACCCAGAAACCAAACTAATATCTACCCAAAGTTAAAGTGTGTTGAACATTTTACTAGACAAATTGTGGAGAACTAAAATTATGCATAGAAAATTAACTGAAGATTTGTAGGTGCAGAGTCTGAAAATTGCATGGAAATCCTAATAAGATATGTGAAACAAGCAAGAGACACTTTAATGCAGACATGAAGCAACACAGGGAAAATGATATCAGGCTGGATAGGAATCAAAACTGTTTGACTTTTAAGAATTAGCACCACATACTGAGCAAGACCTTGAATTGATACCAGAATCCTACTTAATATTTCACATCTAGTTATGTGGATGTATCTGATTTAGAGCATTAGTTCTTGTTTCTGTATGTATTCTCAGCAATATATATCATTATTCTCAGAAGTTCCATAAGAATTATTATATAAGTACCTGGACTCTGCTGAACAAAGAAGCTCAAATGTTCACATGGACAAAATAAATAAGAATCCTATATTAATGAAACTTAATTCTGTCTCTGTCACTGTGTTAAATTACCTTCAGGAAAGGCATCTTGTCAGGTCTTCTGAGTTTTGTGTTGGCCATGAAAGCATTAGATTTTGAGTCGTGAAATCAAGTCCTTGGTTTCCCTTCTTTTAAAAATATTTTTGGGAGATCTTCTTTAGCGTGACTCAGTGGCCAGGATGAAGTACTAGTTTAATCTACAGTGGCTGGGAAAGCTCATTCTAAGCCAAGACACAGCAGAATGTCTTTGTCAATAACTCCTAAAAGCTGGCTTGAGGTTGCTCAGTGAAACAATCTCCTTGTTTTAATGTGTTCCAGTCTAGGAGGTTTGGAAAGTTCAGAAGATTCTGAGTACAGTCATTTTATTTTTAAATGTTTTGATGTTCAGAGAGAAAGCAAGATCAACCTGGTGCTCTGCAAGACCAGGTTTTTGTTCTTAAAGAAGACTAGTCCAGTAAGAAAAGACAATGGTCCCTTGTACTAAAACCTGCCACATAGGAAGTATCCCAAGGTCATTTCTAAACTCTGCTGCCTCCATCTACTTTCAAAGGGGAGAGTATATGTTGGTCAGCTTTTCTATTTCTTGGACAAAATACCCGACACTCCCAATTTAAAGGAAGAGAGGTTTATTTTGGCTCAAATTTTCAGAGGGTTCAACCCACGGTTGAATGAATTCAAGGCAGGAACATGGCAGTGGAAGCACACTGTGTAACAAAGCTGTGCATTTCAGGGTGGCCAAGAAACACGGCACTGAGGAACAGCACAATTAACAAATAAATCCTGCAAAAGCAGGCCCTCAGTGACTCACTTCGTCCAATTGGACTCTACCTCCTAACAACACATTCAGCTATCAATACCAGTGCATCAATCTACTGATGAGTAAAGCACCCCATGATTCGATCACCTCTACAGGAGTCTCTTAATCCAATCAAGTTGATAATTAAGAATACCTTGCACAAATCCACCCTTTGTCAATTTGACTTCTATTTACATCTCTTTAAACCAAACCTAATCTCCAAATAAACACATAACAAAATCATAAGTTCACCTAACGTGATGTAACTATCCTGTGTACAACTAAAAGTATAGCAATCTCTTCCTCAGTCTCAAGAGTTCTAGCACTGACTCAAGGAAAATTCTTAGCTGTGAACCTCCGTATAATTCAAAAAGGAAGCTACGTAGTTCCAATATACAATGTTAGATGGTAAACATTTCCATGTCAAAGGAGAGGCACTGGGAGATAGAAAAGAATAAGACAAAAGCAGGAATGAAACCCAGGAGAGAAAACACTAAGTCCTGTAACTCCTTGTCTGGCATCCAGGGCAAATGGTGGTGAGATGCGAATTCCAGAAGGCTTGGGCAATCAACCAAGGAATGGGTAAAACAATGTGGTCTTTTTGTATAATGGAGAATTACTCAGCCATAAAGAAGGATACACTGGAGACTTTTGTAGGTAAATGGATACAACTCGAGACCATACTCATCAGTGAAATAAACCAGATGCATGTGTGTAAACATAGTATTGTCTCCCTAGTACAAGAAGGTGAAAGAGTAAATAAGGTCTGAAATGTACAATAAATATTGTAAAATGGGAAGAAACTTCAAAAGGAAAGAAAAACTAGGATGGGAGAATGGAGAAAAGAAGGAAAGGAAAAGAAAAAATATATAGATAAAAGATAGTTAAGATAATTATACTACTAATTTCTCTTAGTTCATTGAAAAGAAAGGTTTGCACTAATATTGTAAGAACAATTAAATACCTATATATTGTATTCTGAGTAACTAATTGAAAGATAACACAGAACATATTAACCATTGTTACCCTCTTATTATCTTGTTTTGAAATTTTGTTTTAT
The DNA here is from genome assembly GCF_000276665.1 of Chinchilla lanigera. Classification (NCBI taxonomy): domain Eukaryota; kingdom Metazoa; phylum Chordata; class Mammalia; order Rodentia; family Chinchillidae; genus Chinchilla; species Chinchilla lanigera. The sequence goes on along the minus strand of NW_004955419.1, from coordinate 15,990,748 downwards.
TTTCCTCTTTAAAATAAAAAAATTTAAAGTAAATAAAAATAAAAACAAGGCTTGGGTAACCCCACCCCTATGGCCTTACCAGTTATTTCCCATAAGGCCTTTCTCTTGAGCTAGGTCCACTCCCTTCCTGTGGCTTTCCTGCCATCTCTGTCTTCCTGGTATCTTCACAGCATCCTTGTCTTCATTCCCACCCTCTCTGACACTACAAGAATGAATTTTCTTAAGTGATAAGTGCTTTCGTAGTAGCTCTCTCATCAGAACACTCAGTGAGTCCCTTAGCCAATGAGATGTATTGACTTCCTCTGCAGATAATGCAATCCAACTTCAACTAACTTTTGAAAATCCATCGTTCCTCTTATGCAAACAATATTCTAGTAGCACAACCTACCTCCAGTTCCTCAAAGAAGTCATCATGTTCTCATTCAATTGTCTTTATCTTATTTGCCCCCAAACACAATAGGAACAGTTAATACTTATGGAGAACGGCTGTATGTCTGGTATTTGGTCTCTTAATCCTCACAAAAGTGCTATAAGGCAAGCACTATCACTATCTCTATTTTACAAAAGAGAAAACTTTACTCTCAAAGACATTCTCACAGTTTGCTCACCCAGAAATGAACTTCTTATCTCTCAAGGTGCAGGTCCAGTCAGAACTCAAACCACAATAGGCATTCAACGAATGTTTATTGAATTAAATAAAGACAAAGTGGCTATCAGGCAAATTGGCATTAGCTCTTTAATAGAGCTGAGTGAAACACCCACTAACATTTGAGCTGTATGGAGTTTTTGCTCATACACATGAGTTTTGAACTCTGTCTCATTTGAATCTGTCACTTTAATCTACAGTATGTTCTAATATAGCTAATTTTATTACTTATTCAACAACCTCAAGAACCAGAGACGATTAGATACCTTTGTGTCTATCACCATATCAGAAGTAGGTCAAAAATATATTTTACACTTTTTCCTTATCTTGAGTATAAAGATACTCAAGGCACAAACTTTTCCCTATTATTCTAAACCCTCCTGAAGAAAATAAAAAGCATAGCTGAACTGGCATATGCTTCCAGTATTGCAGGACAATGAGAACATTATACCCTTATGAGGTTGAACCTCCTTGGGTCGAGGGACCTGGGCCCTTGGTAAGCGACGACATGGTGCAAAGAAGACACTGGAGACCAGGCCGATGGCGCAGATCCCCTTTATTGCGGAAGTACCAGGCATTTTATTGAGCAGGCTAGAGGCGTGGCAATGGAGGCAGGCTAGGGGCGTGGTTTGGAGGTGGTACTTTTGGCTGGGGGCTGTGCGGAAGTAAGAGGTCAGAGCAGGACAGCCTAGGCAGGGCGACTCAGTGGTGTGCCAAGGACATGACGAGTCCGAGTGTGCTCAGACTCGCTCCTTCACCACAGCCATCAACCAGACCTCTGGACCTCTCTTTCCCACACTCTTAAATTTGAGTGAAGAGGACCCCTGGCATTCTTCCCTGGCCTTCTCTATCTCCCCTATGTCCATTCTCATGGAGCAAGGCCTTCCTGGAGCCAAGAGTAGATGTTCACCCTCATTCAACATCTTTCCATCTGGAATATTATTCTTATACCTGGATCCTAGAATTCCCTGCCAAAATAGCCCTGATCCCACTTCCACATCCAAAAATGTCCTCTTCCCTGGGCCATTCCTCCTGAGGGAAGATGACATCAATTAAGCGACTATGCTTAGCCCCAGAAAATGGTCAAGAAAAGGCTGTTTGCAGGGATCTAGAGATTGTGGGGTAGGATATTCAAAGACACACACGTTATTTCTCTTATTTTACAAGACACAGCTCACTGAAAATATAAGGGGGATCCAAAATATAGAATGAGTGACAGATATCTCCACTGGCTATGTTCCAGGGTAGAATTGTTAAAAATCCAAGAATCCTGACCTTCCAAATCATTATAAAGCTATATTAGTCAAGGTATGTAGACAGAAACTATTTTATTTAATAGTGTGTTAGTCTGAAGTTGCAAATTTTTAGATGTCACATTGGGGGGCAGGCACCAGGAATCAAACTCAGGACCTTGCACTTGCCAGACAGGCACTGTGCCACTGAGCTATATCCTGGGCCCTAGATGTCATACTATGTGGGCACTCATTTATAACCTTGCACTAGGTGCCACCGATTTTAGGAGTAGGCTGACCTCATACTATGTGAGCTGCTAAGTGACAGAGTAGATCTTTGATAGCACCCAGCAGAGAAAGCTAGGAGAGGCAGAGCACACCAGAAGATCTCATAGTCAGGCAAAACATGAAGAGTTGTAAGAGTCTGTGCTCATGCTGGGCATATCCAGGAATTAGCTCTTGGCTCATGAATAAGAAAAAGAAATCTAAAGCTAAGTTCTGAGTCTGAAACTCCAAAAAATGCATGAGAAAACACCCATGAAGAAAATTCTATGAAAAGAGTCTTGGAGAGCCAGAAAAAATAGGCAAGAGGCCAATTCCCAATGATGAGACAGAGATGCTTCATTTTCTGATTCTAGGAGTTCCATTCATGATCTGTACCAGATAAATGGTAACCTAGTGCTCATACAATGCTACAGCCCTGTGGGGAGGTTAGGAACATTTTCATGTTTCCACATATATAGGAGACCCCTGCAGGCGAAAGAAATGTTGGCTTTTCCTCCTGTGCTCCTGTTTCCTGACACTGACAGACCAGGTCAGCAGTGTGAGGCTGCAGCAGTGTAAGTCTCCTGAGGTGGTCAGAGCTGCCAACTGGGCTCACAGAGCTAGAATAATGTCACAACAACTACATGCAAGTGTCATGAAATCATTGCAACATTCTCAAAGTCCTTCATGATGTTAGAAGGGTCAACTGGGTAAAAACTATTTTGCTATTCCAACCTGCTCCATTTCCCAAAAGAAATGAAGTAGGGATTACCCTTTCTAAGTCAGGCTCAAAATCAATACAGATAAGTCAGAACATAGGTCTATTTACCCACAAGAAACTTTCAGATAAAATCTATGTAGTAACCAAAAAGTCCTTGGAATACCATCTTAGGTGCTCCCATGTATTATGGAATGTATGTTAGTGAAGGTTAGTGTAATACAAGGATTGATTCCTGAATTGGACAAATATAGGTTCATGGATGGTACTCAACAGAGGCTAAAGGTAACAAAAATTCTGCTGCTGCTGCTGTTGCTAATGATGCTCATAATCATGATGATGATCAGGGTAGAGGAATGTTATTGTAGCACAAAATGCCGCCAGACAGGATACTTCAGTTTCTCAGTTGCCAAGGTAACAGTTCCTGTTCCAGTTCCGTGGTTTCTGTCTCTTAGAAATGGAGAGTCACTGTGATACATGGCTGGTCCCTATGCATATTGTAAGAACCAATCCCCAATGGACAAGCCATTCTGCCTCTGTACTTCCTGCTCGCTTATCCCGTATAAGATTTGGACTACCAGAGATCAGATCCGGATATTCTGGGAGTGATCCAAATCAGTGCCTGCTGACGTAAAGAAATCTGCCTCCAAATCCTGGGTGTTATTTCGATGTTTTTGCTTGCTCTAGCATTATGAGGGTATTCTCACAATTAAAGGGGAGGTCAGGCAATCATGCTCAGAAAAGATAAAAACCACAAGCACATCAGAGGATCTCATTTCAAAAACATCTTCAGGAAGCCAGAATGATAGGTGATTTTCAGTGATTCTGAGTACTTGCTTTCCCTCTATATACAAGTTTCAGATTTCACAGAAGCATCCAATTAACCTCATCAGAACTAGTCCTTTGTATAGTCTGGACTAGAGAAAACAGGATACTGTGATAAATAGTCCTACAACACTGTGTAAAACAGAGAAACTGGCATGTTCTTCCCAAAAGGGTCACCATAAGAAAGTGGAATGGATACAAAGAAGTCAAAAATTAATAAAAGTAACTGCAACTACTTATTATATGTATGCAATTAGCAAATCAGTTACACACTTGGACTTTCTGCTAAAATGTGACTTCATAAGTCAGGGATCTTTGTCTTATTTACTTACTGATATATCCTAGTTCAGTGAAACTTGACACATGGAAGGTGTTCACAAAACCATTTTGGAAGAATGAATCTTTCTAAGACTCAGTTCTTGCATTTGAAACAGAGATACCTTGTAGACATATGTAGAATATCTAGTATAATTCTATAGTAATAAACACTCACATTTTTCTGATTATAGTTATAATTTTTTTATTAGGAGAACCATTGCTAGAATCATTTAATACAAAGTAAAAAATTTCCATTCTCATATCCGGGTAACTTCATGAATTCCCAACACAAAACTAATTATGATTTCAGTGAAGTCTGTTATTGAATTCTGAGACAAAGTAAAAGATTTGACCAATAACATATGAACAAAAATGGAAGAGCTAATTTTAAAAGCCGAGCATGTCCTCAGGGAGTCTGGCAGCCTACAAATGTCACCAATGTGTCATCTGCTCCAGACCCAAAATCTAGTAAGCTGACTGTCTCCAGGCCCTCAGTAATGTTCTGTCAATCTTTCCTCTCATTCTCAGTTGATTTCATGGTCCATATCCCATAGCTGACATCTCAACAATCTTTATCAGTCCCTGTAATCTGCTATTACAATTCAACCTTGTTTTTTTTGGGTTTTTTTCACTCACGGGATGATCTTTCTGTGTCTTTTTAAAAACTAGAATCAATCGAACCTAGACAAGGAAGAGAGGGAAGCAAGCAAATAGTTGAGTGACATCCACCCTTCCTCCTATTTATTTATTTTGCAAAGAAGGTTTTTGCTTTGTCAAAGGCTGGCTTTTTCACATAGACCCAGTGTCCGATTTCCCTGGCACTATTTTAGACATTGCTTCAGTAATCATCTCCTCTTTTCTAGAGTCTTCATTATCCAACCTACCTCCATCCACCTTTTCAACTCTCCCCTTTCTCAGACTACAAACCAGCTCCCCAGTTCCTCTCCTAAAACTCTCTGCCTGACCTTTATTTTCCACCAACTGCTATTCCTTTCTGCTTTTGCCTTCAGTAATTGCTTTAGGTTCTCTGCACTCACGGTGTTCTCCCACTCACCCTTCAGCACAGTGGAGCTATCTGCTGCTCTCACCACTCTATTGACACTGTTCAGACAAAGACTGCAATGACCTGCTGGGCACTAGATTCAGATCAGCTGTCTTCATGCTGGCATTCCAGGAAGCCCACCACCACCATCACCACCAGCAGCAAGTATCTGACTGTTAAACTCTAGCATTTTCTTCAATTTGTTCTCTCAGCAAACCTATTGAACACTTATCACTGTCCTTGGTACCAGAAATATAAACATGAATAGAATCCAAACATAATAAGATAGTCTTGAATTTTGAAACACTGAAAGGACATTAGTAGTAAAACAGGGAAAATCTGGAGAGTCTGTAGTTTAGGTAGTAGCATTGTATTCAGTAATTCTTTTGTTTTAACAAATGTCCTATGATGTCAAATGACAACATTAGAGAAAGGTGGGTGAAGAATAAAGGGAATTCTCTTTCTCAGCTTTTCTATAAGCCTAACATTATTCTAAAACTAGGTTTATAAAGTAAATAAAATAGGTTCCTGGCAATCAACAACTTCACAATGACCCACAGTCTTAGGATAAATGAAGCAGACAGTGGAAAAAATCTATAAGCCACAGAATCTTCCATCCTGAGTAATGGAGAAGCCAATCTGCTTTTCCTCAGCATTTTCCCTGTCATGAATAGTACAATTTTAGATTAGCCTAAGTGCTATGCTGTATGCATTGCCTGCAAGTGGGACTGAAGTCTATTCAATGGCAGATTTTTACACATTCTTAGATTATAAATTTTGAGGCTTTTAGAGGTCTATAATTAATTGAAACCAACTCCAACTAAATCATTTCACTTTCTAAGAAGTTGAATTTAAATATATTACATATGTTCTTTGTTCTTCTCAAGGCAAATAGTTCAGTGTTTCAGAAAGTAGCAGGCCAAATTAAGGTGATTATATTTAGCCTTCTTTTTGTCTGGTTGCCAGCATTCCTGGAAATGGTATTTTTAATGAGTTTTTTTTTTCCTGGAGAAGACTTTGATGTGGCTGAAAATGTATTCTGTCTTGAGTGTGGGCAGAGCACCAATTAACCCATACAGGGTGCCTTTGCTTGGCCTCCCAGCCTGGAGTTTATTACACCCATCATGCCTTATATAAATCCATTATTTCTCCTCTTTTTTTGCTCACAGCAATTTTTAAGCAGCTTTCTGCTCTCTCTCGGTCTATTAAACATTTCCATTTTGCCTTCTTTCCATACATGATCTATGGTCATAATACAAGTAGAAAAGAAGGGGAAATGAGATGAGAGCTGCTACCCTGATCAGCAGATCTCATCTTCCAGGAATAACACTGGTATTGTTCATTTCAAGATACATTTATTCAGATCCCACAACAGTCATAAAGGTACAAAGATGAATAAATAAGATGTGACTCTAAGCATTTGCTGTTTTGTGATAGAAATTACCATAAACACAACCATAAAACAGATTAAAGTGAAGCTTAGCATTATTTCCCTAGTGTTTTTATAAGTGATAGTTACATAAAAGAGTTGTCTTCGTATAAAACAGCAATGCTCTTAGTTTAATGGGAATTATGTAATGCTGTGACTCTAAGACTTTCTTAATCTGGTGGCTGGAAAAAGAACAAAGAAAGTGAAAAAATAATTTAAATGTAAAAGTCGGAGGCTTAGCACCAAATTGGGCAAGACCTTTAGTTGCCAACATTCTCTCCTTTCCTACTGCCCCAGCATGTTGACTCAGGGTCTCTTCCTTTTCCATGTAGAATATCAAGAAATTTTTTAAATGATTTTCATGAAAGAGTCCATTCCTTCATCACATGGCAGCACTTATCTCTAAAGCAGGCAGGTAAGCAGTCATCGGTCACTTGCTCTTCTCCAAGTCCTATTGCCAGTATGGAGAGGGAGAAGATGGATATATGGAGAAAAAATGAAGAAAGTTAGTATGTTGAATATAAATTCCTTTTCTTCAGACCTCTCTCCTAATTGCTGGGCTATGGAACTCAAAGTTAAAGAACTAAGCAAGCCCACGCAGCTACTCAGTAGCAAAAAGAGGACAACATTGCACAAAAATGTACCCAGTGAAAACCATTCTGAAAACAACCAAAGTAGTTTGGGGAGGAAAATACAGGGATTTTACATAGTAATACAGTCTACTCAAAACTTCCAATATGCAATACAGATACTTCCCAAAAATTTGTGTGATGATATCAGTGCAATGACATTTAAAATTTGTTCATTCTACAATCAGGTGGGCTTGAGCATGACTGTGTGTTCAGTGCTGTGTCCACTCCAGGGCTATTATTCAAAAAGTGAGATACTTCTTTGTTAAAATCCATAACAAAAAGGGGAACATGGGGTATAGGCACCTAGGCCAGTAATTCTGGGTAAAGACTAACAAGAAGATGTCATTTTCAATATAGTCATGGTTAATGCCACTCAGATTTTTCTCCTAAAAGACTCTCTTTTGCTGGTAAAAAATATAAGTAAACATAAAATATAAGTAAACAAAATATAAGTAAACATAAAAGGCTACATCTAAAAATCTCAGAGAAGACTGAGACACAAGGTAAAGTTGCTCTCCAAAAAATTTAATCTGTGTGATAATGTGTTCCTAATGGAAGGAACAGAGAGCAAGAGGTATGTTCTGTAAGCAACAAGCGAGCTTTAGAAGTCAATAAGGAATGAGGACTTTCGGGAGGACATCACTCACTAGGTCTGGAGATGTCAGTGATTTGAGAAATAAGCCAGACTAGCCTCCTTCCTGAGCAGAGAAGGATCATTTTAAAAATCTAGTAGTTGTGATCATAACATGTCAAATCAAATTAAACTTGGGCTAAAGGGGCTTCCATACATGAACACTTATATAACAAATAGCAACCCAATTTAGTATCTAAGCAAACTGTAAATGCAACCTGGGAATTTGCTTTTATAACAGCTGAGCCTCAGCCAATCCCAGCAGCCAAGTTTTAGTCAGTCAGTCATAGGTCATCAACTGTTCAAGCCATGTTCAAATAAGACAAATCCATGCTGGAACCCATCCAGCAGTTTCTCTCCCTCACTTCTGTTTTCTGGAAGTTACTTCTCTTTTTCTGATCATAAATGTTGTTCAACCTCATGGAAGCATGAGAGTTCTTTGAACCTGGAGTTCTAGTACAGAGGGCTCAAAACTAGACTTACAAATAAAAGCCAGTGAAGATGTTTAAATGTGTTGCAATTCTGTGCTTAAACACATGTGCCTAACTATATGCTTTTCCTCTCTCTTTCAAAGTTTATCATTAACAATTTTTCATATGCTTTATAATCTTCATCATTTTCCACTGGCTTCAGAACATTCCACTAAATGGATATGCTGAAATTAAACATTGTGAGAAGCAGCCTTTTCCTGACTTAGGCATTCTAAATTGCCAGAAGAAGGTTGATATTGAATCAAAGTGGAAAAGGAATCATGATTTTTCATCAATATGTATAATCAAACTGGCTTTAACAATTTGAATTTTCCACCAAAATGTACATGCATCAAAAAATTATCACTTTTATGATTCCCTCTTCAAATAGAAGTTATTGTCATCTTAAAATTTGCAAAATAGTTTACTATTTTTCTTCTGCTGCTTGTTATTTCCCTAAGTAGAAAGTAGTTCCTTGCTTTCTTTTGTCTTAATTTCTAATGGGGTCTTTCCACATTTATTCAACTTTATTAACTTTCTCAGTTCTTTTCATTTCTTTTGTTTCTTAAGATTCTCTTTAATCATATCTTCTCTAATAATTTTTGTAAAGTTTTTGATAACTGAGTATAATGTTAGAGTTTGTAAGCAAGTAGAAAATGAATTGTAGCTGCAGATCATAAATTAATATAAAATGATATCTTTATAAACAATGCATAGAGTAAATTACAACTTTTATAATTTTTAAACTATCTCATTGGACATGGGGAGTTACACTATTGATAAAAGCAGCTACCAGTGCTACTATAAATGCATGCTTTTTTTTTTTTTTTTTTTTTTTTGGTACTGGGAATCAAACTCAGGACCTTGTGCTTGCCATGCAGGCACTGTGCCACTAGGCTATATCCCCTGGGCAAATGCATGCTAGCTCTAAAAAAGGTAACAAACTATGTAATAACTTCAAGCATTGCATAATAATCTGAATGTATGCATGTAGAAATATAATGCATGAATTTAAAATATGCATAGTAGTTAATAATAGTTAGTTATTTAATAATGGTTAAACAAACAACTAACAGGTACTGGGAATATTGTTCCATAGAGTGCTTATAACAAAATAGATTTTGTAAATAAGTAAATGAAGTCCCAAGGTCACATTCATAGTAAACTCTGGAACAGTAAAACGCTGGTTGCTATGATTTCCAAGTCAAGTTTCTTCCATAACGTTCTTCTTCACCACTGAGTTGCAGGGTAAGTCATATGAAAGAGTTAAACAATCATAAGCTCATATTTCCTCCAGCACTAGCGTTTCATGACATAAAGCAAAGTCATATTTAATCATTCATCTGTCTATAAAGCATGTCTTTCACTCTTGTTCAACACACTTCTTACACATGCAAAATAGTCCACAAACACCCAGGTTGTCTGTTCTGTTCAAGGCTTTATTTAAAGAGTTCACTTTAAAGAGAGTTCATTCTCTTCACTGAAAGAGAATCCAGGCATCACAAACCAAATAATGTATCATTGGCTCAACCACTGATGCCATTTAAATAAAATGTCGGGGGAAAAAAGATGAAAAAGGACATACAGCCACATACTGTACCATCTTGGTCCATACTACTAGAGCTCATAGGTTCCTGGGCCTCTCAACCAATAGCCCAGACACAACTCTGCTCTTTTGTTATTTTGGTTACACACACCCACAAGCAGTCATTTTTCTCATGATACACTCAGAATTGGCCACAAGGGAATTTCCTTTCTCAGCACCTGCTCTCTAAGCTTTATACTCTTCCTTCATCTCTCCCTTATAGGCTGTGAACAGAATATATATATTTTTGGCATTCTCAACATCTGCCCCCTCTTTTGTTCTTTTGTGTAAGAGAAAAAATTTTTAATGAAGCATCCATCCAAATTACAACTGAAAAATCCCCTTTTAGAATCTGCTTTCTTCAAATGAAATTAATGTTGGTGATTTATGACTCTAACTATGAACAAATAAACTCATTCTGTTCTTAAGTACATCCTTAAAATAGGTCCATGAGCTTGGGATATGATGACACAAAACAATCCTTTGAGACATAAGAATTTCAAAATGTTACAAGAATATAAGCTAAGTTGTAGTATATGTTAAAGTTACACACTTTAACCACAGAAGTGTATGTATTCTCTGGCCCGTTCCACACTGTAAGAACCTGAGTAAGCTTATTACTTTCACCTGTCAAGCAAAACCCTTTGAGAACTTGTGCCTCACATTGAAAACTGCTGTCTCCCTAATAAAAAAGAAGTATTAATACCAACTGAACAGTGCCCTAGAATACATATTAATTCTAGAAAAGTGACTCTCAGTTGACCTGGATTTTTTTTCATTTCCTGAGTAAACAATGCACCATAGCTAGAAATGTGGTGAAATATTAGTGGAAGTCAGCCTGCATAACTCTTTTTGGGTACTGGAAATGGTCCTTGTGTTGCCAACAAAAGCAGATGGAAAGTATCATTTCAAAGAAAGAGGTAATGAAACTTCCCTTGAAGAAATTGCTTAAGACAAATGGTAACACTTGATAACAGAGAGAGCTTTCAGAACACACATCATGTGACACTTAAGTGGGAAAACCCAAAAGCAAAGACAGAAGAGTAAACAGCTAACTTCATTCCTTATTCATGTGGTATCTGGAGAGTACCAGATCCTCACCTTACTACCATCGATCTGGTCACCAAGTCTATTAAAGAGATCATGTTCTGGCATACATCTTATCAGAATTTTAATCACCCCAAATAGCACTAAACTCAAGGCTAAAAGATGAGCAAAATATGTAGACAGATTGTGAGAATCTGAACATCATGAACCAAATATCTTACCAATTGCATAATCACTGCTTTTATTAACATAAAACATCAGTGACAAGAAGATTCTCATGACTCATGGGAAATTTTGTCTCATTCCAGTAAACGAATTGCTGACAAATATCCACAGCTGTTGTATAGCTTTAATTAAGGCTAGAAATTAGGCAGCTCAACTTGACTGGGTAACCTACCATCAATCATTCGAAATGAAAAACTCTGGACAAAACACATTTTTGGGCAGCATTTCAGGACATGCAGGATAGCAAATGCTGCTGATTTTCTGTAGCCCTTTACCAACGTTTATTACTCTTTCCCACATGAACACCCTGTTTCAAATTGTTCTCCTTATTTTCTACTATCGGTAATATCTCCAACTCTGTCCCTCCATCACATCCTTGATCTGTTAGCATTACCTCCAACACAGAAAGCGATATGATCAATTTGTGTTCAGTTCATATTCAACAGCTGAAAACTCATTATAAATCTAGGCTGTACTTTCGGGAATCTGATTTTGCTTCTACCTGTCTACATGGATATGAATGAATTACAGCACTTTTTGAGATTTAATTTCTCCATTATTAAAGTGACAGGAAGGACTGCATCAGACTAAGACCCCTTCAAACTATCTTATTCTTAAAACTCATAGCAGAATCAAAGTGGTTTCCAGATCTCAAAGTTTTGTCCCTACATGCACCATTGGATGTGGCCCTCATACAGATTATCAACCAAGATAAATAATATTAGAGCCATTTTGGAACAAGGAAGATGGCAACAGAAGTACATAATTTTATAGAAGCTGTACCACCTGTTGGTAGCAGAATTTTTCTGAAAGTCTTAATTCAGTGCCATTTCTTTTCTATTCTGCTGTTCATAACACACTGGTAAGATGAATGGAGGCTCCAAAACTGTGCATGCTTGCAGCACAAGGATACACAGGGCTGTGGATGAAGACCAGATTTTCAGTTGTCAGACTCTCTTTAGCTGAAGACCAGCTGTCTTTTTCTTGATGACTCTCTGAATGAGATGTCCGGGTAGAATTCTGAGAAGGCAAGGGAAAGAGATGAAGAGCTTTAGGCAAAGGATGAGGAAGAGAGAGAAAGGGGAGAGATAGAGAAGCTGCAATGTGGTGTGAAATCTTGGCGGAAGGAGATACCTAAAGAGGACTTTTGGGAAGTTTTATTCTAAAGCATGCATTAAAACTCCTTTCCCAAGAAGAAGTGAAATTATTATTTGCAGATGACATGACACTCTACATAGAAGACCTGAAAAACTCCACCAAAAGACTTCTAGACTAAATAACCAAATACAGCAGCATAGCTGTATACAAAGTCAGCACTCCAAAATCAATAGCATTCCTGTCCACAAACAACAAACTCACTGAGAGAGAAATTAGGGAAACCACACCCTTCACAATAGCATCCCAAAAGTGAAATGCTTAGGAATCCATCTAACAAAGGAAGTAAAAGATCTACACAGTGAAAATTACAGTACTCTGAAAAAGAGATTGAAGAGGATTTCAGAAAAGGGAAAGATATTCCTTGCTCATGGAAAGGAAGAACTAACATTGTGAAAATGGTCATATTCCCCAAACTGTTAAACAGATTCAGTGCAATCCCGATCAAAATACCGTTAGAATACCTCACAGATCTAGAGAAAACGTTCTTAAAGTTCATCTGGAACCAGAAGAAGCCTAGAATAGCAAAAGTAATCCTGGGCAACAAAGGAAAGACAGGAGGTATCACAACCCCTGACTTGAAATTATACTACAAAGCTACTGTGATACTGAACAACTTCATTGAAGATAACAATATGAACTATAACAACCACTGCTAATGCCTATCAATCTGTTTTGAAACCCTGTGTCATTTTTATTGTTTTTGCTTTGATTTGCTTTTTTCTATAATGTTATTTTGTTATTTTTTATTTACTTTAAAATTAAAAAAAACAAAGCTACTATAATAAAATCAGCATGGTACTGGCACAGACCTGAAGATCAATGGAACAGATTAGAAGATACAGACAAAACTACAAACACACTCAATCACCTTATCTTTGACAAAGGGGTCAAACATGTTCACTGCAAGAAAATAGCCTCTTTAATAAATGGTGCTGGAAAAACTGGCTTTCCACATGCCAAAGACTAAAACTAGACCCATGTCTATCACCACACAGTAAACTAAAGTCAAAATGGAGCAAAGATCTAAATATTAAAGCAGAAACCCTAAATCTATTGGAAAAGGGAGTAGGTAGAAATATTGAAGACAGTAGGGTAAGCAGAGAATTCATGAATAAAACCCAAATTGCACAGGAAATACTTCAAAGAATCAACAATTGGGATCTCATCTTATTGAAAAATTTTGCAAGCAAAGGAAATCACCAAAAGTAAAGAAATCACCAAAAGGAAATCACCAAAAGAGTAAAAAAGAAAACCCATGAACTGGTAAAAAAAATTTAGCCAACTATCCCTCAGGTCAAGGACTATTATCTAGAACATACAAAAAATTTTAAAAATCAGGCACCCAAAATTCAAAGGCCCAATACAAAAATGGGTATCTGAGATGAATACACACTTGTCAGATGAAGAAATACAAATGGCAAATAACTATGTGAAAAAATGTTCAACATCACTGGTTATTGGAGAGATGCAAATTAAAATAACACTGAGATATCATCTTACCCCAGAAAGAATGGCTGTCATCAAGAAATCAACCAATAACAAATGCTGGTGAGGCTGTGGGGGAAAAGGAATGCTTTCCTCTGTTGCTGGGAGTGTAGACTGGTACAACCACTGTGGAAGTCAGTGTGAGTGAACAGTTAATGCTTAAATGCTTTTGACCAATTTTGCATGATTATATCTGGTAATCTGAACAACTAATGTGAAGACAGCAATATGCAATATAATAACCACTGGTGAATTCCTACCATCTTGTTTGGTAAGGCTCTTTATCATTTCTAATGTTTTTTTATTATTTTTGTTCTCCTTGATAGTTTGATCAATCTTGCACTCTTGCATCTGGTAATCTGGGTAACTTTGTTGAAGATGACAATATGTAATATAACAACCACTGTTAATTCCTATCATTCTGTTTTGAAACCCTGTTTCATTTTTATTGTTTTTGTTTGGTTTGTTTTTGTCTATGTTGTTGTTATTTTGTTATTTTTTTTATTCTCTAAAATAAAAAAAAACTAGGATTAGAAGTCCCATAGTTATCATTAAGAAATTAACCAATAACAAATGCTGCAGAGGCTGTGGGGAGAAAGAACACTTCTCAACTGCTGGTAGAAGTGTAGACCAGTGAAACCATTGTGGAAATCAGTGTGGAGATTCCTCACAAAACTAGGATTAGAAGTCCCACTTAACCCAGCTATTCCCCTTCTGAGTATTTTTCCAGAAGAACTGAAAACATCATACCACAGTAATATATGTGCACCCATGTTTATAGCAGTACAATTTGTTATAGTTCAATCTTGGGAACAACCCAGAGGCCCATCCACTGAGGAATGGATAAAAAAGATGTGACATCTTTATACAATGGAGTATTACTCAGCTATAAAGAAAGCTAAACTCAAAGCTTTTATAGGTAAATGGATGCAACTTGAGATCATACTCATAAGTGAAATAAATCAGACTCACATGTATAAACATGTGTTGTCACCCTATTGTAAGAAAATGAAAGAGTAATAGAATCTGAAAGGTAAATAGACATTGTGAAAGGGAAAGAAACTGCTCAAATGGAAACAACAACAAGGATGAGAATAATGAGAAAAGAAAGAAAGAAGGAAGGGGGAAAATATATACACACAAGATAGCTAAGATAATTGTACTACTCGCTTCCATTGGTTTGTTGAAAGGAGTAGTTAATGCTTAATTGTTTGATCAATTTTGCATGCCTATAGCGACTTTGAAGATAACAAGATGCAATAAAACAACCATTGTTGATTTCCTAATATCTTATTTTGAAATTCTGCATCTGTTTTATTGCTTTTTTTGTTTGTTTTATTTTTATCATTTCTCAACCTTTGGCTAAGATCAAGTGTTTTATTTTTCATTCTCCTTAAAATTTAAAAAAAAGCACCTTTTCCATCTCCACAAGCAAACACCAGCAAAAAATCTCTGTCGTTTTTTAATGTTTTAGTTAGACTTGCATTTTGCACTGATTTTTTAGATCTCCATACATTTTCAGATGAGTTCCAACGTTTGGGTTATAATAAAAGGAAAAATGCTTATCATACATTGTTGCCATTGCCATGGAAATCAAATTAGACAAAGCAAGTAGAGCCTCACAATTCAAGTACCAAATATCTTCTTCTCTGGCTTTCCCTCCTTCTCTCCCTCAAACATCCACACACAAAGCATTTGTAAGCCACTCTTTTGACTTGAGATTATATAATGCTGAACTTACTTTGTGCTGCATACACCTGGGAGAAGTTGCTTGCTATACAGTAAAAAAGGAGGATGTGAAAATGCCCTTCCCTCTGACCCTGACTAAGTGCTGAGCCAGCAGGAAACTGAAACTGGTGCACAACATGGATATTCCAGATAGTCAAGATTTTTCTGGAATGTGAGGACGCTCCAGTGTCCTGAAAAACCAATCAGCACAAAACTAAGGGAAGTATTTGAATTTTCTGACCTGAATAAGTCTTTTTCAGTCCCAAAATTGTTTCCCAAAAGATAACATTTCCCATCGTGAGGGACCTGAAACTGTGCAAGGCTGCAAATTTGTGTGCCAGAGATCTGCAAATGAGCACAGCACATGCATTTTTTTTCCTTTCATACTGCAGTGGGAAAATATGACATTATAAACTTGAAAACTGTGTAAACTACTGGTATAAGAGGAAGCATGGATCAGTTTTAAAGGATTTTCAAATTTCACATTTTTAATCTATTTTCCAAATCCAATCGTAGAATTTGCCATGCATAAAAAACAATAAGAGTATTCAAATAATTTGCTTAGCATATAAGTATCCTTTACCCCTAAAGAGATAAAAGTCACTGTGTAATAATAAAAGGATCCATTTGACAAAAGGTAACAACTGTAGATACATATACACCCAAGTTTGGAGCATTCCATTGTAAAAAGCAAATATTAGACTAAGAGGAGATGGGCTCTAATATAATAATAGTTGGGGACTTCAACACTGGACTTGTGTCTGTGGACAGATTGTCCAAAAAAAGAGTCATCGAAAAAAATCACACTTAAAGTATACTGTAGACCAAATTGACCTAACATACATGGAACATGTTATCCAACAGCTGCACAGTACACATTCTTCCCATCAGCACATGGAACATTCTCCAGGATCAATCGTATGTTAGGCCACAAAACAAGGGTCAAAAAATTGAAATCACAGCATGCATCTTCTCAGATCACAATTGAATAAAAGGGAGGTATAAAGAACAAGAAGCACTTTAGAAAATGTAAAAATACATGAAAATTAACATTCTCTTGACTGACATATAGGTCAATAAGGAAATCAAAACAGAAATTTAAAAATTTCTTGAAACAGTTGAAAATGCACAACATGACAAAATCTATAGTATACAAAGAAAGCGGTACTGAAAGAAAAGTTTATATCAATAAATGCTGGCATAAAATAAAACACAAGGACTTCAAATAAACAACCAATGAAGTAATGCAAGGAACTAGAAAAGAAAGAGTAAATCAAACCCAAAACTGATAGAAAGAAGCAGCTAACAAAACTCAGAGGAAAAATAGAGACAAAAATACAAAAGATTTATGACACAAAGACTTAGTTTTTTGCAAAGATAAATTTGACAAGCCTTTAGCTAATCTGATGAAGAAAAAAGACATGGATAAAGTCAAAGATGAAAAAGGAGACATTAAAAAAAGAAAAAGGATACATTATAACTGATACCACAGAAACACAGAAAATCGCTAGGGTCTATGATGAAGAACTATTGAGAAAAATTGGAAAAGCTAAACAAAATGAATACATTTCTGAAAGTATGTAACTTAGCAAAGTGAATCATGAGGATGTAGAAAACATGAACAGACCAGTAATAACCAACAAGATTGGGACAGTAACAAAAAAGGGTCCCAACAAAGACAAACCAAGGATGAGATAGCTTTAGAGCTAATTTTACCAAACCTTTAAAATAAATCAACAGTGTTCCTGTATATCAGTAATGAATTTACAGTGAAAGAACCATTCACAATAGCATCAAAAAAATTTTAGATACCTAGGAATTAACCTAACCAAGGAAGTGAAAGAACTCTACAGTTAAAACTACAGTACTGTAAAGATCAAGTGTGGTGGTGCACACCTGTAATCCCAGCATTCAGAAGGCTGAGACAGGAGGATCACTATGAGTCTGAGACTAGCATGGGCTACAGGGTGAGCTCAAGGACAGCCTGAACTGCATAGCAAGACCCTGTCTCAAAAAGAAAAAAAAAAGAAAAGAAAACTACAGTACTGTAATAAAAAGATGGAAGAGGATATCAATGGAAAGATATTCACTATTCCTGGATAGGTAGGCCCGATATATTCAAAATAGCCATACTTCTAAAACTGACTCACAGATTTAATGCAATTCTAATTAAAACAACAATGGAATTCCTCAAGGACGTAGAGAAAACAATCTTAAAATTCATATGGAACCAGAAGAGACCCAGAATAGCAAAAACAATTTTCAGCAACAAAAGGAAAGCAGGAGGCATCACAGTACCAGATTTGAAGTTCTATTACAAAGCCACAGTGATAAAAGCAGCATGGCACAAAACAGATGTATGAATCTGTGGAACAGAATAGTGGATGAAGACACAAACGTAGGTACACTCAGCTGTCTGATCTTAGACAAAGGGGCCAAAAACACATATTAGAGGAAAGATAGCTACTTTAATAAATGGTGCTGAGACAACTGGCTACCCACATACAAAAGATTGACTCTAGACCTATACCTCTCACCTTGTGCTAAACTAAAGTCAAAATGGATGAAAAATCTAAATATTAGAACAGACAGAATCTGCTGGAAGAGAAAATAGGTAGAACTCTTGAGCACATAGGTGGAAGCAAGGACTTTCTGAAGCAGAAAGTCACAAGAAATAACCTCTATACTTAACAAATGGATTCATACCAAATAAAAAGCTTCTACACAGCAAAGAAACAACCAGCAGGGTGAAGGGACATTCTACAGGATGGGGAAAAAATTTTGCAAGCTATTCCTCACACAAAAGATTAATATCTAGAATGTACTGTATAAAGAACTCAAAAGATAATAGATTTTTCAAAATAAAAGATGGGTAACTGAAATAAATTGATGCTTCTCGGAAGAAGAAATGCAAGTAGTCAATAAATACATGAAACAGTGTTCCGCATCTCTGACCATTAGAGAAATGCAAATTAAAACAACACTAAGATTCCATCTCACTCCAGAAAGAATGGCTATCATCAAGAAATCAAATAATATTATATTTTGGTGAGACTGTGCGGGGAAAGGAACCCATCTATATTGTTGGTGGGAATGTAAACTAGTAAAACACTTACAGAAATCCCTCAGAAAACTAAAACTAGAAATCCCATTCAACCTAGCTCTTCCCTTCCTGGTGTCTTCCCCAAAGAGGTAAATACATCATATTATAGTGATGCATGCATACTCATGTTTAGAACAGCACAATTCCTAAGAGCTAAGTCTCAGAAGCAATTTCTATATCTATGAGCAGATGAATGATTTAAGAAAATGTGATACTTATACACAACTCTGCCATAGTAGTATGGCGGTACTACTATGCCATAAAGTAGGAAAATTTCGCTCATTTTTAGGAAAATAGCTGTGCCTTGAGAACATAATACTAAGTGAAATAAATCAGACACACAGGATTAAATATTTTATGGTTTTTTTGTATAAAAAAACCTCAAATATAAATAAAACAAGCTTTTTATTATTTTTTTTAATTTTAAAAGTAAAAGAATGAAAACATGTTAACAAACACACATACATTTACAAAGTAACACAAGAACAATACAAGCAACACTGAATTTCAGACAAGATGATAGGAAATTAACAATGGCTGTTGAGTTAAATATTGATAACTTCAAAGTGGTTATTCAGGAAAACATAGATATGTAAGATTGATCAAATAACTAATTATTATTATTATTATTATTATTATTATTAAAACAAAAGTTTTTCTTGTATAAAAATCCTTAAATATAAGTAAAGCAAAATAAGAAATAAATAATAGGGAACAGAGATAGATCTTTTGCAGAAGGGAAAGATACCAGGAGATGGAGGTAGGGAAGGAGATTTTGAAAAGGGTTAAGGTGTGTTATGCACATGTACCAACGCCCCATGAGGAATGTAATCATTATGTGCTGCAAACATGTAGTAATAAAAACTGGAAAAAATAAATTCGTACCAATGTTTCTCAAACAAATCCAAAGGACTGCAAGGGAAGGAACATTTCTAAACTAATTCCATGAGGCCAGCATCACCTTGATACCAAACCTATATAAGAACACAAAAGAAAATTATAGATTGATATCACTGATGAAGAAATTCTTGATAAAACAGTAGCAACTCAAATTCAATAACACATAAAAAAGATTATACATTTACTTATTTATATATATGTAAATATAAAATATATATATATATGGCACATTTCCCATCACTGAATATAATACCCAACACTCACAATCTAAAGAAGGAGAGCTTTCATTCAACTCATGGTTTCAGGGAATTCATTCTATGGTTGGCTGGCTTCAACACAGAAACATCACGGAGAAAAGGTGTGGCAAGACAAAGATGCTTAATTCATAACATTTGGTAAACAAAGCAGTACCAGAGAAAGAGGGACCAAGGAGCCACAGTCACACTTCCTTAACCCATCCAGACCCACCCAGAAGTGTGCTCTAACAATTCCCCTGCTGACTACCAAGCCAATCAAGTTGACAGAATCAACCTTAACAGTCACATCTGTAGGGAGTGGCTGAAGCTAAAAATTGGTCATGTGTGTGGGGGCAAGACAAGGCCAAAGTGCCCGATGCAGTCAAACTACCTCAGTCTTGAGAAAACATCTTGCCTGAGACAACTCCAGTCATCAGTCACTAGGCAACCCTGTGTCTAGTGATACTTTGTAAAGAACATAAGTAAACGCCCCTATAGCCTGACACGGTGGTGCATACCTGTAATCCCAGCACTTGGGTGGCGGAGGCACGAGGATCATTGCAAGTTTGAGACCAACCTGGGCTACAAAGTGAGCTCAAAGCCAGCCTGAACTGCATAGAGAGACCCTGTCTCAAAAAGATAGATATAGATAGATAGACAGATAGATAGATAGATAAATAAATAAATAAGTGCCCCTACAGTGCTTGTTCAGGTCTTCTCCTCCCATCAGGAGAGAGACAACCTCCACCTAACCTCAACTCTTGTCTCTTGTCTATATTTTCCTCATCCCACCACCATTTTTCCCTGGATCCACAGAGAGTCACAAGTCACAACAACACCATAATCAAGTGCATTTTATCCCCGGGGAAACAAAGGTGGTTCAATATACATAAATCAACAAGTATAATACATTATGTCAACAGAATGGATGATACTTAAAAACAGATACTTAATTAAGATCATCTTAATAGCATTTGATGAAAAAACACTTAATAAAACTCCATATCCCTTCACAATAAAAAGCCTCAGAAAATTAAGCATATAAGGACTATACCTTAGTACAATAAGGGCCACCATATCCTACATCATACTGAATAAAGAAAATCTTAAATCCTTTACTGTAAGGTCAATAGCAATAAAATGATGTCCAATTTTACAGCTGTTATTGAATAGAGTATTGGAAGTTTTAGCCAAAGAAAAAGGGCATAAACAAATGAACAACATTCAAATAGGAAAGGATGAGTTCAAATTATCCTTGTTTTCAGATAACAGGATTTTATATAGAGCAAAACCTGAAGACACCATTAAAAACTTAGAACTGATAAACTCAGTAACTCACTGGATCCAAAATCAACATATAAAAACCAAAACAGGCCCAATTACACAGATTACTTGAGAAGCTGAGAGCAAGAGGATTATGAGTTCAAGGCCAGTCTGGACAAATTAACAAGACTCTGTTTCAAAATAAAATGTAAAAAAGGGCTGGAAATATTACCCAGTGATAGAGACTTGCCTGTCATGCGCAAGGCCCTGGATTCAATCCCAATAGCACCAAAAACCAAAACAGCTTTTTTACACACCAATAGCATAATTCCTGAGAAATAAATCAAGAAAGAAATCTCATTCACCGTAGCTGAAAACAAAAATATCTTAACCAAGGGAGTAAATGATCTCTACAATGAAAATTACTAAACACTGAAGAAGGAAATTGATACACACACATCCACATACACACAAGAAAGAAATCTTATATAAGTGGGAGCTCAGAAACTTTAGTTACACAATCATTACTTCTACAATCATCACTTCCACTCCCTTTCTTCCACTGGGGATATCTGTAATCACCTTTACAATTGTGCTACCGGACAACTTCTAAGTGAATGACCACAGTCTTTCCTCACTAAACAAGGCTAAGGAATGGGCAACATTCTAGGAAGTAATTCAGTATTTAATTGGCAGTCACTGCAGGAACCTTCAGGTTGTGGACTCTAAAATGTATCCCTCGTAACAGTCCTCCTGGTGTAAACTGCCACTAGATGGGAAGATGGACTTCAACTTGAGATCTTCCTGCCTCAACCTCTCAGAGCACTAGATTATAGGCAGGCACCACCACTCCTGACGTATCACTACAATGTTAAGAGGAAGATCTTATTCTCATCACTTAAGAAGAAATAAATAAAATCTCTGAAGGTTAAGTGAAATGTCTGAGATTGCTTAATTATTAAGTAATAGGATGTTATTTACACTTAAGTTTCTGATTATTAGTCTCCTGTGTTCTTGCTATAGTGCTCCCTTTTGACTCTACCATAACAATCCATCAGCAAGACAACTTGTACACTTAACAATGTACAAATACGTGCATGTTTCTCCACAATATGCCTCATGCTCCTTTGTGTTAGAAAATGCATTAGGTATGGAGAGAGAGGTGTCAACTTGGTACTACATTTATACATTGGATTCATCTCTCATATTATTTTAAGTTATTAGGAAGACTTTCTTCATATGTCATGGCTTTGCAGAAGGTTGAGAGAACACAAGTCAATGACATCACTCTTTTCCACCCGAATTCTGACCTGATGGATATTATAATGAGTGCTCAGAATTAGGGAGATGTGTCTACACACCAGGCCAACTAGAAAAACTCAGATTTTTCCACACTGAGACCTGTTCCTGTTCGGTGTGCAGCAGAGAGGATGCAACTTCCTTCAGGCAACTTGCTCCTAAGAAAAGGGAAGGAATAAAAGGTTTATCACTGTGTGCCCAATTCCTTCCCAAAATGACAAGTCACACAACTTACTCCTCCTTTGAATGAGTAAAAACAATCTAAAAGGAATATGTAAGGGAGGGAAATATTATAAAAACTAGAATATGAAAAGTGCATTGCCTTCCTAAGAAGGTTTGATATCTAATATCATTTGTGGACAAGGCCAAACAAATGTTGGAAGAGAAAGACCCTTGCCCAGATCTGCACTCAAACATCCAGACCCAAGAAGTGAACAGGGCAGTGGATCAGGAAATCAGAGAAAGGTGGTCTAAGTGGTTCATCAAAACAGAGATGACCAGGAAACACTACCCAGGACTTACATATAAAAATAAGAGAAATATGGGCAAAAGTCAAAAGTCAAACAATGACCAATAACAAGTAAATAATCTGAGACAGAAGCCACTGTCTGCTTGAACTTTATAAGCTTATTGCAACATGCTGGGCAGAAAGCTGCCTAAAATTCTAAACCCCAAAATGGGCTAAACCCCCTTAATTGTATAGGTTCATACTATTTGTAGATATAATATCACAGTTGTCTGCATACCAAATCAGTGCTTCCCAAATGACATTTTTGAACAGTTACTGGTCTCTCTGTTATAGAATTAGCCAGAGTACTCATTAAAAGTACAAACTGCTAGATATTCTGATTTTGCTGATAGTCTGACTTAGTAGTAGGAGTAAGTAGGGCCACAGATCTGTCTTTTTTAACAGCCACCTCAGGTGGTTCTCAAATGTGACCACAGTTCTAGCACTGTTTTTAACTGGTACCATTGTAGGAAAGACTACTAATCAAGACTGTGGTGGGATTTTGTCTGTGCCAGTGTGGTTGCAGAAGGGTGTAAACCACTCAATCTGAGCAGGTTCCTCTGGGCATCCCAAGCCACTTTACAGACAGCAGCAGGGTTCTCACCTGATATAGAAAGTTTTTCAGATGAAGAAGCCTCATTTTCCTTCTAATGATAATCTTAAGAGACAGGCAGCCTGCCTGGCTTCATACCTTATGCCAGCTCTTCTTCAGTAAACAAGTCAAACGTCCCAGCGAGGAAAGCTCTTATGGTTGATACGTTGTGTCAACCTGGGGAGTCTAGAGGTTTGGCTAAGTGACTCAGCAGGGAGCCAGGGTGCTTCCTTTGTATACATCCTGAGCCTGTGGAAGAGGAGGGGATGGAGATTATGTGACAGCTACACGCCCCTTAGGTGGGGGTAGCCTGTTCACAATGTAAGGGAGGGAAAGAGGCTGCTTGCCACCATTCCTCCCTTTTGCTCTTGTTTTTGCTGGGTTCTTCCACCATGAACGTTTGCCCTCTGCCATGTGCCACTCTGCCTCGGAGCCAGCCAAGCATGGACTGAAACCTCCACAAGCTGTATGCTAAATAAACCTTTCTTTCCTTAATTTTGGGTGTTGGATATTTTGTCTCAGCAATGAGAGAAAAGTAACTAAGACAGAAGCCCACACCTCCAGGCATTTTGATTATTTTTATCCCTATACCTCACCTACTTCAGGTGAGAAGCATTGGTGTGTATCAAGGCAGGGGCCAGGATCCTCTTAGAAAAGGTCCTGGAATGCCTCAACAGCAACTAAGGAATAACAACTCCGTACTTCAAGGTTCTGCAAGCATTTTCTGCTACTTAAGGATGACATGTCTCAGCATTCATAAATTATCTACAGATAAATAGTACCCCAAAATATGTGCATAAATATATATATATGCATGTATGAATAATTTTAAATTCTTGTGTTAAATTATTCACTCCCTTTTTTAAAAAATTCAGCCTTATGCACAGAAAGAAAAGACTTTCAAAACATGCTCATACAAGATAATAGTATGTTATTACCTATATAAGAGAAAAACATGTCATTACCTATAAGATAAAGTACAAGTTAGGGAGGAAGGAAAACACAGGGAAAGGAGCAGAGAAGCAATGCGTGTTTTTTACTTCAACAAATAAACTGAAGAATGAAAATGGAAGAGTGGTGATCAGAAGCAAAATTCAACCTCTCCAAGATCCACAAACCAGACACTGGATAACAGTAAGTTGTTGAAGAAAAGTAGATCGCCAAAAATTGGAATGAAACTTCCAGGAAAACTTAGATGCTACCGAGAAGTTGTAAAGATGGCCAGTGATGCAGAGAAAAGAATGCAACAATTTGGACTCTTTCCCTGGCTCTCATGGCTAGCAGGGAGGGGAACTAGGCTCCTCAGAAACAAGGTGTTGTAGTTTGGGGTTTTGCAAGGGAAACAATATAATACAGGACACATTTTATGAGATTATTTATAATAATCACTCAAAGAATCATATACAAAAAAAGAGTGTGGGAAATCTGTCCACATACTAAAGACCAACGAATCCAGCTGAGGGCCTGGATCCCATGGTAATGTCCTGCATGAGTTCAGCTGAAGACCTAGAGCCCATAACAATGCCCCCATGAGTCCAACCAGAGGTCTAGAGCCCATGACAGTATCTCATGCAGACCTGTTCCATGGATCTGCACTGGGAAAGCCCAAAGGTCAGTGGTGGAAGCTAGAAAGTCTATGCTAGCAGGATGAAGGATCTGTGCTAGCAGGCTGAGTGATCTGAACTGGAGCCAGAAAGCAATGCTCAAAGTAAGAATCAGACCTCTCCTGAAAAGTACTCCACCCATCCTCAGCAACAGTGAGTTCCTGAGCTCCTCTGATGAGTAAAGCCTAAGCAACAACTTCTCCAGGAGATTGAGCAATGCACCATCTTTCCCTCTGGAGCCAAGAAGTGATGCTCAAAGTGAGGACCAGAGCTCCCCCAAAGTGAACCAAAGCTATTCTCAGTGACAACGAGCTCCTGAGCTCCTCAGACAATGAGAACAGGCCAGTTCATCAGGAAAGCCAGCATGACAAGCTCCTCCAAGAGAACTAACAGTTCCTTATAGCTTCTAACAGCACCCAACAGCTTCTAACAACTCCCAATAGCCTCACTTCTTCTCCACTTCTGCCTCTTATGCTACCAGTAACAGCCCTCAGATGGGCTTCCCACACCCAGCACCATGTTCAATCAATTCAACTGGATGTTGCAAGTTGGCCACCAGTTGTCAATGCACCATGCAAGGTGAGCTCTCAGGGTTGGGAGATCTAAGGAGAAAGGGCAATGGAGCCATGGCCTATGTTACTTCAAAAGCAACATGGGGTTTTCCTTCAACGGGTCTCCTTCCACACATCAGGCAACAATCAGGGAGGCTTTCAAGCATGGGCACCCACCATATAACCAGCAAGTCCTTGATCAGGGCCATTTTCAGAAGGAGTTGATTAAATATGAGACTCAGAACAACTGAAATATAATTGCCCTCCAGGGCTCCCAGTGTTACCCTCCCACAGTGACAGGATGAAACACAGCCACTGAAGACAGCTGTGGACTTGGAGTGTACTAGATGGACATCCCCTGAGAAGTTTAAATTCAAGTGAGAAAGGATACCAGCCTCACCCCCTGCAATGAGAAGCCAGGAACAACTTGAGTTGTGCTCATAAACAGCTGGGTCTGAAAGTGTGTGCCAGCATTTGGTACCTGAACCCTTGATGCCTGCATCCAGCACAGATATGAGGTCTGAAAGCCTTCTCTATCCATCAACATGAGTAAGGGCATGTCTCAGCATGGACATTGCCACAGTCTGAGGTAAACAATAGGGCCTCTGGAATAAGGAACACATCTCACAATACCACAGACCGTAAGGCTAGGCAGAAAAAAACAAGATTTGCTGGATGTCAAAAATGTGAATCTTAGAAGGAAACCACTCGTTCAAAATTAGAGAAAAAAACATTTTGCTCTATTTGAACTTATTTTTCCTCTTTTTGTTACTTCTTTTTTGTTTTCTTTTTTCTTTTTAATTTTTCTTTTTTTAATTCTCCATATTATATGTTTTTACCCATTTTTTCTTTTATATTCTATTTTCCACTGTTTTTTTCTGTTACCTTTACCTAACTCTATAATTATCCTTCTGTAATAGGATCTTTTATCTAACTTTTTTCTCCTCCTTCTCATCTTCCATTTTTTAATTTTTCAAATTTTTCTTTCAGCATTATTCCATTCTCTACTCCCTTTATTTTTAATAGTATAACATTGAGTTTTAAACAGATAGTTAACTTTATATTACTACTATTGAATTATTTCTCTATTAATAGAGGTAGAGTTATCACATTTGGTAGATATTTGCTGTATGTCAATATTTTGTTTGTCTTGGGGTTTATACTATAATTGTAGCTTTATTTTCTAAGGTCAAGAGTGGTACATTGTTGGTGCATATGGTATGTCAATATCCAGTTTGGCTTGGACAATAGTATTATTTATGATTTACTTCATATTGTGAGAATCACATAGTTGTTGCTATTAATAAGTTTTCTCTAATGCTAACACCCAGATTACCTTTGTGACATTAAAAATACTGAGGCCCATTCCTAGAGAGCTGGATACTGGACCAATTACACTGCATCTCCTCTCTCATATTAACAGAAGTGATCAGATCTTGGGACAGATACGGAGGATGATAGTTAGCCATGCCTTGGGTGCATTATTGGAAATCAGACTAAACAGATCTCCATACTACCAACAAAGTCTTTCTACTGTAAATGACTACATACACAAGCACAAAACAAAATAAACAAAAATAACAGAAACATGAGAAGATAAGCAACAAAATGCTTCCCAAAAGTCTCAGCTCCCCAAAGTCAATCCAAGGATCATCAAAGAGGAAGCAAGCAAAATGCACACAACTAAATTATTTGGAAATATAACAGAGATTTAAAAACAGATCATTGATATTCTCACCAGGCTCACAGAAAATATAACTAATGGAATAATGGAGATAATAAACAAAATACTAAGCTCCAGGGAGCTTACTGGAGACACTAATGTAAAGCTAACTGAGCTAAACAAAATTGTACAAGACATGAACAACCAATTTAGCAAAAAACTAGAGTCCATTAAAAGGTTCCAAACAGAATTCCAGAAGATTAAAAATCATACTGAAAGTATGGACCACAGAAGTGACCAATGTGAGGCCAGAATATCAGATGATAGGAATGCTTTCAAAGTTCAATTACTCAAGGAATGGCCTCAGCCCAGCCAAAACCTCCCTCCCACTCCCTGGCCTTGGCCTTCCATGTCTGTGCCCTCACTTATTCTTGGTAGCAGCAATGAGATTCTTCCCGTCCTTGATGAGCTCTTTGATGAACTTGTTGGTCCGCTTCAAGTGTGCAGCTCCACTTCAAGTGTGCAGATCCACTCCTGGAACCACAGGCCTTCCAGATGTGGTGCTGCCCACGTCTGGCTCCTGTGAGCGCCTTGAGCTGCCTGGAGATGCAGAATCAGGTGATCCGTGATACACTGACATCACAGTTTGCACTGAATGCCGAGAGAACTAGGTAATTCCCATCTACTTCTGGGGACAGAGCAGGTAACCCAAGACCCTGCCCCATTACAGTCTGAGTCTCTGCCCTCTGAGCACCCAGTGCAGACAGGAGATCCTGACCTAGAAGGCCCATGAACTGCTAACATGAGGGTTTGCATCTGAGCCTTCCCTGAACATGCCCTTGAGCCACCTGAGGTACTAGAGCAGGCAGTCCACAAACTGCTGGCACCTTGGTTCGCATCTGAGCTTTACTCATGTGCTAACTTCCTGGAGGTCACAGACACAGGTGGTCCATGATAACTGCCAGTGCTGCCTGAGTCTGGCTCCTATGCACACCCTGAGCTGCCTGGAGATGCAGAATTAGGTGGGAAATGAACTGTTGACCCTGCTATTTGTGTCTGGGTTTTGCCTATGCCCTGAACTGCCTGGGGACACAGGACCACTGGTCTGAGATTGCATCACAAGTGCAGTCAGCTTCTGGGTCATACACATGCCCTGAGCTGCAAGGGGCACTGGATCAGATGGTCTGCCATTGGCTGACATCACAGTTCACATCTGAGAAGTGGGA